>NC_072735.1:74699616-75069637 GCF_026930045.1 Uloborus diversus | reverse complement strand
GCAACACAAAGCTTACTTGATAATTTTTCATGTTGATTATGATGCATAGATTTCGACATAAAATCCCCATTTTTTCGGAGGCTTTCCTCCATTCAAATTATTATTCGCTGCTTCATCTCAACTTTCCGTAACAATGCTTTTATTATAATTTGTAGCGTAAAGAAAAGCATTGAGAAGGAAGATCTGTTGCCATTTTTGTTTCTCGAATATGAATAAATAAAATTCTGGTTTCTTGTTTTGAGGCTTCTCCTGTATTCGGAAGATTTAAAATGTTTCCTTTTTGGTTATTTTTCCTCAATCTGCCGCAAAATTTTACTGTTTTTTTTTTTTTGTTTAAATCTGATTGTTGAACAAGCGTCACTAGAGATAAATTTCATTTTCGAGGTAGGCCGTGCAAAACCGGGCGACACAGCTAGTGACATATAAATTGTGTCCAAAAACTCCTTGACATATTTTAAAAATTCTTAGAAAAATAACAAGTCGACGTATGAATATATGAATATGTGGTTTGCGCCATACTTCACAGGTTCACGAAATGTTTTCGAACTTTTTCCGAAAAGGAATCACAAACCGTTAAAAAAAAAAAAAAGATAAAGGAAAAAAAATAGTAATTTACACTGACAACTGTATCGTCACAGTAGGAAAACAAACGTAATTGGAGGCTTTCAATCATTTTATTAAACAGAATGCAATACCATTTAAAAACCAGAGTTCAATATTTGCACCGTATGTTTCTCGAACCACATTTAAACGGTTGTCAAGTGTCCACAAACGATGAACAAATTGAACTCTGGTAATGAAAAATATTGCTTTTGTTTAATAAATGATTGCACATCTCACATTACGTTTGTTTTTCTTTATGTGACGATACAGCCGTCAATGTAAATTGCTTATAATTACCCTTTTTTTCTTTTTTCGTTTTCTTTTATGATAAGAAATTCTTGAACCTGTGAAGTTTTATGACGCGAACTGCATATTCATAAGAAACTTTTCTGCTTTTCTGTGAATTTAAAAAAGTGTCAAGGACTTTTCGGACACCCTATGCAGTATGTTGGTTCAAAAAAACTTTTTTTTTAGTTACAGTCGTTTTATTAAACAGAATGCAATACTATTAAAAAACCAGAGCTCAATGTTTGCACCGTATGTTTCTCGAACCTCATTTAAACGGTTGTCAAGTGTCCACAAACGTACCATTGAACTCTGGTAATGAAAAATATTGCTTTTGTTTAATAAATGATTGAACACCTCACATACACAGGCCACCCCCTATTTTTTTAGATTTACTAATAGTATTATGGTGTAAAAGTTTTAGCTTCTTACTCAAGTTTTAAGAGCTTGCTCAGTGGCCCCTTAACTTATCATAACCCGTAGTATTGAAATCCCATAGGTTTAGAAACATTTAATTGTTCCACCTGTGTATAACTATTTTATTGCAATGTATATGTATATTACTTGAGTATATTATAATATGTAGCATTGTTTTTTGTATTTAATCCCCCTCCCCATACGCATAAAATTTGAGGGAGGGGGATGAGCCCTCTCTTTCAGTTGAAATAGGAATCTAAAATTCTTCCAATATATTACTCTCCAAAAGTCTAAAAATATTGGGGGGTGGCCTATTATCTGGGAGAAACTTTTTTTTACATGTATTTTTGAAACACCCTGCTGTGCAATTTTGAAGATCGAAATGTAAATGCAATTTATATTTTTAGCTAAATGGTTCCAACCAGTTAAATTTAATGTCACTTATTATTTCGTTGCCTACTTGTAGTCCAGTCAATAGATACATTTTACCTTACAAAAAATGGGGTCAAAGATTTTTTTTAAAAATTTGTACATATTGATGCCGACATGGGAAAACCAAGTTATCCAACACGAAAGACCCCGGGAGAACTTTTGGGGGCCGAAAAACCTCAAAAATTTATGACTTTTTTTGTTTTTTCCAAAATATCTCCGAAATGGTTCAATTTAGGAAAAAATATCAAATACAAAGTTTAAAGAACATTAAATTTCCTACAACTTTCGTATTTACAACTTTTTTGTAGCACAAATAACAAACTTGCTATAGCTCTTTGAAAATAGGCAATTTTCCTCCACTCCGCAAAAAAAAAAAAAAAAAAAAAAAAAAGAAAAAAAAAAAAAAACCATTCACACCGAAAACAAGGCGTCTCAATTATTAGAACTCAAATAGAAACTTTCGTTTCAGAGAGTTTATCGACAGTTTGAGTTTCCTGCTCCTTCCCCACTGCTCACAGACTAACATTTCCGGGCTGACAGGGGTAGTATTCATCAGACTCCAATAACAGATGATATATTGCAGTTTGTCACTGGACTACGCATTATATACATTCATTTGAGGCATATAATTCGTACATTCTAGTCTAATTATTACAAACAAAGATGCGATCTTTAAATATTAATGTAAAGGAATGAATATTAGGCAGCTAATAAGCAAACAATCAACACAATCATGCATCCTATGTTGATACAATAATAATAATAAAGCCTCCCCCCCACCGCTCATGAACTAATAATTCGGATCCGATAGAGATAGTCTTAATCAGACTCTAATATTATTTGATTTATATTTCAGTTTGTAATTTAATTACATAATCTACACCTTCATTTAAAGCACATAATTCGTACCATCTTTTCTAACTATTACAAGCGAAAATGCGATAGTTGAATATAAATATGAATTAATAAATATTAGGGTGCAAATAAGCAAACAATAGACACAATAATGCACAAATGAAGGTACAATAGTAATGCGTAATGAACACTTTGAAAATATTCTGCAGAAACTGACTTTTTAAGGCATGGAAAACCCAAAAGAATTACCTTTCAAAATGAAAATCCAACTGTAGAAGTTTAATACGTACATCTAAATTACTGGGAGATTCATTCGACCTTAAAGCAAATAGAGATAAGACAACAAAATACGTTGTTTATCTTCTTCGAAGTCGTTTTGAAGGCCCAGGTTCTCCTTGTTCAGAATCTGTAGGGGGTAGAAAAAATCTGTGGTCCTTGAATTGTTCATCTCCTTGTTGCTGTGATTCCAAAAGCTCCTAGAACAAATCATCTTCTGCAGTCTCATCCAAAGATGAAATTTGTGCAACATTTTCGCAATTTATGCCACTGCAGTGTTTGCGCATGCTGGAGCATTTCAAACCCACCTTGCAACAAGAACAGGCTCTAGTACAATTTTTCTTGCAGGTACAATAAGATACAATCTTCAAAAGGGTCTGAGGAGCTGAATCGGTTTTCAAGTCAACAGACCTTGCATTCTGTGTTCCCAGCCCCATTCCCCTAGATCAGCGGTTCCCAACCTTTTCCCCCTTGCGAACCCCTTCCAAACTCCGAAAGAAGTTGGCGAACCCCTTGGGTACTAGGTAATAAATAACAAACGAGGGGGGGGGGGGGGGGGGGACGCGCGCGCGCGCGCGCGCACACACACACGCATTGACAAAAATATTGAGAGATTTTTTTTTAGTTTGATGCTGCTCCGTAGTTCATAACAAGAACGAAAACACAATTGCAAAATATAGAATTACAAATATTGCTACGAACTAAAATGATTGCTAAAAAATGAATACAAAACAAATTCACCGAAAAATAAACACAGTGATTATTCTGTGTTGAGCTTCCATCGACTATGAAAAAATTTTGAAAATGGGATATTTGTGGAACAAAGAGGCTCAAAAATAAAGTTTGGCTGACATTTTTCTGACCTAGGATACATTTATCTCCAACAACTAAATCAGAAATCAATTAAAGAATGATCTTTAAAATACCTTTCAGGGAACTCTCAGATTAACTAAATGAACTTTTTTTCTTGAAATAAAATGAGACAGATCTCTAGGTCTAAGTCTTCTTGAAAAGGACTACGAGCCTAACTGTTTCATAAAGATATACTGCGTGAATAAACGGCGTATATTAAAAAATAATAGAAGCGTCTATTTCCAATATACGCATTTACTCCAATTCTTACATAATTTTTACCAAGACAAATAGTTTTAAGCTCACTTACTACAAAAGAAATTTTCTACACAAATTTCATAAATACCTTATTTACATATAGCGCAAATTAAGTTGCATGGTTAAATTCCGTTGATTTTTTTTACTGGGTAAACCTCACACTGCCAAATTTCAACCACGAAAATTTTCTATAGTAATTAATTTTTCATACTTCCCGTGGTATTCTTGGATTTCTAGCCATTCTTTCCCTTTTTCGACAAGAAAGCTCGAAGTAAATTCTAGTCGATGTAGTGTGAAAATAATAGCAACTAACAACAGCGTAATCTCACTTCTATGCATTTTTGACTCAACACAAAAGAAGAGCCATAGCTCTTCATCGGACTCAAATGGTAAAGAAACCAAACAACAAAATATTTTAGACACTCGTATGTGCTCCATGTAATGTTTTTATCAAGTTTAATCAAACTTTTCTGTCAAAAGCTTGTGAGGAGACGAAAGCTTTCAAATTCTTTCATCTGAGGACACTGTATTCACAAAAAGAGTTTTTTCAGCATGGCTTCAGGGCTATCATTGTCAATGGAAGTGCTAAAACTGGCACTTTGCAATGACAGAGTAAACCATTTAAATGTAAAATGTGTCAGGAAGTATGCAAATATTTTCATGTTAAGAGTATCGAATGTTCGAGAGACAAATGAATAAAAAAGGAACAAAATTTGCCTGAAACCACTTGAACATCCGAAACAGGCATGTTAAAACTCTGCCATTACAATATTTTTTTCGCGAACCCCCTGAAAACCTCTCGCGAACCCCCAGGGGTTCGCGAACCACCGGTTGGGAACCGCTGCCCTAGATCAATTATGTTGCCCAACCAACTTAGAATTTGCTGGTTGCATGGTTGCACCAATATGAATGATAACGTCCAGCATATTTTTCTTTTTTTTTTTTTTTTGCACGCTGGAGGTATCCCTGCAAGATTTATTTTGGCTCTGTATACTGATTTTATAAAAAGATTAAATCGCAAAGTATCCAAAGATAGGTTCAAATACCTTACGTCACCTGTGTATAATATTTTCAAAATATTTTCTCCAGCTGCAGCTACGGCATCATGATGACTGATTGGATCCATAAATACTTCAATAGCTTTTGAAATTTCGGAAATTTTTTTGACTATGTTGCACAACTTAATTTTGCCTTGACCAAAGATTGCCGATGTCGTATCACACCCGCTAAACGCATAGATAAAAAGAATATTGCGGGGTCAAACTTAAAGGATTTAGTGGAAAAAAACAAATCACAAGTATTCCCTCTTTCAGGTTTTAAAGAGAACAATTTGCTGAAAGGCTGTCCTAAAGTTGTCATCAGTACCAACAGATCCATATCCTCGCCCGCTATAACAATCTTTTCAATTTCCTTCACCTTTGAAAGAACAGTAAGTCGGCATCTTCTTGAGCCTGCCTGGCTTCAATGTCACCCTCTTCGAAATACGTCTTAAGAAGTTAAATAAGACGATTTTTGTTGTTATAATTTGCCAGAAATCTTTCTTGAGGAATTTAGCTTACCAAGTTAGGTTAAACCATTACTTCAAGGGAAGAAATTGATTGCTCATTGATATAGCATTTGTGACAGGCAGTGTGAATTGTCACTTCTTTTAAGTCCTTCAAAAATCACTGATGATCCTCATTTTGACGTTTTGCACTGCATCTCAGAAGATTTTCTATTCCCTTCTCCTTTACAATCCTTATTTCGCCTTCATTCAAACTGATTTTGCAAAAAAAAAAAAAAAAAAAAAAACATCTTGGTCAAGCGTAATCATTTCTACAAAAAAAATTGTAATACAGAACACACAGATTGATAAAACATATTCTTGCTCGAACTCTGAAATGACCAATACGCGTAGCTATTGAGTCGATACATCGCATTTGGAGAAAAAAAAGGGGATAGAATGTGGGTGGTTTGTTTATGTTAAAGGGAATAGAGGCTGATTTACCCTCAGCTGCGAAAGACAAATAATTTCCCAGGTCAGGCAGCCGGCGTTTCTCCTTTTTTCCTCCGTTATCCGATGCGCCTTTACGCACTTTGCTGAGGGGTTCAGAAAAAGTGTGACTTTCAAGAATAGTACAATAAAATTAGGCCAAAAAATGGCCAAACCCAAACATCCAAAAAAAAAAAAAAAAGTGAAACCTGTTGCAAATTACTTCTTACCCTTCCAGCAAGAAGGGGTAAAAAGTCCCAGCACTTTGCGCGTCGGGTTTTGGGGGGAAGGGGGGGGACGAAATAATCCTCTATTTAAATAAAAATAATTTCTATTACTTAAAAATAATTCTCAAACCACGCAGAAACCACTTTATAATAGTAAAATAATAAACTCTTACAGAAAAAAAATTCCAATTAACAGGGGTGCACAGGCGGGGGGGAATGGGGGGGAGGTTATGGAGCAGCTTTGCGTCATTGGAATTTTTAAGGCAGTTTTTTCAAGGTCTATTTCTTTCTTTTTTGAAGGTTTTTATTCTGGATGGATACTCCGTCACACTTAAGGGGTGCGCCATCGCTTGGGGGGGGGGGGTGACCCTGAATTTACAATCTAAAATTAACTATTGCAGTGAAGTTCGCGAAAAAAAATTCCCTGATTTAAACTTTTACGAAGTACAAAATGCCACACAATGATATGGTAATGTCAGAATGATAATTCTAAAAGATCTAAGCGAGCTCAGTAACCAAATTATTTGTCTTTGAAGTTATTAAACTGTTTAGAGCGCTGCAAAACAAAATTCCTGTGCAGCATAAAAAAAGTCCAAACTGACCAAAGTTTCCCTACTTCTTCTTGATTAACTTACTTTTCTAAAATCTTTTGCCATCACCGTAAGGGGGGACAAACCAAAATTGCCAACAGTGAGACGGGCAATGCTGCAATTCTGCATCCTCTAAGTCGATGGGGGTTCTCATTTGCAAACACCGAGCTACCTCTCTTTTACGCAGCTGGTTATGTGAATTATGCTAAATATGCAGACATATACTTGCAACACTATCTCAAACTTTGAGTATATTATGCAATAAAAAAAATTTATCATATCGAACATCAGCTATCCAACGATGCAACGCACTGACAAATTCAGGTGGTCTAGAATCTGTAGTGATTCAACGATAGAACAAGTCTTGAGGAGAGCAATGAGCAATACAACAATAGAATGCTAAATATTTACAGCTTTTTGTCTCCCAGTTTGGAAATCACAATCCGTTTCTAAAGCCCCCAGAAGTTTCCTACCTCTCAAGTTGGTAGTGGTATTGGTCTCTGATTATAAGGTGAGTTGCGATGAGAACTTTAACGTTCGGGTAGTAACATCAAAGGATATTGAAGGCAAACAATTTTGTGGCATTTCTTTGTAAAGGAGGTAAGCAGTTATGTCTTTAGCTTCTGTTACGAGCAGGGCTGCGGAGTCGGAAGGAAAATGGCCGACTCCGACCCCAACTCCGACTCCTGGATTTTGAAACGCCCGACTCCGACTCCAACTCCGACTCCGACTCCGGATTTTTTTAATTGTATTTTTCAATTCCCTCTCTCCCTTCAGGAGAAGGGGGGAAACCTTTAAACAGAGATTAAAATATTAATTCCTTTTTATGAAAATTTCGCATTTTTTTTTTGTAAACCCAAGATGCATACAACGTTAGAAATTCAATTTAAAAATCAAATTTTCCAACAGTTACGAGTTTAAAAACGAAATGACTTAAAAATTCCTTTAAAAAAATTGAAAAGGATTACCTTGCCCCCTTTAATATTTAACAAATAGATATTGATCAAATCGTGTGTTTTCAATTTTTGAAAGCTTTAATTTGAGAAAAAAAAAAAGCTTTTTTCCTCTAAGTCCAAGTTCTTGAGAGGGTGTGGTTTGCCCCGGGTGACACCCATGTGGTAGTGACACCTAAAGTTAATTTCAGAGTTTATAAAAGGTATAAATACTTTAATTTTGAAAATTCTCCCGATTATATTTTAAATTCTATTTCATCAATAAAATTTCAACGAAAATAGGGCACATATACGTCAGGAGCAAATTTTACACAAAATGCGGCGGTATACAGATTTATACGAATAGTTTTTACTATACCTATATTTCTTCTTCGCTAAATTTTTAATTTCAATTTTATTGGCTGCTTTAGAATTAACCTTAATGTGAAGATTTTAAGATTAACTGCAATTATTTAGTATTGTAATCAAGAAATCATTTATACTTATTTTGCTCCAAATTTTTTAGTGAGAACCAAACTTATAGAAATAGTCTTAATAAAGAAAAAAAAACATTAGATTATTTCATCGGATCTTTTGTATTCGTGTTTTCGCGCAAGAACTTATTTGAATTTGTCGATCACTCTCAAAAGTTTCCACCTGAGGTACGGGCCCCGACTTACTAAATTGTTACGTCCCTTTTACTATTTTATAACTGAGATCGAACAAAACACTATATTTTTATTTTTATTTGAAATTGATTACTTGAAAATGTTAGGCGATAAAACTGTTTGCTGACAGTTGCTATATATTAGTTAAGTTAAAAAGCAAGCAAACTAGGGGACGGCTACAGAAAGTTCGATAAGCACTCAAGCTAGCTGATTGCCATTGTAGCAGTTATTTTTTTTCATTAGTAACTTTTTATACATGTAATCGAACCAATTGCTAGTAGTCAGTTTTTAAAAAATGCAATGAGAGTCAGTGAAAATGAAAGACAAAAAGAAGCCCGGAGTCGGAGTCGGAGTCGACATGTTTTCTAACGACTCCGACTCCGACTCCTTTACCCCAAAATTAGTCCGACTCCGACTCTTCGACTCCGACTCCGACTCCACAGCCCTGGTTACGAGAGTAGTTACTATCTGTAAAGATGGAATAACAAATTGTTAAAAACTTCTGGTGCGAGTTAAGCGCTGCTTCTCCATCAGCATTCGATGAATCTGGTTTCAGAAGGGAAGAAATTTTGTATTGTTAAAGTGCTATTATCTGAAGCAAAAGGTTCATCCACCATCACAGAACGAACAGCTGGTGTCATATATGAGGCAGTGAGAAGCAAAGGGATGTAAGTGGACATTTTCAAGTTTTGAATAAAACGCGTTAAAAGATAAGATCCTAGGTAGGCTTTCATTGATTTTCTTTTCTAAATCAAGCTGTATAGAAGCAACTACCAGGTCTACTAGTACCATCTCTTGCCCCAAGATAGAGGAGGTGTTCACCAACCATTTGTACTGGTTATCTCCAAATTTTTAATTTGCCACTTACATCCCTTTGCTTCTCACTGCCTCATAGGGATAGATATAGGAGATAGGAGATACCTGCTTGATCATTTTTTTTTTGTAATGATCTGTAAGCTTCAAGGAAATATGCCAGCAATGCAGGGTTAGGTAACTTGTAAGTATGGGAAAGCTAGTGTCGTTTTTGATGGATGCAAAGAAAGCACCACAGAAATATAATGTGCGTCCTATTACAACAGCCAAGCCTTCTGCTCTAGAAGACTTTTTGCGTCTCAAATCTTGTGCTTGCTCTGATCTCATTGGATATAGTGAGTGTTTGAAAAGTCTGAAAGTGCACTGAAGTGCTCAATTATATGCACAAACTGTGTTAGACATATCTGCAACAATAACGATTTTGCTGAGGATCTAGATTCCAAAAAACATCTTGATAACGAAGACTTTTTGTTACAAGCTTAGAAGAAATCACTTGAAAGCAAAACACAGTTCAGCGTAATTTTTCTGGCCATTTAGTTAAATGTGCACCATCAGAGGGGGCGGGGGGGGGGAGGGATAGTATTTTAGTATATAATTTCGTTTTGGGAGGTGAGCTACTGTTCTTATGAGGTGGACAGTCCTGATTTAATCCATTTTAGATTTGATTGAAATAATACTTCTAATTGAAATAAAAGGGGGGGGGGTGAGGATTTATTTTATTTTGCGGAGGGGGGATGCTGTAGCTTTGAGAGGAGGTGCACCATCGATCTTGGAGGATGGACACACTCGATTTCTAATTTTAACTTAGCATAACATAATGTTTCCATATGAAATTTATGGAGGGGGTTTCGGGGGTACTGCTTCGTTTTACCGGGATAGGGGGGCTCTGTAGCATTGGCGAGTTATATCATCCCTCTTGGGGGTGAAACACTTTTAATTTCATGCTTTTAAATTTAGTATAACATATTATTCTCACTTTAAATTTACTCTAAAAATTCTGGAAAAATACCCAAAACGGCAATTTTTAGATGCCCCCCATTCCAAAACCCGACGCACAATGGGGTGGGACTTTTTAGCTGTTCTTATTGGGAGGGTAATAAACAATTTGCACCAGGTTTAGCTTTTTTTTTTGGATGTTTGGGTCCGACCCCTATTTTTACTGCAACTCGCTTGCTTTTCATGCTGCAAAAATGTTGTAATGACAAAAGTTGAACTTCTTCAACATTTACATTCGAAGTTTTTCTCTAATTTTAATCATTTTTGAGATATTTTGGAAATACTACAAAAAGTCACAAATTTTTGGGAGTTTTCGGTCCCCAAAACTTCCGCCGAGGTCTTTCGTGTTGGATAACTTGATTTTTTCATATTGGCACTAGTATATTCAAATAAAAAAAAAAAAAAAATCTTTGACCCCATTTATTGTTAGGTAAGCCCGTTTTTTTCTACCTATTGACTGGACTATTGGGGCATAATTCATATCACGCTTTGAGAAAGGAGAAGTGTTCGTGAAATTGTGAGTTTTGGACACAGGGGGGGGGGGAGGGGTAGCTATAAGTGTGACATCACACATTTTTATACAAGAATAATTGTGAAGAATATGGTGTCATCGTACAAAAAGGCGGGTTGGGAGGGGGATCAGGCGAAGTTTGACTCTTTTGATAATGGGGGGGGGGGGAGGTCAAAATCTTTCTGAAACAGAAAGACACATATGGACAACCCCTGGAAGACTTTCTAGTTTAATCAAAATGTAAAGTTCATTTTTGTTAACTTTAAAAGCTGTGCGTATTATTTGCCGTGAATCATTTTGTCTAAATAATAACTAGGAAGAGGCATGAACATTTTTGATTCCAGAATCGACTGCAATTTTCTTTTAACATACATATATTGTTATATGTATAAAAATAAAATTAACTTAAAATAAAACAAAGTGTAAAACAGTGTTGTCGCTCTTTGGCTACGTAATAGATTGAAATTAAATCAGGATGGAGCTGTGAAAATTTTAGTTAGTGGTCTAACAGTTTTGCCTCGCAATCTTTTTGTCAAAATGTCCAACGCCAATCCTTAATGAAAAAAAAAAATCGATGATGATAAAGAAATACCAGAAATGATACATTTCAAATGCATCTTCGATCAAGACTCTCTTCTATCGATGCTATTTTCAATCACCTAGAGCGATTCCGAAACCATTTTGTATGCTCAGAAAACAGCTCTGCTCCGATCGTTCCAGCATCCTATCAAGAAAAGAATTAAGAGCGATTATTGGGCTGCACTCGCTGCCTGCGTTCATCACTGTGTAATCCATTTACCGCTGGTTAACGCGCCCAACCCGAATTTCCGTATCAGCTACGACTAGGTCATAATTTCCGGAGAAAGTCGCGTCGGGGAGGGATGGAAATGCGTGGAGTTATTTTTTTCGCTTTCGCTCTTGAAACTTCGAGCACTTTGAAGCGTATGGAATCGGCGTGATAAGAAAAATGCAAGCGTTTTGCTTTCGCTATATCGTGAGCCTGTGGTATGTTTATTAGGATCTATGGGGTTGTTTATGTCTGGATGGTAAAGGATAGATAGTTAAATATTTTCAAACCATAGCTAATATTTTACTCTATAGTAAGAACTATTTGGCATGTTGATAACTGAGATTTTTTCTAAAAACTTTACACTATACTATTAAATAAGGAAGTTTGACCCGTGGATTAATACCTCCAGTGAATGGAACAGTTCGTATTTTAATCATGGCGTAGGGCTATTCCACCGTCACGTGCGGGACAAAAATACGCGTTAATTTCATTAACATTTCGTCATATCTCTTAATATTTTAATGAAACAGGGGTAAGCAATTTTTTAATCTTTACATTTGATACAAAGATACTCCTGACACAATTATATTTTTATTAAACAATTTTGTTATTTAAAATAAAACTTATTTACATGCGTCACGTGTCATCCAAAGTCAACCTCTGGTAACTTGCTTAAGAATAAGCTAATATTTTTGCTCTATTAATACCGCAATGACGAAACAAATTATAGATTTTGAAAGCTATGGTATCAACGTAAAGGAAACATATCTCATTAGTTTAGAAATAATTATTTAATCTGTTGAAAAAAAAAATATGTATATGCCCATTATACTGAAAATGGTCATTTTGTCCCGCACGTGACGGTTCCTATATTTCATAAAAAGAAATTAGTGTTTGAAGAAAGTTTTTGCTTTAGAAGTCACACATGCGTTTGTGATTTCTTGAGCAACAAAATTTTGTTCATCATCCTTGTAAATTATTCTTTTTTTTCAAATATATGAAGCGTCACGTGCGGACAAAAATTACCGTTTTCCGTGAAATGGCCCTGTATAGCATCTCCTACTAGGGTTTCTTGATTCATCTCTTGCTCCAAAACGGACGAGAATCTCTCCTACCATTTGCTCTAGATGCCTCCAAATGTTTAATTTTGGCATCCCTTGGCTTCTAGGTACTTCGATTAAAAAAAAAATCTCTTTTTGAAGCTATGCTCCTGATGGGACGTTGGCGGGCAGAGTGAATTGAAAAAAAAAAAAAGTTTCGCGAGCTACCTTTGACGCGCGTGCGCAGAACTTAGTTTACAAAAAAATCCTTAAATACTTCAACAATTCAAGTGTAGCGATGCATCCGTGGCGTAATCGGCTGGCGCGTTCGGTTGTTAATTGAAAGGTTGGTGTTTAGAGTCCACAAAAAAAAGTTCAAAAATCTTCACTATAAGATTGTTTGACTGTTATAGAATCATGTCAACCAAAATACTTGCAAATGAGGGAATTTTATCGTAGAGTTATGGCTGTACCACTAGCTTAAGGGAAGTCAGTTTAATAGACCATCCTTGCCAGACCGCTGAATTGCTTTAAGACGTCAGGCTAAAGTACAGTTCAAATATAGCATAAAGCTGATGCATTACGCTTCTTTTCAATGGCGTAAGTATGAGCTAGTTATAAAACAAAACAATCAACTCAATAACAATAGTAAACGTATGTGAAGCACAAACTAGCAAACTGATTTCGGACACGTGTTTCGGGGTCTTAAGGAACCATTTTCCAATGTAACACAGTGTGAGCTTTAAGGATATCTTCCGAGATGAAAATCAACGTATTTCATCATCAAAAGGATGAAATCATCTTTTTCTCGGACGAGTTTTCCTCCTAAAGCTCAGTAATCAAGAGTGGATAACTTATTAATCCCAATAAAACGTAACTGACATTAATTCTACTACTGTATTTTATCGAAATAAAACTCTCATTCCAAAAAACATAACGTCAAAAACGTTATTTGCACATGTTTCCACTTTTTTCGCAAGTATATAAGTATATTGAAATAAATGAGCGAGGCTGAATAATTAGCAGTATTCATTGCAAAAAACATAACGTCAAAAACATTATCTACACGTTTTCCTTTCGCAAGTGTGCTGAAATGAATGGGCGGTACTGTATACTTATTTTTACCAGTGTTATCTTCATTTGTACAGGGTAAGTTATTGTAAGACTTTGAGTTTTAAAATATCAAATACATTTAAAAAATAGGTAAAAAACTAATATGGATATGAAATTCCCATTCATGAAATTAAAATAATACTACTCCGAAAGATTAAAACATTTTTTAGCAAAAGATTTGTAAGGAAAAATATTTTCGCTTACGTGACATTAGTTTGGAAGGATTTTGTGATTGGAAATTAAACGTGAGTGCAAATGAAATGCTCTTTGAAGAAATTCAATTATGTGAAACAAACCAAAAGTAAAAATATATCGGCAGCAGTTCCAATCACTTAAACAAGGAAATACTTTAAGAATGCTTTTTGAACTTCACCGCGTTTCACAATGGTCAATGACATTTTTCGTATTTTTTCCAAAGCAAAGGTTTGAGAAAAAATTCAGGAAGGAGTATTTTGTGTCACGAAGCATCAAATATAATTTCAACTTCAAAAAGAACATTTTTCTTTTGCTATTTCATATAAATGGTAAAAAGGAATCTCATACATTCGTAAGTACCTTGAAGTCTTGGTATTTTGTTTACAAGGAATGTATGGAACCTATCATTGTTTCTAAAAGAAATGTGTAGTGGAGTTGGGAATACAGTTTAGAAATTTATTGAAAGCAAGTAAAAATGTGGAGGAATTTCTATTATTCATGAAAGAAAGTTTTTTTTCTCTTATTTTGCTTTGAAATTAATGCATTAAAACAATGCACAGAGTAAATAAATTATTCTCGTTTTTATATTTAAAATCAATAAACCAAATTCAGTAAGATAAGATTTTAATGAATTCAAATCGTTCATTACGAAAAAAAAGCAATACAAAGACCAAAGATATCGTCAATTTAAGTGTATCGAAACAAAAATTAATTATAGCTTGTGGTTTTTTTTTTTTTTTTTTTGTTAAAGCTTTAAACTAGTTTATTCAGTAGCTCAAATTTGTTTGATTTGCATTCACAATTTGGGGAAATAAAAGTAAAGACGAATGCAAAAACTTCATTTTATTTCAACGCAATTCAAACACAAACCCATTCAAAAGCCACTTTCATTTCAAATGTACTTTAAAGAGTAAGAAGGAAAAAAAGAATATAACTTCTCTGAAAGAAATTTTATTTAGAGAATATTACTGAAGCATACGTGTGAGTTTCACACACAAAATAGAAAAAAGCTTCAATTTTTCGATATTTTTACAAATGGGGTCCCTTCCAAAATTTTAAAAGTATTTTTTTCTGAAAGAGCATGCTTAAAAACATAGCATCTGACCATTTTTTAAATAATTTGTTTAAGTTTAATCTTTTTAAAAAAATACTTAAATCGGTATGCTTTCATTGTTTGTACTTCTGCCGATGACATCACAAATAATTAAATGTCATTCAGTGTTGTCATTCACAGAACAAAATATTTAATTCGTATCTTTACTGACGTGTATTGGCAACGATATGGTTGATAGCAAGCGTAGAGCGCAATCGCAATTCGCTTCTTGATTATCATGACGTGGAAATGCGATAAAAAGATGCGCTATAATGCATCATTTGTGACGTCATCAAGACCACGCTTGTTTTAAAATCGGACATTTTAAAAAATTAATTAAAAAGTAACTATTGGGAAAATAAAAGTATTTTCCGGGTCCATGTTTTTTTTTTTTTTGCTTATTCTATCAATTTCAGTGACAAAAAGTACTACTTTTGACTGAAGGAAACAACCCCATTATCTTTCAAGGTTTATTTGGTTTTCAAATAATTTTTTGTGATAAATGTAATGCACATGGAGTTAGAAGCGTTACGGTAAATACATTAATGCTTACTATCAAAAGAATGTCTGATTATTTCAAAACGAACCTTTTGTTGCTGAAGATATTTTTATTTAACTTTTTGAGTTTTATTTTAGTGTGTTCGCTTAGAGATTGATATTGTCAGATGAACAAAAAGGACCTTCAAACGCTTTTGGTAGTAAAATAATCGTGGCGGCAGCCACTTTAACTGCCAAATATTCTTGAAATAATCCAAGTAATCGAAAATAATTTCAAGTTGATTTCGAAGAAAGTTATGCTGACATCATGTCATGTAGTTTTCGAAGAATAGTGTAATGTAACACGCACTTAACGTTCATCCGTTGAAGCCCATTTTAGTGTTTTTTTTTTTTTTTAACATTTGAAGCTCACAAGAGAAACAATATTTGGAAACATTATTGAATCCAAGTTAATTTTATGCTATGTTTTAAGTCGCACATTATACGTCACAGACAGTATCATACGTTAAAAAAATTCTTCATTTTTTAACTCCTCAGCAATAGTTTAGGTCAAAGTTCTCAAGTACACATTTTTTACGACATTTTGACAAACTCATTTAAAGCTAATGTTTAAATAACTCATAAAGGATGTATTATAGTATTTGTATTTAATAAAGCAAAACTAAAATTGAAAAAAAAAAAAAAAAAAAACGCACACACATAAACGAATTACATCAGCATAAAAAAATAGCACTGCATACAACACATTTGGCAGAAAAATCCGCTTCAGCTATTTTTGTTGAATTCTAATTTCTTCCTAATTTTTTACTTTAAGGAAAGAGGCTGAAGGTTATTTTTTACAACGATTTCTCCCCAGCATTTTTTATACTACATGAATATGCTCCGATCTGATAATACATAATGTCTTTCAGAAATAGTTTCAAAAATGCTTTTTCAAAATAAAAAGGAGTGATGAAAAGTATTAATAATAAAGAGAATTAAAATGATTACACAATTGTGAAGAGAACTTAAAAAATGAATTCTTCATGCATATTATCAAATAAAATAAAATAAAATAAAATAAAAATAAAAAACCTTGACTTGAAATTGAATCATAAGTTAAGATAAAAAACTGTTTATCACTTAAAGAAAGAAAAAATTCAAAATGTGTTTGTAAAAAAAAAAAAAACCAAACCATCTTTTATGACTCCACACAAAGATGAAAAAAAAAAGTACAGAAAAGAACTTTTCGTGGAAAAAAAAATTCCAGAAATGTTTTTTTTTCTTTATTTTTTGCATTTTAAGATGAATGAAAAAATTAGTTCGAGTGATTTCCATAATATTAAAAAATAAATAAAATCTTCGATACCTTTGAAAATATTTACATCGGATTGAAAAAGACGAATAAAAAGAGTTATACTATGTTTTTATGCATCCGAAGAAATATTGCTAAAGCGGCTAGTTTGCATTCGAAAAGGTTAGATCCGGACGATTTTCTTTCTTTCAGGTTTTTTGAGAAGTCCAAGAAAATTGAAAAGTGAATTTAGAAAGTTTAAGCTCATTTCTCAGAGGAAAAATAAAAAATCTTGAACCAACAATGGAAATTTTTCAAACTCCAAATAAAGCGCTTAAAATGTTTGCGCATGGTTAATCATCTAACAACTCCGTACTTCATCGTGATCGAGTTTTAATCTATTGTTATTTTACTTAGAATAAATCGGGCGAAATTAAATCTTAAGGTTAGAAATCTGTTACAATGGAAACAATTTTCTTTTAATAAGCAATTGATCATTTGAAGCAATGCATTTTATTAATATTTAGCTGATGAATGATTTCGTGTAAAGTATTGTTTTCTTATGTTCAAAATAAAATATAACATTTTTACAAAACCAATTTTTTTCATTTAGAACTTTAGTAAATTTGATGTACTTGAAACTCACTTCATGCTGTTTAGAATATGTTTGCAATGAAATGGTATTTTAAAAGCCTTTTTTTATGTTCGATTTTTAAAACTATCACATTTGTTAAATGCATACTTTATATAAACCACTATATTTGCAAACTTGTGGTAAAATTTTGAAAACTATCAATTTTGCGAACTACCATAGTTGTTATTATATGAGTTCCTTGCAAAATACAAGGTACACATTTAACACTTACCATTAAAACAAGTTCGTTTAAAGCAATGCTGGGGTCAGATAATTATCTGATAAAATTCTAATATTTAAAAGAAATTAAACATTTAAATATTTATTTGATGTGATTTTTTAAATGATGAATTATCAGACTGATAACTGCTATATCGATGTTACATCGTATTATTATCTGTGATTTTAGATTTTAACTTCCTGTTTGGCAACAGCAGAGCTAGTTCAGTTAAGTATTCATTCTTTTGTAAATAAATGTTTGTTCCTTTTATCTTCTGTTTGTGAGTGTTCCTCCAGTGAAGTATTGTTCCGATAGAGTATGTTCTATTGTACGTAGCGCAGTAGTGCATTCTTATTAAACAGCAAGTTGTTATAACCTTTTTCTATAATCTTATTAAAATATTGTAAATTCAAAATTACGGTAGGGAAATTCAAAACATAAACTAGATAAAGAAATCACATGCTAGAAAAAGGGTTTTACTTAAAATAGTTATGTAAAGTTGATTTGAAGTTAAATCTAAGAGGAGACTTAACTCTGCAAATGGAATAATTCAAAATACATAGGACAGCTGTTAACCTACCATTAAGCTCAACACTTACGTCAAAAGCAGCGATTTCATTTGTAAAACTATAAAAGGTTATTTGTGCAAACAGCTCTAGAATCTTCTTAAGAAAATTTTTCTAATGCATATTAACTTTTCAACTTGCGAAGTATGTTCTTGCGTTCCTAGTTAAATAGTGACATTGAAAAATTTAGTTCTGTTGCAAACTTTTCCATGTTTATAAGAAGAACATTTTAAATGATCATGCAATATTTAGTGTAAAAATTTTTTCTTAATTACGTTGTTTTGTACACAATTGTTATAATTTGGCTCTAATTCGGTTAAAATTTTGAAATTTTACAGCTGCAAAGCAGATTTTGGTAATGAAAAATTGTTAAAACATTCAAATGGTTAAAAACTGCAAATGAATATTTACAAACAAAATTCTAATGAAATTTGGGTTATGATAAAAGTCGTAGAGCTATGCTGTAAAATATATTAAAGTTCTTCAGATTGTAGAGTTGTACTTAATTAAAATATTTGTAAATTTAGCAGTATTTCAAATTTCCGATGGAAAATATTCAGTATGATTGATTCTGATATACAATGCAACTATTCCTCAAAAAGTTATGTATCATACGATGAACCAATAATTTAAACTACTCAAAGGAATCCCTTAATTTAAATTTTTACCGGAAAACACGACCTTGAAACACTAAGTTACTAAGAATTTTTGTTGAGTGAAAACAAATTAAGGCTGTCGAAAATGTTTCCAACTGATTTTTTTCCCCCTCCCAGTTTTTTTTTCAAAGTGTCTTTTTTACGCTTCAAAATAACGGTTTGCATTTTTAAAAAATTGTTTGCTGACCTTTTTTTCTTCAGTTTTATTACATCTATTATGCGAGCAATAGGGAGGGTAACTATTTCAATCGCTAATGAAATATTTTGCAAATAAATTCGATCTAAATCGAAAAAGTAAAATTTTAATTTTTCTCTAAAGATATGAGCCATTTTATAAAGCGGTTCAGGATAAGTATGGCCTACAAAAATGAGTTTACCTTCCTTAAAAGTTTTCTTCATAAACTTAATATAAAGTTGTCATTTTCAACTTAACTTTTAATGCTCCTAAAAAGTCAAAGAGAGCTTGAATTTTAACAATGATTTTGCAGTAACCAATCGTCTGCAGCATTAGTTGTGAATTTTTTTTCCTGTTGTAATTTTTAGTGGCAACACTTGGTAGCACTGATAATTGTTTGTTTGCTGCTGAAAAATATGAGTCCATTCTATTACAGTACGTAAATTTAATGATTCATAAAAAAAAAAAAAAAAAAAAAAAAAAAAAAACCTGAGAACAAGTAGAATGAAATGGAATTAAAGTTGGTTGGAGTAAGTAGATCACACATCTAAAACTAAAATATGAAATTGAGGTTTTATTTATTTTTTTCATTGATTATGACACATTTCATAATAGTGATAAGTTTTGCTAATATTTGCGTTTCAAGTAACTTTTTTCCGGTCCTCATTTTAAATAAAATTTTCAAAAAATATTTTAAAGGAGTTAAAGCAGCATTTTTCAAAGAAGCGATTCTAAGCAAGTTTTAATTATCATTTAGACTTTTATTGATGGTTTAACCTAGAGTGCATACTGTAACAGCAGTTTTTAACGCAAATGTATTATTGATAAGTAACTAAGAGAAGGGGTTACACCTACAGTGGCTCCCAAAAGTGTTCGTACACCTTGAAATTACGTAGTAAAACCAAAATAACGCAAAACTGAATTCGAATATGAAGTCCAACTTTTTTTCACACCATTCATATGCCATTCTGAATAAAACCCAGTAGTTTTTTTCCAAATACTGCCAGATTTTATATTTGAAATTTGTCAAAAAACTAAGAGACAGAGAAAAGATACGCCACAAAAGTCATCGTACACTGAAATATTTTCGAATAAATTCATAATTAAAATTATCATATGTGGTTTTTAATTATTTTTGCATTGTAATGATACTATAAAGTCATTTACCTTTACTTTTTTGTGTATTTATTCCCTAATATTCTGCTTATTATTTTGAAATGGCAGGTATGCGTAGAAAACAACAAACACGATTCGAAATTTGATTTTTTCCCCTCACAGTAGCCGTAAATTGGTTTGAAATTTCTCTAAATTGGTTAATTTATACCATTCTATTGTTAAGTGCTTGATAAAATGCTTTTAAGACAAGAATCGGATCGAAAACAAGGTAAGAAAAGGTCAACTGGCAAAGTTAACAAAGCGGGATCGGAGGTTTACAGTTAAAAAAAACCATGAAAAATACACATTTCAGAACTGAAAAAGTTTCTGCAGAATTGAATGAAACATTTTACGTTTAATTATTACCTAATATTGTTCGCCAAGGTTTCTCATTAGCTGAATTAAATGGGACCTCTTCCCGAAGAAATTTTCTTGTTTGTGCGAAAAACAGTAAGCTTACGCTTTCCGTCGTAAAATCAATGATAAATAAGCTCGAAACGTTTTGAACAACGTCTTACTTATAGAAGAAAATGAATTCAACATTTTGGGTTAAATTGTTGTATAATTGTAAATGGAAGAAAAAAAAAGAGGAATTTAATCATAAGAACTTAGTTGGATCAGTTAATCAGGACGGTGAAGGCGTTCTTGTGTGAGGGTGCATCTCAGCATCAGGACTTGGAAATATGGAATTTTTTGGTGAAATAATGAATTATGCTGTTCATTTAAATATTTTTAAAAACAATTTTAAACTATTTGCCCAAAATTTGGTAATCAGAAACAACTTCGTTTTTTTATCAAGATAACGATAAGAAGCACACATTCGCGTTTGGTGCCTCAAAATTTGTCCTTAAGCTTAGAAATATCTCCTCAATCGTCAGATTTAAACTTAATGGAGCATATTTGGAGATATCTGGTGGCTAGATTACGAAAATACACCATTGAAACGAAAAGCGAACCAGAAACAGTAAGACTCGTAGTGCGGCTGAACACTTACTCAGAAATTGTCCCCCCCCCCCCCCCCCCCCAAAAAAAAAGAAAAACAATGAAATCTTTTCCCAGATGTTTAAAAGCTGTTGTTGATACTGCAAGATATTCTACTAAATAAAAATTTTGTAAAAAGTTAGATTATTTACTAATTTTTTGACATTTTTGCAAAGTGTACGAAGACTTTTGTGAGATAAAATTTCCGGCCCTTTTTGGTTTTTGATTTTTAAAAAAATAAGTTTTAATGTTTTATTAAAAATTTTCATGTAGTTTTGTTAAAAATAGATCATAGATGTTATAATGAAATACCTATTCCCAAATATTAATTCTAACCAATGGATAAGGGCCTATTTCATTGAAAGTCGTAGGTGTACGAACACTTTTGGAAGCCACTGTATCTCGTAAATTTTCTCTACCGGGGAGAAGTGGGGTAAGTGGGTACCCTCACAAAAGTGCCGATTTTAAAATGAAAAGGAACACTTATGAAGAAATTTATACAGATGTAGTTGTTTGGGGTTTTTTTTTGTTTTTTTTTTACTTTATAATTTTCCGTCGTTCAGATTCAAATGAAAAGTTGATATCTCATAAATAGACCCGTTTAATAAAAACATATTTCACATTAAAAACATGCATATTTTATCAAGAAAGAACCATTTACACCTTTTAAGGATATGCTTGTTTAAAAATTTAAATAAAAGTTTAGTGGCCAACTTCGCATGAGGTAAGTGGGACTCACCTCTGGCTTTTAAAAATAATAATCGTTAAGACCATTTAACACTACATTGCGTTCTTTTCCAGGTGGTAACAGCGTGTTATCTCGTACTTGTTTACTTCCCATTTTTGTGCAGCTACGATTAAACTCGGAATATATTAATGCTAACATCGATAGATAGTTTCTGGAAAAAGAACAAAAAATCAATGTTGGCTTGCACAAAGAGAAAATTTATCAAAAAAAAAAAAAAAAAACCCGAGCAAAAATATACTTATGAAAATTAATTCAAATTCAAGAAATAAAACACTATTTTATTATTTGTGGAACTTCTTAAAGCAGTTTTCCACACAAACTTCTGGCTTCTCTTTACAAGTTAGATGGAAAAAAAAAAAAAAACGCGTTTTTCGCCGTTTTTTTTTTTTTTTTTTTTTTTTTTGTTTTTTGCTTAGGAACATAATACGACAAGGCTTATGACTTTGTCGGAAGCTGTTTTTTTCGGATGGTGGTTTCATTTTTTATGCTTTTGATGATAATTATGCACTAGCATTAGAGTTTTTTAATAATATAGTGGTGGTCTGAATGATAACGACATTAGAAAAATTGTACAGAAAAAAATATTTCTGAAGTAATTCAGTGAAGTTCATACACAAAATGCCTTTTTATGCTAAAAATCATTTTGGAATGCAGAACATTTGAAAATACGAAACATAAATGTTTTACCGTGATTAATAAAATAATGTCATCATTAAAACTGGATATTATAATTACATATAATAGAAGGAAAACGAGCGTTTTTCCCTAAAAAATCCTAGTAATCAATAATATCCCCCTTTTTTTTCAATCACTTTTTTATCAGTCTTGATGTCATGGAAGTTGAAGAACGTTCTTGGGAACTTTAATCCTGGGTTTTTCGAGGGAGAAAATGAGTTCTTACTTGTCTCGATATTGAATACCATTTTTTCATACTTCGCGCGGGTGCCAGAATATCTCACTAAGTTTCCATTCAACTTAGATCTAGCCGTTTTTGCCCTGCTAGTGTGCAGTAATTTCACGAAATAAACTTTAAGCAATGATTTTGAGGTTTGAGAAACATGTAATAATTATTCTGCTGGAACAAATAGTTTAAACTCGTAATTAACGGTGAAACGGTGATTTTGGTTCAAAAAATATTGCTCAGTTCATCAACAATACTCTCAAAATTCATTCTTCCCTGCGCAAAAAATATTCGTACAGTTTCCGTCCGTTGCGAAACTTCCTCAGACTATTACTGAGCCGCATCCAAAAGTACGCTTTGAGCGTTTTTTCCCTTACAGAGACCGTACCAGAAGTAGCAAAAAAGCATCTCTACTCTATCCCAGTTAAACTTTTTCTCACCGGGAAATATTACATCATTTCCCATTTTACCCATAACAAAGCATTTTCGGCACTTTCAACCCTTGGTCTCTTATGAAAATTTTTAAGAGTGTGTCATGACATTAGTTTCTCTTAATTAAACTTTTTCACTTTTTGTAAAAGATGAATAGTTCGAGAACTGCATCGTAACTTGAATTTCCATCTAATAACTTTTGATTTTATTTTTTTTGAGCAATCTTGTCATATCATCGTTAGTTTCACACGCACAGAAACAGAGGATTTCCTACTTTTTCCTCTTTGTCGACCTTATTGGCCAGAATTTTTGAGAATACTCTCCGAGAAAAATGACCGATCTCTATCTATTCACATTTGTTGCAATTTGACGCACAGTACGTCGTGAAATTTTTCTAGCAACCACTTTCCTTTTCTCAAATTCTTTAATTTTTGAACCCAGCGGGGTGACTGTAAAAACAGAATGCGACTTCCGCAATCGCTTACTAAGCATTTATATTGCCATGTAGCGTAGTTTTCAGAACAAAAAACAAGCAAATATTGCTTTTTAGAACATTAAAATCTAATTGTCCTTATAATTTTGTCCATATCACACTGTCTAAACTCAAACTTCCTTCTACGAATAAGAAACTTCTTTGCATTTCCAGTAAAAGTTATAAAAAAAGTTTCATTTACTATTAGTTTCTAGTCATAAAATTTTCATAACTTTCCGAACAAATGCAGCGAAGGTGTGGTGGCTTTTCTATTTGTCCTTATAATTTTGACCACCACTGCATAAAGTTATTAAATAAAATTGTCATTTTAGGCCAAATTTCTGAAAATTGCCGTGGCCGTCGACGCATTAAAGTAATATTTTCGAGAATAATACTGAACTTCTTTCACTAATGAAGTCCAAGATAAAATGAGTCAATAAGTTTTTTTTTTAAACTTTTCTATAAGGTTGGAAAATCTAACTGTTCTTAAACGAGTCCCCACATACCCCTTTAACCCAACGCCTTTCAAATTTGTACTGTCGATTCCTTCTTTAAATGATCAAGTTTGCGGCAATGATTTTTTTTTTTAATATTTTAGATTTTCTTTGGCTTTGTTAGAGTGTTACTTAATATGACAGAAAGAGTGGTTATAACATTGCTTTGGGAAATAGGAAAATAACTTCTTTATAAACTTAGAATAGAATCAGTTTTACTCCATGAGTTTAATTAAAAAAATATTATTGAAAGGAGCTTAGGATGGATCCCTACCTAGGGAAATAAAGTTTTTCTTGGTAAATAACGGCTAGAGAAAGATTTTGAATACTAAATAATTTTTTGAACCAATTCAAGCTATTTCTTCTGATTATATAAAACTGAAGAAACTTCGACAGTAAAAATCAGTAAAAATATTGAAATTAAAGTAAAAAAATCTAAATTATAATTCCAGAAAAACGAAAATAATAACTAAAAAACCATTGCGAAGAGACAAAATGGAGGGAGTGAAGACTTTCATTCGTGAAGCCAAAACCCCATTTCACGTGATAGACTTTAAAGCAAAGCATCGGAAGAAATCAGGTTTCTTTCGCTTGTTTCACGCAAACCATGCCGTTCATCGTTGTTGAGTCATGTGACTTGGTATCTTTGGGCCAGCTTTTGATAAACCAATGATTGGATTTGCTCCTTCCATTTACAAATTCCTGCTTTAAGTAAAAAACTCATGCCAATACCATACTTTACTAAATTTTTTTTTTAATTTTCTTGAAAAAAAGAGATTGAGAGAGAAAGAAAGACTGAGGTCCAATTTAAGCACTGAATTCTTTTTAGAGGTATTGTAGAGAGTTTTTGTCACTTGCTTGTTATTCTCTATTTACTAGTTCTTATAGACATAACGATCTGCAGAAAAATATTAAATATCAATATGTTTCGAAAATATTTGTATCAGTAAGTGCAAAGTCATGTTTTATTCCTTTCAAATTGGACTTGTTTTAAAAATGGATAAAAGAATGGATTATAAAAAAAGAAAAAAAAAACCGCAGTTTTCTTTTAAGCTCGGTTAATTAAAGTGTGTTCTTTTTAGATTGTAAAAGGCAAGACAAACAAAAATACTTAAAATAAATTAAGTCATTATTTGAATTTATTTATTAATTCAGAAAAAAAAAAGCATTTTTAACACGACTAACTACTGTATGCAAATTTATACAGGGTACTTCTACTAAACATAGCGATGCAATAAAGCAGTTACACAATCTTTATTTAACGTTTTTAGTTAAAAAGACAGTTGCTTTACAGTTTTTACTCACAGTATACATCACTGAAAAACTTTCATGCTATTTACGGAACGGCAAGTCAACATTGATCCAATTTCACTTGCAAAACAGATAGCAAATAATAGTAATTTAAAATAATGGGTATTTACAGAGAGCTTTGTATTGCTCAGTATTTCTTCTAAACGACATTCCAGCTATAAACATACGGTAATTATTTTTTTATCTTAATTGTTTTTGTGTCACTTTTGAACAACTCAGAAATAATGAGATTTTTAATTACTGGGAAGAATTCCCGAAACTGCCATTTTGGAGAAATACTTTTTATTAAGATTCTTAACTCTTTATTGGGGACGACGACTTTTATGATGCTTTACGTCACACAAATTTCGAAGAGGGAATAATGTCGCTTTTCTGAATTGCTTTAAAAATATTTCTGTATCTGTAATAAATATAATAAAAAATTAGAAATTTCACAGAATTCTAACAGTGATAATAGAAAAAACATTAGATACCCTTTTCTTTTCGAAATATTGTGCGCTTTAAAACTTTTAAAAAATCGCTTTCTTGATAAACGTAAAAGAATCGAACATTTCATTAGTTAACGACTGAAATTGAAGGGAAAACCAAACTTCATATTGCAGAATATCCTTTTAAATATAGAAGTTGTGAAAAACCAACAAATTTTTTAGTGATAGAAAAATAAGTTTTCAAAAATGCTTTGTAGCAGTACGTATCCAAGTAAGGGGGAGACAGTAGATTTACAGATATAAAACCCCCTTCTTAAATTTAATTATTTCGCACTCGGTTTTTTTCTTTTTCTGGATAGGTCACTGCTTTGAAGTGCAAAATTTTTATGAAACATGTGTACAGGGTGCGATTGAAAAGTAACTGAACTTTTGCCCCCGCGCGGTTTCCAGGCGCCAAAAAAGAATGCACATTGGCAGAAAATGTGCACCTGATCTTGCTCTTGCAGGCCCAACAAGAGTTAAATCGCTGCGAGCAGCGGTTGAATAAATATCGCCCCACATGCTAAGGTTCTTTTTGCAGTCAGTTACGTTTTCCGGGTTGTGATGAAAATGTAGCGAACGATTAATCAGCGTTACGCAATCAAGTTTTGCGTAAAACTGAAAAAGACCTTTACCCAGACCCAGGAACTGCTTAAGGAAGCCTTCGGAAATGATGTACTGTCCAGGGCACGAATTTATTGATGGTACAAGGCGTTCAAAGACGGCCGGGATGACTCCGAAGACGAACAACGCGCAAGGAGGACTTCGATGTCAAAAATTGACAAAAAAATCAACAGGGTTCGTAAATTCTTGAACATCGACCGTCGGGCAAGCTTGGGAGATGAGTGAAAGGTTAAAGCTAATTTACTACGGTGTTCAAAAATTTGTGACGGAAGAATTGAGCCTGCGTAAGGTGTGTGTGAAACTGGTTCCCAAGTTTTTGACCAAGCATGCATTGATGTACTTCCTCCACCCCCTTACTGCCCAGACATGTCTCCCCCGGACTTCTTTTTGTCCCTGCTCATCAATAGGAACCTGAAGGGAAGGCGTTTCCAGTCAATAGTGGACATTCAAAAAAGTGTAACCAACAATCTAAATACCATCCCTGGAGACACGTTTTAATAATGCTTTGAATAGTGGAAGGACAACTATCGCTGGTGTATCGAAGCCCAAGGGATGTAGTTCGAAGAATATTAAGTGCATTTGTTAAAAAGTTCAACAAAATTGTTGTTCCTGCAAAAGTTCGGTTACTTTTCAGTCACACCCTGTATATCGCGCCTTTAGAAAAATTATGGCAGAATATTTTTAAAAAAAGGGGGGGATGGGAGAAAAATGCTCTTAAGGTTTTTTTTAAAGGAATAATGTGCGTGTGAATGAAACCAAAAGTTGCTGACTAAACTTAAACTACTTTTGTAAGTAAAGCGTGTAACGCCAAAACACTTGTCTGCAGTAATCTGCAATTTGTGCTATATGACGTCGTTATTTCTTTTTTTATTTAGAATTGTATTTATCCAACTTTCTTTCGCAAGTCTTGATTTTAGAAAACCAATTATTTTCTCTGCCCAAAAATTGCTTTGTTTTTACACGTATGTATTAATGCACACAAAAGGTCGTGGGTTGACAAAGATATAGAATCGTTGATTTAAATAATACTGAGAAACAACCTACCACTTTTGTGAATTCAATAAGATAATCAATCTGACCAAAACAAATCTTTTCACGAGAAAAAGCCCAGTCGTTCTAATTCTTTTATTCTCATGTTAAATATAGTGACAAAAAAAAGCTGAAAAAAAACCCAGAAGTCGATTCATTTTTTCACCAATTAAATGTGCTTTTCTTCGTAAGAGCTATTCGATGATTTGAAAAGAGCTATCTTTCAGCTACAGTTAAATGCGTATGAAGATATAATATAATTAATTCCTACAAGTGGCGCTACAGCATCTGTCTGAGAAATGAACTCCTACTCCTTCGCTTTTCGATAAAGGTTTAAATGAACCAATCGAAGGACTCCCCTCCCCATGACAGCGGCTAAGACCTTTAATGATTATGCACTTAGGTTTTAATGATAAGTAAGCTCAATTAAACTAAGCACATAAATACATATGATGTCTAAATCTTCCGGTTATTTTCGCAGTTAATTCTGAGAAAATTTTGCGGGAAACTCAGCGGAGAAAGAGAAGAGTGGAGCAGCCTATAAATTCGTTGCTGAGGATGTATTTCGAACCTTTTCGTGCATGTTTGAAAGTGCTAAAAGTGGTTGATGACGAATGATGACTGACTTTGGAAATCTCATTAGGGACTAGAAAGTAATATGTTATTTAGGATAATTATAGGTTATTTCTAACATGTCATCAAAATCCCACAAAATATGTAAGGTCAGTATTGCGAAGATATTTCTACCTGAATAACTGGTGCTTTTCTGCTATATACGTAAGTCCCTTGTTTAGGCAACTTGTTTACTTTTTACATTGGCGCAAATAGAATAATAACATTTGTGTAACCGCAGTCTTTTTATCCTTTCTTTCTAATGGGGCTGCGGTAGAGGTACTGCCTTATACAGACTTAGTGCGATCCCGTTGTATAGCTTCAAACCTTGAAGGAACTAGATGAAGGCACTTGGGTTTTATTCGATGCGAAACTGCACTAGGAATTTAATTTTTCCTAGAAATACTCCATGCCAAACGAGTTCCCGAGGGATCTTTTAAATGCAACATAACCATACGACATGGACGCTGTCAAATTTCTGCACCTTGAAAATTTACTGACTGGAGCCAGGTTTGATCCTGCGTCTTTGGGGGTGAGAGACTTGTGTCTTAACCACAACACCACTCTTTCGGCGACACCGCAATCTTCTTTTTCTTATTTTACTGATAGAACTTTATTGTTACTTTCGTGTCACAGTTATTAATCGCTATGAGGATATGGGGTACCATTTCTTCAAGAGGTAGAATTTCTTTTTCTTTTTTTTACTATATAAGACAACACAAGAAAGATAAATTGTACACAGAAAGGAAACAAAACCAAGGGATCTGTTGGGAATCGAGCTCACGACTTCCGGCATTCGAAGCGCAACTTCTACAGCAAAGCCACGGTGTTCCCCAATGGAACTTTTAATCTTTATTAGTATATCGATATAGTTATTTGGTGGATCATTTAACATTTTAACGGAGCTGAACAACGTTTCATTTATCTGATAGAATATTTTATTTGTATGGTATTTACATGGCTTTTTTTTTAAACTTGCGGGCTGTTTTACATTTAATGTCTTCATTTACTTATTCGGTGAAATATGGATTGTTCGCTTAATGACTTTTTTCTTTAATAATTCATTAAAAGTGACGAACTAGAGCTTGGTATCGTGGTATCGCCGAGTAGTTTCGATGTAGTTTTGATAAAACATGATGGGATGAGTAAAATAACGAGCTGATGTGTGCATCGCATGACTTCCTTTTACTTCAATTTAATGTCATTTTCTCATTATTGGCAGTTTTAATGTAATTCAATAGTTTACTATCTAAATATCAACAACAGTGGCCAAACTGAAACGAGATAAAAAAAATAATAAATCGCCAAATTTGTCGCCAAGTTGCCGACAAAATTTGACGAACAAAAAACTGGCGATATATTATCGCCAAGTGTCCGCCAACTTATAACACCACTTGAGTCTACACCGAAATTAACAATGATTCCCCCCCCCCAAAAGGCTCAAAAGACCTCCTTTGGAGCATCCGAATGCAACCAAAAGGGGAGGTGCACAACTAGACCCCACTAGGAGTCTACGTACCAAATTTCAACTTTCTAGGACATTCCGTTCTTGAGTTATGAGACATACATACACACATACGCACATACATACGTACACACAGACGTCGCGAGAAAACTCGTTGTAATTAACTCGTGGATCGTCAAAATGGATATTTCGGGTGCCTGTACGTTCCTAGGTATATATCCTCGTGCGGTCGGGTTGAAAAAAAAAAAAAAAACAACATTCATTCGGGGGTGAGTAAAATGGAAATTAAGGCCGATTTTTGAGAGAAAATTTTTTCGCGAATGCAATACTTCCTTTTTTTGTAAAAGGAAGTTTAAAAAAAAATAGTAAAATAAATAAATTTAAAAATAAAAATAAAAATGCGAAGATTAAAATGTAACCAACGGACGTGGTAACGAAGTTTGAAAACGAAAGGTTTCGCTTCCTTCATAACTAGAAGAAATTTTATTAAGCATTTTAAGTGCTAGCATAGAACTTGCTAATGCCAGTTCTGGGTATAAATTTGGAATCAAAATATTAAGCACAGAGTTTTTAGTAGTGAGGATGTTCTTCTTCTATACAAAGAATGAAATGTTGTTATTAACTATTGTTATATTTTGCCACTTGTTATATCATGAAGGTAGGAGTACAGGAGGGTACTGTATCTACTCCCATTGTCGCGTTTGAAGTAACTGTGAGAGAGTTGCGGCCATGTTGGGTGGTGAGAGAGGGGGAAAAACTTGTATTATGCGGGCGAAAATTTTGCGCGTTTTACTTTTCTCGCTTAAATTAAAAATGAAAGTATTTATTGCCTATTTAGGAAATTAAAAAATAATGCCCAACACATATTTTAAGCTTTAAATTTCCAAAGAAAAAACAGAAATGTTTCTGTTTAAAGGTATGGGGGTATATCTTTACAACACGTAAACATTTCCGTTAGCTTAAAATAAAATTACCTGTTAAGTCTCGAAAAAAAAAATATTGATTGATATAAAATCTTAAGGTAATAGGAAATTCATTGAAAAAAACTCATTATTAAAGCTCCAGATTTTAATTGAATATCATATTGAAGAAATTATGAAGCTAGTCCTTATAGTCCAAGAGCTAGCAACGTCGAAAAACAAGAATTTTAGGAAAGCTGGTTCTTTAATATATCTTTCCCTGTGACGTTTCGAATAGCGTGCAGGCTGTTTGACTCCCGGTAAACGCTGCGTTTATTAGTGTGCATCACATCTTTAGAGTTAAAAATATGCATTTTAAAATCATTTTAGTAGGAATCTTCTCTTTTTCACCGAATTCAAAACACTTTTAGAAACACAAATTTAATATATTGTCAGACATTTTTGTTGTTGCTATTATTGTGCCGATGCACTTTTTTACGAAGTCTGTCATTTTAATATTATTTTACTAATGTATGAATAAGTACAACATTAATTTGTGTGACAGACATGAGTTTGGTTACATTCTCGACATACAGACCGATAAGCTGAGACCAAACGAAGGAAGTAGTCCTAGCGTGGTGCCCTAGTTTTGGGTGAAATTAGTCACCTTGCTTTAGAATTCAGAATAGTTTGTTGAATTCACGCACATGTAGCCTCTTTTTTGTCAAACTTATGTAAAGAGTTAAGTATTTTCCGTTTTACGAGAGTGCCGCGCAGATGTTTGCAGATTATTGATGTTTTCAAAATTTAATGATTTTAAAGGCATTTCTTTGGAAAATCTAAATTTCTGCAAATTCGCATCTATGGAAGAAAGTAATTTTTCTATCATATCTTCTCTATCAAATCTTTGAAAAATATTTTTAAAGCAAAAAAAAAAAAAAATATGAAGACTCTAAAGGTTATAGTTTCTTTCCGAAAAACATCAGAAAAAGTTATGGTTAAGAGAAATTTGCGGTTAAGATAATAGTGGTTAAGAGAAGAAATTTATGGTGGGGTACTTTTTGCAGCATTTCAGGGATATATTTGTTTTCTCTACTCTAATGTTAGTACAATTTCATATTAAAAAAAAGTAGGGGGCGAGGGTTCAATTTGAACTACTCCAAATATACCAGAGCTGCTTATTAAAAATAGAGCAAAAAAAAAAAAAATGCTCTTGAATGATTTGATGTTTTTTAGAAAGCTTGATGTTATGTCTCAAAAAATGGACTTTCAATTGAATGGATAATATTTATTTAAAAAGTAAATTATACACGATAAGGATATTTGTTCTATTTATCTGTAAGAATATATTATAAGTAATTAATTAATCAGTTAAAAGGCACTCAATGCTAATCAATATTCACAGGAAACAAACTAGCATTTTTTTTATGGATATATTTTTTCCCTATCGAAATACTGAACCAACACTCTTAATTTTTTTAAAAAAATATTTTCGGTTCACTAGCCACTGTGACAAGTGAAAAACACACAACCGGATTTCTTCTTTCGTGGATTTCTTCAGCTTCGATAACGTGTTCACTTTTAACGTATTGCCATTACTCACGTAGAAAGTCAGTGAAAAACGGAAGAAACTTCGAATGACTTGGGTAGGTAGGCTTAATTTCACTCCAACCGTACTCGAAACTGGAAGTGATTTCACGAAAACATTATGCGACTTGAATAAGATTCCACTTTGTATGATAATCCTGAGCGCTGGTGACCGTAAACAGCATGGCCGAGTGACTTCAGTTTCGTTACGTTTTATTTAAGGAAGACTTTAAAAGACCTTGCGTTGGGGGGGGGGGGGATCCTTATTTTAAAGGTTTGCTTTGAGACTGAAATCTTTTTTTCAAAAATCTGCATATTGTGATTTTTCATTTAAAAAATCATATAATAAAATAACTTAATGTTCTTAAAAACCGCATGTTTCTGAAATAAAATACCGTTGCCACGACTTCGAGGATAAGCAAAATACATTCGTTGTAATGGGAATTTCGGTGCAAGTGAATTCAAGCAACGTAATTTCAATTAAAATCGGACTGAACATTTGTTTCGTTGAAACGAATATTTCATTATGTTTGTGTTTGCTGTTACGAGGTTTTACTATGTTTGACGACTGACCCATTTTAGTCCTCGAAATTTCTATGAGAATAAAATGGAATAATATAATTTTAATGGAAGTGATATCATTTCAATTAAAATAGGATTGAACATTTATTTCGTTGTATTGATATTCGCAGTCACGAGATTTTACTGTATTTGGAAACGTACTCATTTTAGTTCTTTAAGATGCTGTGGGAACAAAATAGAATTCAAGCAATGTGAATTCAATCACAATGAGACTGAACATTACTTTCGTTGTATTTGTGTTCGCTGAAAAAAGGTTTTCCCTTTGTCCTCAACGTACCATTTTAGTCCTCTAAAATGCTATGAGAACAGAATGGAAACTCTGTTATTACAAAAAGGTAACGAAATAGCTGCTGAACAAATTAAGATATTTTCTTTGAAATTTGAATGTGTTCATAGGTGGAAATTTTGCAATTTCTTTGAGTTATAGCATTTTATTGTGTGATTTTATGTTGAAATGATATTATCGGACGAAAGATCACTTTTTTGCAGTAATGGCGTTGCAGATATAGCTTATTTTCTTGTGTCAAAGTTAATTACTTATTTTTTCAATGTAATGGAAGTTCTTGCCATAATTTCAAATTGCGTCAAAAAATAGGGCTCAACCTCCAATGAATCCTTATGTATATAATAGCCGATGATCGAGTAATGCGCGTGTTTCAACAATGAAACTCGCGCCACGGCATGATAAATTTGATAATGTGTTTTGGTAATGTTTAACATGCATTGAAAGGCTTTATTGTGACAAGGCTGAACTGGATCCGGTAACTTAACTGTTTTACTGGTAAGACTGTGTCATTTCAGGGGAATGAAGAAACGAAAAAGCAATCAACTATGAACGCTATCTACTGGAGTTTAGTGTTAATCCACTGGAGTTAGGATTAAAATTTCAACTATCAAAATACTACCAAACAGGCAATTTCTTCGTTAAAATGTAGAAGAAGAGAAGCAATTTTCACCCGTCATGCCAAGACGGGGGGCTTTCTAGTTTTGAAATAAAAATCAAGGTGTTGTGATTATTATTGCATTTGGTATTTAAAGAAATTGGAAAGGGTTACGTGATTTAACAAACAATCCATAAGTAGATACAACCGTCAAGAGCTCAAAAAAAGTAGAGACATCAGGCTTTAGTTAAAGTTACAATAAGCAGTCTTCTTGACTGCTCAAAAATAAAATGCTTACTGCGACTTTTATGTAGCAACTTTAGTGTTGGTGGAAAATACGAAAAGCCTTTTTAAAATGTTTCGCTTCATGTATGTTTTGTTTAGATATGTACAAGTAAGAAAAGCTGCTTTCTAACCTTCTATTGAGGATAAAAATTCATTGCTTGAACAGTGAGGTGTATACCTGAGAGCAATAAAGAATCTCACGGATTCGACTCTTTGCGGTGACCTGGCTTGTATTTTTTCTTTTTGGTGATGTAAATTTCATTCTGACTCGTGCTATCTATGCCGCCATGAAGTACTATGACAACAATAATAGTAAAACAGTAAAGTATTCTTACAATATTTTTCAATGTTGTAGGATATTTGGCTGTAATGCATTGGTTTCTTTTCCAGTTGAAGCACAATGTTTCCAAACGGATTCTTAAGTATAAACCATATTAAATTTCGATATAATAAAATGCTTTTTCTATGATTTAAGCATGGGAAAAACACCTAACACCATTTTTAACACAATTTTTATAAACCAGGCATTTAAGGGTTCCCAAGTTTTCCATCCCTCGTCCCCACGCAGACATCGCTTTATAAACGTTTTAAAATGGCTGTTGACGTTGTGACTAATATTTTGAATATTTTATAAAACATTTAAATGTTACGTGTGCTATCTTGGTCAGCTCTCTGTTAAAAAAACTTATATTTAGAGATGAGTTGCAACTATATATTCTTTTCTCCGAGTTAATGTAATAGCATTCGAATGCATAATAAACAACTTTCAAGCTTATACCTCAAAGTTAATGTACTCGGGGAATTTTCGCTTTAAAAAATTATAACTAAAAGGCTGTCCCTCACGTGTTTTAGACGATTTGTGCGGCAAAAGTTGTGCTCTCTAAAACATTTAGTTTAACAGTTTACTGTGCTTTTAAATAAGAGTTATGGTTTGTTGCTTTCCAGTTTGAGCAAAATGGCCCTTTTTAATGTGTAAAAGCTATGTTTTGAATACTGTTTTTAAGAAATGTATTTTTTGTTTATTTAATAAGATAAGTTGTTAACGCCAAAGTTTTGTGGTGTACAGTCCTGATAAGGGATGCTATAAATAAGAAAGATGGGAATTCTTGAAAATTAGTTCGAAATGGTAAATGTAACCGAAACTGTTCAGTCACTACATGTAAGCAATTGTAATAAAATATAGCAAAGAGAATAGAAAGTTTTTCAGTTAACCATTTGTATTGTATCAAAAGTAAGTTGTGAAACAACGTTTTTCGATAATCCTGTGGGTTGAATTGACCATGAAAAAGTTCCAACCTTATATCAAAAAAGTCGATTCCCAAAGATTATGCAATGGGTTGCGATACATCAATATAGACCTAGCCAACGCTAGAAATAAACTAAGGCTGGGGTTACCAAACTTTTCTGATTCGCAGCACCCTTTCGAAGAATTTGGCTAGGTTGCCACGAAAAAATTCTATTTCTATTATATACACATATTAAAATCATAAACACTTCACTCCACCCCTCGCCTTTCATTGCGGCACCTACTTTGGTAACTCCTGGACTAAGCATTGTTTTTTCTAACATTGTGTTGATTGGGCTAATGCTTGTGGTAGTTCTGATTTTTTTTCTGATATGGTTGTTCTCGCTACTCGGTATGGTGGTACTCGTTTTAGAAGATCAAGGTAAAAGTTTCTAAATTTTGCAATCCAAGTGAAGAACCGGGGCCGCCGTAGCACTGTGATAGAAACTTTTCATAAGTCGGAGGTTCGATTCTCACCCTTGCCCTGGGTATTATTTAATTCTCTTTGAGTTATACATCTTTCCTCTATTTTTCCAGAGGTAAAGGCGCTTTGTTCGTGATCCTCTATGAATCCGAAGCTGGTAAGCTTCTGGTATTGAAAAAAAAAAAAAAAAGACAAGTCTTGTTTTCTGTCAAGAAAAGGTGAGACTGTTAATAGCGTTCAGTGATGAACTTGATTTAATTAAGTCCACAGAGCTTATCACTAATGTGTCCACATTAAATTAGTACTCTAAAGAGATAGCCAGAAAAAAGATAGCAGTAGCATTGTCCTTTGAAGTTGGCAATTCCGCATAGTTGAAATAAGTGACTTTCGATGGGAAAAAAAGTGGTTACTCTTTTTATAATTAAAGCTCTGAGAAATTAACTGTTGCAAATGTTTCTCCCACCCAAATATAAGTCAGTTTCAGGAAGAAATTATTTTCTGCTCGTTGCTAGGTCGTGGCTTTTGTTTAGGGGAAAGTGAGCGAATTCTGCGCAGTTGGGTTCCCCTATTCACACAACGCTACTGTCAATTGCAGGAGAGCTTGAAAACTTACTGTGAAGAAGAAGACGTCATTATGCTTGTTTGTTTTGTCTGGGTATGTGATAATATTTCCGCCTGTCATTTCTTATAACAATCTTCTTGGTAAAATAAAATGTAACTACAAAAATGTAACCAATCAAGCGACAAGGTCTAAAAACTCAATAAAGCATTTTAACCCAAATTATAAAATTTTTCGATAACGATTGCAATATTTCAAACTGAATTGTATTCATATTAAGCGATATTTCTTTCAGTAAAAAAAGTTGCAATCGCACACTGTCAAAAATGAAACGCTCAATTTTGACGATTCGGCAATCCTCGAGCACTATTTCGTTATTTTCGACGATCCTTTCGTCACCGAATCACGTGATATTTGACGAAACCAGAAATCTCAAATTTTTGACGAAATTATTTCCTCCCAATTTCGTCATATTGCAGTGCATTCTGGGAATTTTCGTTTCAGTCTTGTACTTGCTCGTTAAATTATCTTACGGAAATTATCCTACAGGATTCATAAAAAAAGGTTAGTATTTATTGAAATTTGTATGTGCAATGTGCCTTCTTTTATGTATTGTTACATTTTTGTTTAGTGTTGTGTTTATTGTTGTATTTAAAACACATTAAAATTGAAAACGAACGGTTCGATTAGGTTTAGAATTCTGTCTGTTAACTTTGAGTTACCTCCACGTTAGGCTTAGCTAGCGTTATTTTTTTTTTATTTGAAAAAGAGAATATTGGTTTGTTGACATTTATTTCCAAAACGTACTTCCTTTATTTCGTTAAAAAAATTACAAACATGACTAAAGAATTTGTACGAATTTAAACTCACAAAAAAAAAAAAAAAAAAAAACACTCCACCGTAGCTAAACTAACACAGATGATATAAGCGCTTTTATAAATGGCATAGAACTTTGAAGCTTTTAATTTCAACGTGTAATATATTACATGGTTATGTGTTTTCATTCTTCTCCATGAATTTTACAAAAATAATTCTGTTAAACGAAGTGTATTTTTTAGTTTAATAGTTCAAATTTGTTTCATTCTGCATTTTTATTTTCTTAAAAAAATACTATGTACCAATCCCCCAGTAAGTATTGATATTTTTTCTTCTTCCACTCTACATTTAATGTTTTTTTTAATATAATAATTTATACAGTAGTTCCCAAAAGTGTTCGCAAACTTATCATTTTCAATGAAATATTGCTATACCCATTAGTAAAAATTAATATTTTGGAATGGGTAAACAATATTACAAAACTTCATAAAATATTTAAGTAGCAAAATAAAATTGATTTTGAAGAAATTAATAATCAAAAAGTATCAAGAACTTTATAACACAAAAGTGTTCGTAGAAAATATTTTAAAATAATTGTTTAGCAATCTTTGAATAAAATCGATGAAACTCGAGGAAAAAAAAGCGCTTGATGCAATAAAAAATAAATGCAAACCGTTTATATCAGCTTTTGGATCCGAAATGATACCGTCTTTTATTTTGTTAAGCTCGTAGACAAGACTTTTAAATGCATATCCCATGTTGTTTATATAATCTCTTTCCCTGCAGCAGATGTTTCTAGCAATAAGTGCTTATGTTCATTATTTGTGGAGCCTTTTTTTTTACTTGCATAAAACATGAAGTAAAGTAAATATCAATTTAATACAAATCATTTTAAGATAAAGAAAATATTAATTTCCATAAAGAACTCTATCTTTGTGCTTGATATTTCAGCAGAATATTTTCAATATTTTTTAAAAATTTTCCGCAAATTAAAATAAATTATTGAAAGTACAGTTTTAATGTTTAACCTCGATTTAAAAAGAAAAGATAGTATAGCAGCATGTTTGAAAATTGTAATAACAATAATAAGCATTTTTTGTTTATTTTCCCACTTCATACACTAAATTTATAGGTTTTTCTATGTCAATTTGTGCTACATGATTTGTCATAATTATGAATTTTTCCATTATACATAGTTTCTACAGCTACAATAAATGCAGCATTAATTTCATTGCCATATTTGCCGCCTCAAGGTATTGTCAACAAAAAGTGAGAAATCCCGGTCTACATTAAATCAGACTAAGAAGCATTTTATAGATGAACTTCCAATAAATCCAAATTTTTTGTTGGAGCATGTGTGAGCATGCATGTGAGCATGTGTGAGCAAATGTTTTGTTTTTGTTGATTTTGCTGGATACAAAGTAAAATGTCTGAAAATTTAACCGAACTTCAATTGAAAAATTGAAAGGATAATGAAAATATATGAAAAATTAAAAGGATAATGAAAAAATATGTAAAATTAAAAGGATAATGAAAATATATGATAAGAAGTAACAAGCTTTGCTTGTTTGTACCACACTGGTCCCTATTTTCATTATAAATCTTTGGAAAAAAAAATCCGTTGATATCAGTCAATTAGTTCTCAAGACACAAACAAACAAGGAAATGCACTTTGTTATTGGATTTCCCCTATCTTTGGCAGCTCTTCTCCCTTGGCGTTTTTTTTATTTACTGCGTGAAAATTGCATATTTTAAAAATCAAATATGCTTAGTTAAAAGGTGATACTCCCTTCGTCTCCGTCCCAAACTAGTAAGTAGAGCTACGTTTGAATATTTTTGTACTAGTGATTGATTCTGATGATTTTATGATTTTGTTCGAATATTTTTTAAAGATTTCAAGGTACTATACTATCAATTAAAAACTTTACTTGGCAAGCATTCCCTCTTAAAATCATTACCAGCTGAGTTAAAAAAATCCGAAGTACACACGCCCTTAAGCTACGCCCCATTTTGTAAGTACTCTACCCCCAGTATAGCAGAAAAATCATTTTTTTTCTACTAAATCCCTATCCATCAGCTAGAAGGTAGCTTTATGTAATTATTAGTTAACTTATGAAATGGAGCTTGGCTTCGAGTGTTGGAGCCCTGGGTTTTTGACTCGAATTTGATAATGGTTTAAGGAGGTAAAGCTCGGTAAGTAAATGTTGTTCATTGATAACATAGCACAATAAAATCTCTGAAAAAAGTGCAAATAAAATCATAATCACCAGTTTCAGTACTTAATTCATAAGTACTTTATTGGAACTAATTTGAGTAGGGGGAGAGAGTACTTCAGAAAACATTCGTGAAGAAAACGGAACACGAAAATCGAAAAAAAAAAAGGAAAAACGGTGTATTTTGGCTATCGGTTAAAATAAAAAATAAATTTAAAAAAAAAATCACAGATCAACAATTTTCGCACTTTTGATTTTTTTATAGCTCAAAAAAATGAAAATTCAAAATGTGCAAAAGAATTAACTCGTTTAATGGCTAAATAATGCTGATTCTCGAAAAATTGAAGAAACTCTAATTCTAGAACATTATTCGGAAATTAATTTCAGAAACTAACTGAGAGTCTATCTGCCTAAATAAAAATTTTGTTCATCCGCTGTAAAAATAACTCATTCTTGCAATCTGCTTGAAAAAAAAGCTGTCAGCATTGAAATCATCATATATTTTGAAAAATATGAAAATTAAATCAGATGCTTTTCAAAGTCACAAGCGAATCTTAGATTTTTAACTTAAGGGGAAAAAAACTCAGATTTTGAAAGATATCGTGAAAACATGTTTTATTTCAGAAATAAACTGATGAATTTAATCTTAAAACTTTCCTCGAAATAGAAAAAAGATCCATGTGCATGAGGGCATACACCTATGGACTTAAACCTTTACTTATTATGTTATATATTCTCTTTTTAAAACTTTTTTTAGGATGGATCCAACATCACGGAGATAATTGGAACAAGGACAGACGAAGACTTTTTCATAATTATAACAATATTCTAAATGTTCGTATATTATACATTGATTTCATGTTACACATGTTTGGAAATAAAAATAAAAACTTAGGGGTGAAAAGCAAAGGTATATTTTTATAATTATTTAACAAACATTACACTAAATTAATTTTACCGAAAGATTTATTTCACATCTGCATTTTTTTAAGATTTATATTTTCAAATACCTTTTGCAATTTTGGCAGAGAATTGTTTTCAAAGTATGAAGTATGAAATGCATGCAATAACAAAATTCCTGTATTAAAAAACAGGAGTTTTATTATTGCATGCATTTCATGTGGCCAAATAAACATTCTACATACAAGCAAAATTAATAAAACAAATAATTAATTAGAAAAAGAAAAAGGTAAGCTTTTTCTTAAGATTATCTAATTTTATTTTCTGTATCTAATTTTAGAACAAATATGTACTAACTTAAAGTTGTCCAATTTATTGTACTTTTTCTTTGAAATTTGTGGTATAAGTTGGATAAAAATCTTTTTTTTTTTTTTTTTTTCTGGAATTTTTCATGCGATCCAATGAAGAAACTTCTCAGCAATTTTCTCCCGAGCATATATCGATCTAACTGTGCATAAAAGTGGCACATGATTTATTTTTCCAGAACCCAATGTCTGCTGAGGAAGTAGCACTTTTATATTCCCAGTAGGGGCAGGGCGATGTAGGAATTTCAACATCGTGATGATTCGCCGTCCTTACATCGCGATGTAGCGATGTAGTTCAAACAGTTTGAAATATTCTTTCCGCTTTAGGGGCACCCCCCCCCCTCCCCAATTAGGGGAGTTTTCCTTACAAAAATCCAGGCTTTGTCAGATCTTTTTCTAATTTGGCACATAGGTTCTTTAATCACATGGGGTAGTACCCCATATGAATACTACCCCATGGGAAACTATGCTATGTGGATTTCCAGCATCAAAGGATATCTGGGCCGAATCTGGAAAAGATCCGATGAAAACTGGATTTTAATAAGGAAAACTCCTATGGGGTTTGCCACACATAGCGGGGCGAAAACTACACTATGAGAATGCCGAAACATCAAAAGACAAATGTACCAAATTTGGAACAGATCAGACAAAAACTGGGTTCTTTTAAGAACCCCCCCCCCCCCACACACACGTGGTTTCCCACTCCATAGCAGGACGAAGACGGGAATTTCCGAGCGTCAAAGGATATCTGTGACAATTTCGGAAAAGGCATGATAAAACTGGTTTTTTTGTAAGAAAACCCCTCATTTGGTGGTTGTCCCCCATAGCGGGGCGAAAACCACCCTATGAGAATTCCTGAGCATCAATGAACGAACCTCTATGCCAAATTTTGGAAAGATCCGACAAAAAATAATTTTTTTTCAAGGAAAACCCCATCGGCCCCCCCCCCCAACCCATACATTGACGGAAGCTAACCTCCGTGAATTCCTGAGCATCAAAGAACCTCTATGGCAAATTTAGAAAAGATCGGAAAAAAACTTTTTTTTATATAAGGAGAACCCCCAATGCGGTGTTGCTCCCCCCCCCCATCATGGAGGGTTGAAAACTACCATGTGTGAATTCCCGAGCATCAGAGGACCTCTGTTCCAAATTTGGAAAAGATATGATAAAAACTGTTTTTCTATAAGAACCCCTCCCGTATGGGGGTTGCCCCCCATAGCGGAAAGAAAACCACCCTATCAGAATTCCTGAGCATCAAATAACGAAACTCTGCCAAATTCGGAAAGATCCAACAAAAACTGGATTTTTTGTAGGAAAACTACCATAGGGGTTGCCCTCCCCCCCATAGAAGACCGAAAACTACCCTGTGTGAATCCCCGTGCATCAAAGAGCCTATATGTCAAATTTTGGAAAGATCCGACAAAAATTGGATTTTTTCAAAGAACCCCCCCCCATCGCCCCCCCCCTCCCCTTATAAAGTGATGAAAACTACCCTGCGTGATTCTTGAGCATCTAAGAACCTCTGTGGCAAATTTAAAAAAGATCGGACAAAAAATTTTTTTTAATACGGAGAACCTCCAATATGGGGTTGTCTGTCCCCCCCCCCATAGAGGGACATAAACGACCTTGTGTGAATTCCCGAGCGTCCAATAACGATCCTCTGACCCAAATTTTGGAAAATATCCGACAAAAATTAGATTTTTTGAAGGAAAACCCCCATTATGGGGGGGGGGGTGATTAGATATCATGGGGAGTTTAATCTGCAATGATTTGTTTTACCTTTTTAAAGAAGTTGTTTGTTTGCATTTTTACATAAATAAAAATTCGCTTGACATATTCTATGTGCCTCTTTTTTTTAGCAATTACTTGTCTTTTTTTGATGGGGGGGGGGGAGGGGGCTGCAGGCCCGTTGTTTCAATTTTTTCCCAAATATGACAAAGAGTCTGTACTCAATAAACATTTTACAGAAAACGAACTAAAACAACGGCCAGTCATGTATAAAAACATGAATGTTCAAAAATCAAGACGGGAGGGGGGGGGTGTCAATTGACCCCCTGACCTCGTAAATGACGGGCCTGTGAAAGTGACTATACGTAATAAAGTGGGAAACTACGGTGGTAAGATTCTGAAGTTAGGATTTGATCACACGCACACGAATCTTATAAAATACAGTCGAACCTCGTTATAACGAACTTAAAGGGACCATTAAAATCGATTATTATAAAAAGTTGGTTCGCTTTATCCAAAAAACAATAAACAATAAGACAAAGATTGCAAAAAAGTTCATTTCAGCAGTTATTTGTTTTAAGCGTGTTCGAATTAACGAGGTTCGACTGTATTCTCAAAAAAAAAAAAAATTAATGTGCTCAAAGAAAAAAAAAAGGAAATAAATTTTCTTAAAAATTTACGAAACTAATGTCCTCATATATGACGAAATTAATTTGACGAAACTAATGCTCTCAAAACTACGAAAATGATTGTTAATTTGACGAAACTAGAATGAAGAAATATTTCGTTACATTTGACGAAATTCGCATCCTCAAACCACTAACAAAAGCAGTTTCTTCAATTTGACGAAATGTTCGCTCGGAGCATATCCCTGGAAGTGGTTTCGTCAAAAACGAAGAAAATTTCGTCAAATTTGAAAGTCCATTTCTGAGAGTGCAATTGAATAATTTAACGTGATAATATAAATGTTTCCTTAAAATTAGAAATTTCGTTTGACTGATTTTTGAGATAAACGATTCAGCTACTGACGCTGTGTGATTGATTTTGTGCACTCGTAGAAAATGTACTCGAATCAAACACGTTTTAAGCCTCGTGGAAGCCGAGAAAAATATCGCTCTTTCTCTATAATTCTGCACAATGCATGTAGTGATATTCTGCGCCGTAACAATTTGCAAGATATATTTGAATGCTACTTGCCGTAAAAATTACACTTTAGAGGTTTATTAAAAGGTTAAAAAACCGTTAATGACTACGTTTAAACAGCAATATCCCTACATTTTGCTCCTCTTTAGTTCGTGTCTCTGAACTTGAGAATTTCATTGCAGCTTCAACATGGAGGACCAACAGGCGCTTTTTCGGTTGAACTTTTTTGGTCCTTTGAAGGCTTTTTTCTCAAGTGAAGCAAATAAAATCACTCAATAAGACATAAGCTAACAATTATTAATGTGTTAAAAGTTGTTTTCTGTGTATGCGCAAAACTACAGAGTAATGCCTGGAATTTAGAAGTTAGTAATTGCAATATCATTTCAGTTTTTCGTCTTTCGTTGTTGGGCAGGTGAGTGCGCAGAATTCCCCGATAAGGTAGGGTAATTCTGCGTGATACAAGTTCTCAGACTTTACCTTCCAAATTTATTTTAAAGAGCGTAATTACTAAGATGCTTCATTTTGGATGCCTTATGTTTCGCATGCTGAAATAGCAAGAAAAGCCTTTATTTAAATTTTAGGTATTACAGTTCTGTGACGCAGAATTTTCTCTCTTTTTTCCTACTCCAATAAATTAAGTATTATTACCATTTTATTTTTTACAGCAACTAGCTTTTTGCAAAATGCTCTAGAACGTCAGAATAACGAAGCAAGAAGATATAAATAAATGCATTTCTTCAGTATGTTTAAAATATGAATAAATTTAAAATATAATTTGCAAAAGAAATATGAACATTTTCCGCAATGCGCTCCAATACTGATAAAATATCGTCTGTATTTCTAAAAATTGATGTTGGACGACCGAAGAAAGGACAGAAACATGGAGCCAGCTCTGATTATAAATGTTTTACTTACGCATAATTATGTGGACAAGCTGACTGGATATCAGATAGGTTCCTATTTTACATTTTTAGAGGCATATATGGAATAAAAATGAACTTGAAAGTCAGTGTGTTAATAATACTACGAGCATAGTTTCTTAAGAGTGAACATGAGAGTATAAAACTCAAGCGACAACAACTGATTAGAAATAGTCGAATTACTCTAAGAAAAACATGTTCTGCCGCTAAGCTTAAAAATAGCTCTTTTTCTTAAAATATTTTTTGAAGTTAAAATTTACAGAGACATTTTATTATTTTCCAGAAAAATAATTCTTTTATAATAACTATATTAGTACTATTTTTTTTTTGACATTATTTGTTAGAAAGGTTTCCTACTTTTCTTCTTCGAAATTACTGGAACTGCGCCCAAACAAGGAGGCATCTAATTATTTTACTCTTTTTGTGTTAATAAATGCGCTCTTTTCTTATTTATTAAACTGAAGGTATTTTTCCACATCCAGTAATTTTGAATAATTTTTAAAATCTCCTCCACATAAGTTCAAAACTTTTCTTCGTTGCGATCTGCAATCAGCTTCAACAGTTTGAAAACAAATCTTCTAATTTTAATCACCCCTTCTTTTTATTTCGTTTGAACACTTCGCGAAGAAAATTCAATCTTTTCCAACTGAGGCTGCTTCCGAATCATACAACAAAGACGCCGAAGCAGTGAATTTTTATTCTATCTCGTTCAAAGGAAAGCCATTAAATTGTTAATCCCTACTTAAAGTACGATTTAAATCAACTGAAACAGTTTCAAAAGAAATTAAAGAGATTGTGTGCTTTAAATTGTGCAATTTAAATAATATGCGCTTCGTTAAGATTGCTTTTTCACATACGATAGGAAACAGCCTAAATTACAATTGAGGTTTAGTTTTTAAAATGCATCTCAAATTTAACTAATACATCAAGCAATAACTTATAATAACGAAACGTTATGATATAGACAATTTTTGAGCAAATAATTTCAGAACTTTTAAGATGTGAATTGTGCTGCAGATTCTTAAAGTTTTAATATTTGTGACAAGTTATAGAACAATATTTCCCGAGGAAGTGCTTTGAAACTTTTAACAAATTAGTTTTCAACATGATAGATGACTAATATGTGTGTCCTTTTTGTTCACTTTCCTTTTGGAAACGCATTCGGTACATTTTTGTTTTTCAAGAATGAATAAAAGTCTGAAGTAGTGGTGCCACATCGATGAAAACCCATGCATGTTTCAAAACTTCGATGTACAAAATTAAAACATCGATAGTACCGATAGATCTACACAAAAATCATCGAACCTTTTTTAATGTATATTCCTGCATAATAAACTGTAAAAAATGTTTTAATGCTAGAACTACATTCATAATAATCAATTATAAAACAAAATTTTTGAACTGTCAAAGAAAAGCTAACAATAACAATGATAATTAATTATTAGCATTTCAAGCTAAGCAATGCATGGGAACAAATAACTTATATGTTTAAAATACAATAAATTGAAAAATCAATAAAAATAATTAAGACATTTTTGGCTCCATCTTCTAAATTTCCACCTGAATTATTCAGAAACTGTATGTAAGTTAATAATCAAGGCGAGATTTTTTTTTTTTCATTTCGGATTAGTACCTTCATACTTTAGGTAGCTTAAAAAGCTGTCTGACACATAATTTCTCATTGAAATTACCAGTGGGACAGCAGACAGTGGGAACTCCCTTGTTTATGTGCTAACCTTGATCAATATACCATCGACTCTGACAAGGGGCAAATCCTGACGGAAGGGGTCATGGTGATATGACCCCAACTTTAAGCGATCCCGAAAGGATGCATTTTAAGGACATATGTTTCAAAAGATTTGACTAAAAACCTCTGCTTGTGACCGAATATTAAACTTCTGACTCCCTTTCCGATGATGCAAAAATCAAAAGTTAGGTTTACCTTTGGTTTATGAAAAGCTCAAAAAAGTAAAATTTGTCACAGCAATCTTTTTTTGTGCTCAGAAATGCGTCAAAATCTAATTCACTTCAGAATAGCTCAACTTTTCGGAGCTCGAGAATTAAAGCAGAAAACTAATAATAAACTCCTTAATAATGTCTTTCATTAACATAATTTAGAGCACTGAAACAATTAAAAGATGTATCAGAAATTGCATTTTAATAATTATTATTTTATTGTCATACTTTACATAAAACAGCTAAACGTATAAATATCCTTTTAAAAGTGAAGTAGGTGGAGGGACACGAGGTAGTTAAGAGCATATGAAACAAATTGACTCAAACCAATATTGAAAAATTTATTAAAATTTGATTCACAAAAATAAGTATACTTTTAACTAGTTAATGAAGTAAAAAAAGTAAATAAGAAGAAAAAACTTTCTAGAAATGCTTACAGTTCATTAATCCTTGTCTATTAATTGATTAATTTCTATTTAAAATAAAGAGAGTGTTTATGGAAGGAAATAGAAAATAAGCTTCATTCCGACATTCTTTTTGATGAAATTTTTAGCTTTTATTTTTATTTTTTGAGAATCAAAACTAGCATACACTAACTTTCAAGTTTAACGACCGTTAAATTGTACTTGTTTCATATGTGCAAAAATGATGCCAATTCCACACGCACGAGAAACATTTCTCAACATTTTAACAAAGCAGAAACAATTCAAATCTTATTGTACAGCTTTTTGTGCACTTCATGCTGTGCTCTGGCTTTTTGCGTTTTTTGCACAAAAAACTTTAGTGGAAACTTCTTTCTGTGCTTCACGAATGTACGCAAACCTTATAATGGTGGATGATATTTAGAGAAAATAATCAACATTTGTTTGAAAAAACAAACAAACACTAAACATGTGCATAAAATGCAAAAATCTAACAATCTGTGAACTTTTAAATTCATTTCTGAGCAGATCGCAATTAGAAATAAAAACTAGCATACATATTTACTGATAATTTTGTTTTTATTGAAGTTTTTGAATACGAAACAAATGAGGTCAGGCAATAGAGCAGTTCTTCAAAAAGAAAAAAAAAAAAAGAAAAAATAAAAAAGAAAAGAAATCGGAAATATTTTTTTAAACATACTAGCTGCGTTTGCCGACGTTGCACGATCTACTTTTGAATACCTTGAAAGCAAATGTTGTGTTAAGCAATAAGGCTTAAATAACAGGGAAAAAAGTAACATTTTCCGTCGACGTGTGGTAACGAGCGGTACTACAAATTGAAAATGTGGAAGGCTGATATAAAATTTTGAAATAATTAAAGTACATTTGAGAAATGGATAGGGACACGCTAGGAGAATGATTTTCTGGTTATTCAAAAATGTTTGTAGGAAAAAATAATTGAGTTAAGGTTTTAATAAGAATGGAATAACATCGGAAAAATTATTTCTAGCTGCTAAGAAAAAAAATTGGGTTAAACATTTTTGTCTTAGTTCCCCTGGGACATAATATTGTTAGTATTTTGTAGAATCACCCAAATATAGTTTAAAGAGATACAACGCTTTTACAGCACTAAAAATAATTACTTTTTACTTAGAGTTTAACACCGAACATAAGGTATTTTTCCTTTTCGCCACTTAAACTAACATGATTAAGGAACTAATAATCATATTTAGAGTTTCAGATGAAACTCAGGATTCAGGGATGAGAAATATTGGAGTTAAAAGCAGAAGGCAAAAATTTTAGCTGTAAAATTTAATTTATTCAAAAATCCGAAAAAGGTTTGCTTTCACAGGATGTCTCCCATTACAGGAAACCAATATATATATATATATATATATATATATATATATATATATATATATATATATATATATATATATATATATATATATATATATATATATATATATATATATATATATATATACTAGCCGCCTGCGGCGACCAGCTGGTTCGCCTTCTTACGCCATTTGCCTTTCTGTGCAAGCAGCCACCTACGGCGGATGTTTGGCTAACTTGTCATTTACCTTTTTACTTCAAGTTTGCCTCCTTCGGCGGCTGTTTAAATAAAATCGGTAGCAGTATTAATCAATCCATCTCTATCTTTTTTTTTTTTTTTTTGTGCCATTCACATTTTTACGCCAAGATTGCCGCCTTCGGCGGCAATCTACCTTTACGATCTATCTCTAAATTTTCTTATCCATCTCTATTTATTTTAGCCTCCCCGCCCATCTCGTAATAAAAACAAAGATCACTCAAGAAACCGCTTTTTTTTACTTAAGTAGAGCAAAAAAAAAAAAAAAAAGCTCAAATTTCCCGTTGTGTGCAAAAAGTAGCGTTTGACAATGATAAAAAAATCTCGCTGTTTTTATTGAATTAAATGCGCACAACTATGAAATGTAACGTAATACAGAGAAACAACTAAAGATCCAGCTTAGGGGGGGGGATGGAAAAAGAAATAAACGCAATCCCTAAATAAAACAAAAAATAAATAAATAAATAAAGGAAAGAAAAAAAAAAGCAAGCGCTGCCGGAAAAACACGTGGTCATCACGTCATAAAATGTAGAAGTAAGCTTAATAGTAAAAAAAAAAGATTAACATTGCTTGCGATTAAGATTCCATCGTATATATCGAATTGAAATCCAAGTAGTGACGCCATAAGCATAAAAGATTGAAGAACGCTTTTTTCGACCGATGCGTGTTAAGACATGATGTGTTCATCATTAAAAAAATTGTAAAAAAAAAAAACCTATTGCATATTTTTAAGAAAATTTTTTTTTCTGAAGAGGGCGAAATGTTTTTACTATTACCAATTTAAATTTCAGAAATGAGGCTTTGATTCTTCTCGCAGGATGATATTAGAAAAAAATAAAACCCAGAAAAAAATGCAAATTAAAGGTTTTTTCAAAAATTCATAAAAAATACAAAAATTGCTCAATCTTCAAAATTTTTTCATTTATCATATTTAAAATTAAATTTTCTACACTATAGTACAAAAAATATTTGTGTGTTGCAATTGGTTCGGGGTCTGTGAGGTAAAAAGTACCAAAAAGTGCAAAAAAACACATAAAACATTAAATAACTTTTTTTCTAATTAAAATATCAAAAATTGAAGCCCGAGGTGTACATCTTTGGTCAAAACTGTACCTGTATACCAAATTTCATCTTTCTAGGCCTTACCGTTTCCCCGGGAAGCGCGCCACACACACACACACAAACATCTTATTTTATTATATATATATATATATATATATATATATATATATATATATATATATATATATGTATAATCACTAGAAAAACACGATTTTAAAACTATTTATTGGAGCTTTTAATGAATAATTTTCATTATTTGATTACCAGCGCTTTTAATGAGAGGGATTTTTAAGACGGAACCTGCTGTTCAACAATCAATTGACAATGGCCCAGCCCAACTACACTCGCACACCATTTTCATCTTAACTTTCCCTCACTTGTATAAAAAAATTATTAGTTAAGGGGTAAAAAATTGAAGTCCTTGAAGCTTAGCAGTCTAGTCCTTAGTAAAATTAATGAATTATTCAGACAAGTAATGTGTTATGAATATTTTACTTTGCTTTTCAAACGTAGTCTCGCTCAACTGTATAACTTTTCAGTTAAACTCTTTTTTTTTTTTTTTTTGTATCTAAGACGAATGATAAATTAAAAGTAACCCACGAGGTGATGTTTTGACTCAAAATATTTTCTCAAAATTTAGATACAGTAGTTCCTTGTTTATCCGGCCTCCGTTTATTCGTATCTCCGGTTCATCCGGATCAAATCTGTAAAGTCTTTAAAATGTTTTATATTCGCAACCCCAATAAACTACAGGGGGCGCTGTAGCCACTGTCTAATGGGCGAATGAAAAAGATGAAACAAACATATGCCGTAACTTATAACTTGCTTTGACGCTTAGTGAATGACAGTAATTTTTCATCGTGTTTGTGGGAAGATTTCTTTTCTATTCTTCTAAAATTACATTACACCACAAACTGTCTGAGCCTGTAATTTACTCTTAAGAAAACACGGGGAATGGAATGTTTTACCTTTTTCTTTAGTATTATTAATCACCGCAAGGTAGCGTATTCGAGCTCTGGAGTTGCGAATTCACACAAATAATAATTTTAAATTTTGTAGCAGAACTGTAAATTTTTGTTTTTGATTGAATTTACAACTCTTACATATATCATACAATAAATTATAGCGATCTAACAAACATCATGGTGCAGTTGGAGTGTCAATTCGACACCATTGCCGGTAAACAATTAATGATAAATTTTGACTGAATAATGTAAATGTAAAGTAAATTGTGCGAGTCAATCCTGTTAACCACTGCGAGATCACTTTTTTAGAAAGCATTTTTTCTTTTTTTGCTTATTTAAGGATTTGTTTTGCTAATTTTCCATGCTTACCCGGTTTATCCGGATTTTCGTTTATCTGGACTGCTTTCGGTCCCGTTCGTTATTCCGGATAAATGTGCTTCTAGTGTATGCTAGTCACTAATAAAATCATTAGACAACTAATGAATTATAAAGATTTTACATTACTTTTCTTCAAAAACACTGTCTCATACAGTTTTGTCATAAAAGTTTAACTAAAAAATTGCACATTTGCGACAAATACTAAATTAAAATTAATACACTTTTCGACGAGTTGATGCTTTGACACAAAATACTTCCCCTTTAAAACATTTTGATAAATTTTAAGTCAACAACAATAATTTCCCTTTCTTAATTGTTATAAGTAACTTCCACTCTGCTCACCGCTTAGAGGTCAAAAGTGCCACCCATAACTTTAAGACGCTGTCGCCACTAGTGTAATGATTCATTTATGATTCAAAAATAACTAGGCGCCTTGGAAGTTTCCATTGTTATCATTAATAATAATTATCTACTTGTCTTTAACATCAGTGTTACTAATTTTTAAAAGTAAATATAGCAGCCTGTGCCCAAAGCGCTGTTGGAAAATTAGCATATATAAGTTTTAAAGCTTTATTCGTAATTGAAAAATAAGAGTTTATGCATTATTTAAGAATCAAAACGAAAACAGTAATTTAAAAATTTATGTTTTTATTGGTGCTTTTCGAAATCTGTTGAAAGAATTGGAGAAGGTGGAAAGTATTAAAAAATAAAAAAAACTAAGTTATATTCTTTGAAATTATATATGTGCGTTTACTTTCAAATACCCCCCCCTTCCCCCCCACACACACAAAAAAAAAAAAAAAAAAAAAAAAAAAACGAATGAGCGTCGAATGCATGCCTAACATTCTTATTCGGTGTTATTTATGAAAATTAGTTTCCTCAATTAAAAATTGCAGTTTTTAAAAAAAAATTCTTTTTTGAAATTGCGTTTTTTCACATTTTCAATTTCGATGTCCCGTAATATAATTGATGGCTTCATGTTTCTTAAAAGTACAGTTCTCAATAAATTTCAGACTTTTTTTTGATATTTTATTCACATTAAATACTATACAAAAAAAAAACTCGAACAAATAGTGATGGTTTAAAATATATACTGTAATCAAGAAAAGACTCGAGAAAAAAAAAAGAAATTATCGACGCAATGAGAAATCTGAACAACTGTAATATTAGAAGCAACCGAGTCTGTCATAGGCTAAGTGGCAGACCCGGGTTGGTTATGGTCGACTCAGCCGTTCATCCCTTCAGTGGTTCGATAAAATGAATACCAAGCGTGCTTGGAAACTAAACTCTGGGGGTTCCGCGCTTGGCTGACCACATAACCGGAACATATGCTTTGCACCCCGTTAGCCCTTGATCAGAAAAACTGAGTTGGGCACAGTAGGCCTGGACTCTTATGGGCTGTTTCGCCACTAGGTTTTGTTTGGGTAGTTACAGGAAAGATATTAAAAGTTTTAAGAGAAGAGAACAATGAGTGAAAGATACGAAGTCTAACTTTTTTGAACGGCACAAGGTCTGTACAATAATGTTGTGGAAATAATCCACATTTAAAAATAACACTAACGTAAAAAATTAATCATTTGCGATCAAAACGCAAGAAGATATTAGAGTACAAGTTCCAAGGGACTGTTCTGAAAATTGGATGGGAACATATCATCCATCACAAGAACACGATAAAAGCCATTGTTAAAGCTAAAAACAGTATATATTAATCCGTTTCATTGCTATAGAAAAACAAAATTAAATGTTGTACGATTATGCCCAAAAACATATTACAAAATCAGGCACAATTTGGAAAAACACTCTATGCACACATAAAATTTTATACCCTTGTTAGCTGCTATATTCCCCCCCAAAAGACGTAACTGATCATAAGATAAATATATTTTTCCCTCGACAACATCAGGGCTGCAGAGTCGGAAGAAAAATGGCGGGACTCCGACTCCTGGATTTTGAAACGTCCGACTCCGGCTTAATTACTGATTTATTTATTTTGTTTTTCTAATCCCCACCCTCATGGGAAGGGGGGAAAACCACTAAACGGAGATTGAAATATTAATTCCTTTTTATGAAATTTTTGCGTTGTATTTTACTACAAACTTAAGATGCATACAAAGTTAGAAATTCCATTTGAAAATCAAATTATCCAATAGTTGCGATTAAAGTGAGATTACTTAAAAATCCCCCCTTTTTTTTGACCGGGAAAGGATTAATATGCTCCCCTTTAATTTTCAACAAATAGCTGTTGATCAAATCCTGTGCTTTCAATTTTTGAAAGCTGTAACTTGAGAGTGAAAAAAAACTTTTTTGCTAAGTCAAAAAACTTTTATTAGAGGGAGCGGCCCCCTCCCAGTCCTGGGTGACACCTATCTTGTGGGTAACACCTCAACTTAATTTCAGAGTTTATAAAATTTGATATAATTTAATTCTGAAAAAATTTCCCGAATAATAGGGGAGACCGGGGCAGATATTCTATAGGGGCACGTATTCCAACGCGCCATAGTTTAAGAGTTTCCCGCTACGTAGCGACGCTTACCGGACAGTGTGAAACTACAGCACTGTGCACGCTTTCCACGTGATCCTCAGTTCGTCAGCTGGCTTTGACTTGATGAGACGTCAACTTTTGCGGTTTTTGTTCTGGTGAGTAACTTTGCAAGCATTTACTTTTCATTAAAAAAAACATGTATGATACTGTTTTTGTTTCATTGTTGGGACCTAACTTTAAAACTATATTTCATTATGGTTCTGATTGCGTGATTGTTTTGGCAATTATTTTTCATTTTCATAGTCAAATATTACAAAAAATATCAAATATGGCATTGGGGCACGTATTCTAATTTAATACGGGGCACATTTTCTAATTGGAAAATGTGCCCCGGGCTCTCTATGAACGTTTTTTATGTTTTTTTTTTTTTTTTTTTTTTTTTTTTACCGTTTAACTTTATATTTTTAGTCAATACAGTTTATAATTACTGCATAAAACCACAAATATAAATATTTAAAATTAAATTTTGGATAACTACTTAAATAATCTTATTTATTATTTTTTTAATAGTATCAAGTCCTATCTGAAACTGAATTTTCATTCTCCAATGTGATATATCAGATGGACTGAAAATGATGCGCAATTACCGTAAGAAGTCAGACCGAGGGAGCAACACGCAAGCGCAAATAAATGCAGCGCTTGCAACAATAAGAAATGGATGTAGTGTTAGGAAAGTTTCTATAGAATTTAATATAAATACAAGGACATTAAATAACTACCGCCACAAGTTCATTAATGTTCAGTTGGCTCCAACTGAAGTACCCTCAAGTCGAAGTGCCTCAGACCGAAGTTCCTCAAGCCGAAGTGTCTCAAACCGAATTACCACAAGCCGAAGTGCCTCAAGCTAATGGCCCTCAAGTCGGAATGCCACAGGCCGAAGTACCTCAAGCCGAAGTTTCTTACAATCCAAATGCCACATGTTGATGTACCGTCAGCACGAGTTCCTGCAGTTGAAATGGCCTCAACTGAAGGCTTGTCCCCATATACCAGATTTACGATTCGGATTCGCCAAAATATGGAGTGTAAGTAGACTTCTTACAATAAACCTTCAATAATTTATTAGATATAGTAGACAATCTCCTTTGCGACAATCTCTTTTTACTGTATGTTTATAGGTCTAACTCAAAGCCAAAAGAAAAGTGGATCCAGTGTGTTCGTTGCAAGAAATGGGCTCACCTAGCGTGCGTCAAAAAAGAAGACTCTTTTTGTTTTTTGTTTGCATTAACTGTCACAGTAATATGGAAGATGACTCTGTCTAACTTTGATTATTGTTTATAATACATTTTAATGCAATAAATTATTAAGAATGTACCCATTGTATTTACCAATGAATTAGAATATAAATTTTACGTTACACTCTATGTTTATTTTATCTTTATTATAGACCATTTAAACTAATTGGAAAACTTACCCTCACCCAATTTTATATGTTTGAAAACATGCCTCGGCTACAGGGTTGGTTTTCCAACGTGACTTGGTAACAAATATATATTTATTTATTGGAAGTTGTTTTAATTTTTTATATTTTAGAAATCTTAATATTTAGCCTAAAGTACAAGAATTCAAGGCGTAATCAAAACTTAACAAAATGTTTAAATAAAAAATTTTTAAAAAATAAAACAAAAAAAGTTGGAAGAACTGCCCCGGTCTCCCCTAAATCTTAAATTTCATCTTAAACATTTCAACAAAAATAGTGCACTATATTGTGGAGAGAGGTCGGGTACATGTACGTCTGGAGCAAATTTCACTTAAAATGCGGCGGTATACAGCTCTGTACGAATAGCTTTTATTATACCTACATTTCTTGGCTCAATTTTTAATTTTAGTTTTATTGGCAGCTTTAGAATTAACCTTAATAAGAAGATTTTTGGATTAACTACAATTATTGTGTGTTGTAACCAAGAAATCATGTACTGATTTTATTTTGAACTTTTTAGTGAGAACCAAGCTTTCTTAGATAAAGTCTTTAGATTAAAAAAAAAAAAAACATTTATATTTTATCGGATCTTTTGGATTTGCTCTTTCGGGCCAAACCAACACTTATTTGAATTTACCAAGCACCCTCAGAAGTTACCCAACTTGCTCAAGCGATTCATACATTCCTTTTAATATTTTATAACTGAGATAGAGGTAAAAAATATATTAATATTTTTTATTTGAAAGTGATTACTTAGAAAATCTTAAGCAACAAATCCGTTTACTGACAATTTTTATAAGTGAAAAAGCAAGCAAACTAGGTGATGGTGTAGACAGAGTCTATTACAGAGGGTTCGAAAAAAAAGCAAGCCGTTTGGTTGCCAATGACAATTATTTGTTGTTACTGGACCTTAATACATGTAATCAAACCAATTGGTAGTCAGTATTTTTTTTAAATGCAGGGAGAGTCAGTGAAAATTAAAGGAAAAAAAGAAACCCGGAGTCGGAGACGGCATCTTTTCGAACGACTCCGACTCATTTACCCCAAAATCAGTCCGACTCCGACTCTTCGACTCTATGACTCCGACTCCACAGCCCTGGACAACAGGACATTCTTTCAAAGAGGGGCTATGCTTCCATATTATTTTTAGCACAGTTCTTTAGAAATGGGAGCTCGTATATCTTCTTGAATTTTCAGCAAATATTTAAACGTTTTTGCGTTAGTATTACATTTCAACAGAGATATATTTCTATAAATATGTTTGTAAGAACTTAGGAGCCATATAGAAAGTTAGATAACGTATCTTTTCACTTTTCTTATCGTTTATCTTAACGTTTTCATCGGTTCAAATACTTAATATCTGAACTCCACAACTTATTTCGACCATTTTTTGCAACTCAAAGTATGCATCTAAGACTGCCAGTTTAGATAATAGAGGTCTTGCTGATTAAATGGTTATACGCAGACACATAAATTGAAATAATTAATGAATAGTATAAACTAGCGCCATTTTCTATATCTGTGAAGTTCAAGAAAACTCCTGTAAATATCGTTTGTCAAAGAATCAATGCGACTCAAGAAATACATCTATGAAGGCGCCATCGAACAGGCAATCAGAAGCTACCTTTAGACGATATACATATATAGATACGGTCGGATTTTAACACTTAGACTGACAAACCAAAATTTCAAATGGTCTCCTCGAGGCAACCGTTGAGGCAAGCACTATCCTTTCTGATCGACTGGGTCTCAACGGAAGCAACACTGGCTATCACATATGACTTCCATGGCAGTCAAAGTGTTAATGGTATATATGAACATTATAATATTGAAGATGATGCAAAGAGGTGCAAAAATAATGATGATACCGATTATAAACAACAAATTAATAATGATAAGGGTGATAATGAAAATAATAATGTCTATAGTTGGGACAAACCTAATCTGGCAGCAGTGTGGTAGCTACGCATATCTTAATCACAGCATTAAAAACGATGGCCAGATGGTTAGATTCGCCTTAACTCTACAGCAAAGTACAACTAATATTAAGAAAAATAAAAAAATAAGAGATCCGTTTTCTTGTGCTTAGTCAAGTAGTGTTTTAGAACTCGTGTATCCCACAATGCACTCTTAATAATGGTTGGAAATGTGGTAAAAATATAGTTTCTTGTTTTTTATCCTATTCTCGTTACTAATTGCAAAACTTAGTCTTCGCACAAACAAGTAGTTACATTTGTAATTACGCGGAATTGAGGTGCGTTGTAAAGTTTGGAATAAAATATAAGTTCAAGAGTTCAACTTTCTTAAATTTACTTTCCATTTTTGCTGCATGCATTTGCTTTTTGGTATTAAGTCTTTGGAATGACTCCAATGTGAAATTCTCTTACTCTTATTCTAGCTTTTTTTAAAATAAAATTTTTGATGCAAAAGGCAACTAAAAAACTTGCGAAACTGAAAAAAATACGAAAACACAAGTAAAAATTTAAGCAATTAATTTTCAGTTGTTTTCTAAAACTAAAATCACCATTAAGGCTTAAATGTTGCATGATAATGATAACATTACAGAGCTGACGAGGGAAGAGCCCAACCGAAAACGTTAAGCAAATATTTTCCTTGGTAAATAGCAATAACTTTTTACGAAATAGTCTTATGTAAAGAGTATTTCGTTTCTAAAATGCTTTTAAACTGCATTCAGGGGATATTATTTATAATTCAAGCCAAACAAGTACTCAGGAAGAAGCAAAAATACCTTAGCAGTTGCTGAAATTCGATGGCATAGTTCATATTTAGAAGAGAAAAGAATAAACACGTGATTTTTAACAATAGGAAAATGCGATAAGGGAAAAAAAAAAACCTAAGTAGTTTTAAATTGCATTACGTGTCAAAACTGTTTAAAAAAAATATAATTTCAGTACCAAGACGGTTTTAAACACCCTTTAACTTGGTTAAACATTTGAAGATATAAAACGTTAAACACAAAATACATTTAAAAAAATATGATTTCAGGTTTGTTTACAAATCTTAATTACTAGTAACAGCGCTTTTTAAAATATGTAAACAATAAAACAGGAATGATGAAATAAACTAGGAAAATCCAATGTAAAACTAAAATAACAAAAATTAAAAGAGAGAGAGAGAGAGAGAGAGAGATGCATAGTGTAAACTTTTCTTCAGAATTCAATTATTGTTTAAGAATAAGAAATTATATCCTTAAAAGTAAAAGTAACTAAAACTCTAATAGCTTTCTACGTTTCATTGCAAAGTTTTTGTTTATTAAATTTTTAAGGATAACATTTACCCAAAGAAATATCGCTAACAAATCCTGCAAACATGTTTATTTTTCTAGCATATTGTTGCTTTAACTGCATGAATAATTACTCCTCGGTATATATATATATATATATATATATATATATATATATATATATATATATATATATATATATATATATATATATATATATATATATATATACGCCTTGAGTACGTTCTAAAAAGAATCTAAAATATCGAGGGTACTAGACTGAATAAAAATCGTAGATAATAAATTTCGTGTTTAGGTTTTAATGAATACATTACCTTATAAATTTTTAAATATTTTCCAGTTAAAAAAAATGAGCTGCAAGTGAAAAGTAATCGATTGCGCCACACCCCCTTCTCGCGATAGAATTTGTTTCAAAATTCTATCAGAAATAAATAGTTCATTTTAAGCAGTCATCAATATACGAGCTTTTATTTATTTCTTGCATTACTTCTTAGGCTTATGCTAAACGATAAAACTGTTCTACTGTTCTATAAATGATACCTTCTGACCCCGGGGTGCCCACGAGGGGGGAGGGGGGTTATAGTTCAAATTGGCGCCATTCAATTTTAGGGGAGGGGTATTTTTTAAATTATTATTATTTATTCATTTAAATTTATTTGTTGTTTATTTAAAATAAGACAATGATACGTATATATATATATATATATATATATATATATATATATATATATACAATATGATTATAATATGATTTGTAAATATATATATATATATATATATATATATATATATATATATATATATATATATATATATATTTTACAAATCATTTTTAGCATCGTTTATTATTTTCTCTGAAAAACTCCCTCGAGATTTGCCTCAAGGCTGACTCGAACCTACGTCCACTGGATCGAGAAGCCCGCACTTTCAAGTCTGGTCACCGTGGCTGAGCACATTCTGCGTTCCAAGCATTTTATATCGTAATATAGATTTTCTCCTTTTATAACATTTTTTTATTGCTGCTCCACTCCTATTAATCATAGCATGATGTTATATAGCCTATAGCCTTCCTCAATGAATGGACTATTCAACACAAAAAGAATTTTTCAATTCGAACCAGTAGTTCCAGAGATTAGCGCGTTCAAACAAACAAAAACTACAGCTTTATAGTATTAGTATAGATTTTATTTTATTCTGCTTATATTTTAGTTCATTAATTTATTTAGTTTGTGTGCATGAGTGTATGTGGTATGTCATTGGCGTAGCACAGAACGTTTTAAATAAAGTATCAATAATAATAATAAATAAAAATAAATAAGTAAATTAAAATATTACAAAAATAAAAAGAAAAAAAAACGAGTATTAAAAAATAAGGAAGGTCGAGATTTTTTTTTTGGGGGGGGGGGGGGGAATTGTGCCATTGAACTTGTGTGGAGGGTAGGCTCCTTTTTTACTCAAAGTCATTGGGGCAAAGGAGCAACCAGTTCTAGTCATGAATGATACAGAAAACGAATATTCAGTCAAAATTAACTATAAATTGAATGACACAAAGTGCCCGCAAAGTCCTTGACACATTTTAAAAATTCATAGAAAAGCAATAAATTTTCGTATGAACATGCAGTTTGCACCATAATACTTCACAGGTTCAAGAATTTGTATGACATCGTAAAAAAAAAAAAAAAAAAAAAAAAAAAAAAAAAAAACCTTATCGTTGTACCGTCACGGTAAGGAAAACAAACGTCATGTGTGGTGTTTAATTATTTTAGGCTAGTTCAATGTGTGATTTACTCTACAAGAGATCTGAACCTGAATCTTAAAATAATCATGAAAATACTATATGACAAAATATTTAGATTTACTAGTTGTTTTACCTTGATTGAGTTTTGATATATATACAGTGCTGGCCAAATTATAAGACTAAAGAGTTTTTTTCCCACTATTTGTACAGTACATACTGTACACTGATTCTTACATTATTTTAGCATAATTTAATGTTTGCATGTGGCAGCACTGTCTGCTTTGTTTACGTTCTTTGTTTATGTTCTTAGTTTATAAAATGGCATTTTATATGTGACTCACACTACACTTTCCTCCAAATATTTTTGATGACTATTAAAATACGTACAAAAAATGCATAAAAAACAAATGGTTTTCAGTTTTACATAAATATATCAATTGAATCCATTATGTATATAATTCTTTTTGGAAAAAAAATGAATTGAAAAGTAAATCTGAAATTCTTTGTTATGGTGTACTTTGGCATGAAACTGGCCTTTATTAAACAGAAAGCAATACCTTTCCTTACCAGAGTTTAATGTGTGTACCGTTAGTGGATATGGGATGAACTTTAGCTCCATATATATATATATATATATATATATATATATATATATATATATATATATATATATATATATATATATATATATATATATATATATATATATATATATATATATATAGAGAGAGAGAGAGAGAGATGTGGTAGGGTGCAGATTTTGAGCTCTGGTAATGAAAGGTATTGCTTTCTGTTTAATAAAATGATTAAATACCTCATGTGACGTTTATTGTTCTTACTGTGAGGATACAATGATTATTTATAATTACTTTCTTTGCTTTTTTTTTTCTTTTTCATAAAAAAATCTTGAACTTGTGAAGTATCATGGTGCAAACCGCATATTCATGCAAAACTTTGTTGCTTTTCTTTGATTTTTTAAAATACGTCAAGGACTTTTCGAACACCCTAGGGTAACGGCACCAGTAACAGACAAGGGTCCAGTAACAGACAGTCATAACTTTGGATTTAAATAATAAGAATAGGCGGGGTAAAAACTGATGACGCTGTGGTTCATGAATACGGTGCAACTATCTAGTGTTCTGAGAGTGAGTTTTATGAGCCAGTTGGTATTTACAAGGCAGTGGTGGAAGGTTATGAACAGATACCACGAGTTCAGCTGGTGTTTCATGTTCATTTGAATTTAATAAAGCTTTAGTTCTAAAAATAAATAGCTTTTGCACATTTTGAAGAGAAGAAGGGAATTTTACCCATTACTCACCTTTTCCTCATCCCATCTGTTACTGAGTATCATCAGATTTTTCAATGCTTGTTTCTGGGGGTCGGACCTTTTTCCGAAATTAAGCAAGTAAAAATAGAATTCACTACTTTAGAGGAACCAGAAGTAGTCAAACGTTAGATGAGATGTAGTTGCATGAGAGAAAAATAGTTTTAAAAGTATAAACACATTAAAGAGCTCAGAAAATTAAGTTAACCCGAGAGCAATGTCTTAAGCATGTCTGTTACTGGTGTCGTTACCCTATACTCTTTTAAAAATCACAGTTTCAATTTTTTTGAAATCATGTCGTTTGATTAAAGTCATTTTACGAGAAGATATTTCAGAGACGTATTTAAAAGACATGAAATTCTAATTGTTATACCGAAACAGAAACTGGATGAAAAGCTGGAAGTGCCAAGCTTTTTACTTTCGTCAAAATACAATATGTACAAGATCGTCAGCTTTGGAACCTTTTCGCTAAGAAATACTCCTGAGTGGTTCTTTTACGCGAAAGTACTTTTTAAGAAATCGAAGTTTCAACTAACAAAGGATCAGAAATGGATCTACAGAGCTGTTATTTGCGCTGAATTGAAACGTTTTAAAATTAAATTGATACATTGGAATTCACAAAGGACTGAAGTTTCGAAATAATCTTCTAAATTGAAGTATGTGACCGAAATGTTTAATTTAAACATGCACTTGAGTCTCTTGAAAAAGCTAAGAAATTGTATTCATATATCTAAAAGCGTACAATTCAATTTATCAAGTACGTAAACGTTTTTCAACCTTGAATTTCCGGAAATTTTCGAATGATGTTTAGTGTTAATGAATTTATTACGACGCTAAAAATTCAAAATTGGGTTAATAATTCCGTATATTAAGCAACTTCTAAAAGAGCATATTTTCTATTGAAAATTTAACACATCGCAAAATTTCCAATACTTTTATTCAAATCTGAATTGATTGAAATATTGATAATCTGCAAAATGGAAATTGCGTGCAGTTTGAAATTGCATATAAAATATAATTTTAAAAAAATGAAGTTTAGTTTTGAGGAAAAGAATAAATAGAGAAAAAAACTTCATATATGCGCATAATAATGTTAGAACCTCGATTTTACAGAAACTATCGAAAAATACTTCTTGTTCATTAAGGCACTACCATACTGAAAACTCAATACTCTAGTAATATTATGTTCAGTGAACAACCTCTGAAGCTATCTCATTACTTTTAATATTTTTGTTCAAATATAAATTTACTCAAATATCATTTATGGTCAACGTGAAATTGCATAAAATGTTAAATTGCATACAGTGTGCTTCAAAACTCATAGGCAAAAACGTAAAGAGAGATACAAAGTAAACAAAAAGTGTTGCTGTTTGGCGCGAACATTTGCCACTTTCATGAACTTCGCATTGGATTGGCGATTCTGTTAGTGAACATTTCGATTATCTAAATGGCGTTTTTTTTTTCAATTATCCAGCGCCAAGCTGACAATGGTATCGCCATGTCACGTTTCTTTGTTTATTTCCACTATCACTTCTAGATGAATGTGGTATAGAAACATTGATCGCAAGTGCATGCACACAAAGCTAGAACCTGAAATATGCACAGCAGGTAAGATATGAGGATAAAATGTTACAAAGGACGAAATTACCCGACATTTTATTTTTTATTGAAAAGTTTAAAGCAGGTGTTTAAATCTGCTGCTCGCAACTGTATGACTATGTAGTGTAGCGAACCATGCGTCGCTATAACAACGAGCCGACCGTTGCAGAGACGAGCGATTCTGACAAGTTTTCACAGGCAACTGCATTGTCGTTGCAAATCGTGTTTTAGAGCTACAGATCTAAACTTAAGACTAATAGCTTTACACCGTAAAAAACTAAATGTTGTGCAAAATCTTTTCTTTTTTTTTTTGCAATAAATTTTTTATCTTTTTTTGCACCAGTCAGTTCTGGCTTTGTGTGCATTTAACGAATCAACGACCATATTTTTCTCATGATTCTCACTTGTTTAGATATTTTATATCACTCCTTAATTTTTTTCAAATGAAATTTGAAACACATTGCACAGGAGCTATATGCATACAAATTGAAAATATAAAATAAAAATAAAAGTTTACTTGTGTGCAAGCATAAATAGAGGAGAAGAATGAACGTTACAGAAAAAAAAAAAAAAAAAAAAACCCACACATGCACAATTTACTTTGATACAAGAAAACACGCTGTATCCCCAACGTTATTGAATCAAAATATAAAATTTCCACCTATATTATCCTTTCAGCATCAAACCATTCTATAGGTTAGCTCAAAACAGTTGAAAAATCTCGATCTATCAAAACCATCCAAGTTTCAAAAAATGTGTCAATGGGGTCGTTTCCGAAATTTTAAAAGTTTTTTTTTTTCTGAAAAAGCATGCTTAAAAACATAGGATTTGATCATTTTTTAAATAATTTGACAAATATTAGTATTTTTGAACAATTATTTTAATAGTTGCGCAGGTTGAATTTCATTTTTTTTACGCTTCTGCACATGACATCACAAGTGATGAAATGCCACTCACTGATGCCATTAGCGCAGAGCGCAATATTTAATTCGCTTCTGAATTATAATAACCTGGAAATGCGGTAGACAGCAAGCGTCAGTCCGTCAGTGGAATGCGCACCAAAGTACATCACTTGTGACATCATAAAGACCTCGCCTTGTTTGAAAAATCGGACATAAAAAAATACAATTAAAAATTAAATGTTGGGAAAATAAAAGTATTTTCTCGGTCCATGTTCCTTTTTTTTTTGCTCATTCTATCAACTTCAGTGACTAAAAGTATTACTTTTGACTGAAGGAAATAACCCCATTTGTTCTGCAGTTACTTTTAAAATGAAATCACACATTTATAACAATGTGACCGATGTTATTTAAAACTAAAAAATAAATCCCCGTCTCTTTCTTTTTTCTAAAATTCGCAACTCCAACGAACTATAAGAGGGCACTGTAGCCATTTTCTAATGGCGGACGAAAAAGGTAAAACAAGCGCACGTAGTAACGAAGAAAATGCTAATAAGCCTAGTAAATTCTGTTCGTATGCATGATTTTTTCGCTTTATTCTTTTTAAATTAATTTTCAAAGTCTTGTTGATATTCTGGCCAGCGTAGAAAGAAATGAGAATTCAAGAACAATTACTAAACGTCAAATATTAATGCAAACTACGTAGTTCATAGTTCTAAGCAGCCATTTCCACGCTGTTGAATTCGATATTTATCAATTCTTGATAAAACTAAATAATGATTGTGGCCTGACAAGAATAACAATTGATGCTAGAAAATTCAATTATCTGACATTACGAATTATTATCAAAAGAAGATAACACTTCTTTGCCTTGCTTGGCTAGCGCTAATTGTTTTACATTTGTAGCTGAGTTATTTTTCTCAAATTGCCGAATCGGTTAATTTAAAATTTTTCTGTTTTGTATTTTTCTAATTTCTGAGTTATGATTTAATTATGTCATGCTATGTAAATCATCAACAAAACTCTCACGGATATATGGTGGTAGTTTTCTTTTCAGTTGATCTACAATTATTTCTTTTTACTTACCAAATTCTGTAATCCTTCTACCATTTTATTCCAATTAAAAATTAAAAATGGTTTAATTAACATGCGGAATCTCGCCAAGTGTACTTTGCTCGCACAATACTAAAACTATAACCCTAAACAAATTTAGCGAAACCTTTCAGCTGAGAATAAAAGCAATAAAGTAAATTCTTTCTCGGTTCAACATTTTTCATTTCGTTCTACGATAATATATTCAAGAAAATATTTTGCATACTGTCTATTGCAACTAAATGCTGCTGTAAAATATGGTTAGTTAAATTAATTTAAGATTAAAAAAAAAAAAACCATATTCGTACAAATTCACACAAAACAATAAAATTTTTTACCTGGTATAACGTTATCCAAGTTTGTTTATTCCAGAGTTTCTTGTGTTAACGCTTTCACCATTTCTCAATCAACTCACGTTTTAGAAGGAAATAAGGAAAACTAACATTATTTTGACAAGCTCGAGAATACTACTAAGGGACGAAACAATTTCTGTAGCTGAAAGCAATCTAAGACACATCGATTGCGTTAGTAAATACTCATAACAAACTGCCTGTGTTTACGTCAACAGACACGCGTGGAACGCAATGTGACAATGTTTTAGGTTTTTCGGCAGTTTTGTAAATCACCGCAAGGTAGCGTATTCGAGCGCTGAGTTGCAAATACGAAAACGAAAGAATTCTCGCATATCTTTATATATATATATACATACATATATATATATATATATATATATATATATATATATATATATATATATATATATATATATATATATATATATATATATATATATATATATATATATCAACTACTGCGAAAAAATACATAAAGGCTGATGTCAATTTTCATTTTGTTCTAACTGCACGATGTACTTTTGGTTCGGAGGAATTCCACTTGATTCTGATCCTTGTTGCGTGGCCAATATAATCCATTCACTTGGATCAAATATTATCGTCTGCTTTTTTTCTTTTCTTTCTTTTTTTTTTTGGCATGTTCAGTTTTTTAAATTATTTTATTAATTTTATTTATTAATATTCTTAGGTGATAAATATAAACTCAGAGATAATTTTATTTCTCCCATTGACTGGCAACAGTACTGATGTAGGAATGGATAAAAAATCGGAAAAGGCAAAGTAAAATTTTTGCAAAATTATAACTTTCATAACAACGGAGTTTTTACTTGTCGGCGATACTTCATTGTGAATACAAGTTGTCAGAACAGAAGTTTTTTTTTTCTATTTATCTTTAATACATGCTAATACAATCCAAAATTGAAAAGTTTTATCAAAACTGAAAGTAAAGAATGTCAATAATGTTTCGGAAAAGAAACAATTTAATACATGTGCGAACAATTACAATTACTAAAATACACAATAACAATATAAATCATGGTAAGTGAAAGCTAATAAATTACTCTACCATATATTACACTATTCAGAAAACAATATATCACAATGTAAAGTGGACCTATGTTTAGAATTGATAATTATTCCCGGAATCATCAATCGTTAGTACAGGCATCAAATCCGCTTAGATATTAAATTTCACCTTTATGAATACCTGTAATTTTTTTACGAATAACACTTTTTAATGTATTATCGTCGAAAATGTAACTTTTGAGAAAGCTTTTCTTACAAAATAGCGAAAGAGGAAACTTTAGAGATTTGAGGGAATTTTCTCGCCCCACTTTGTCAAACATGCCAGTCTGATAATTAACTGGATATGTCTGCTTTACAGCGGTGACGTTGTAAGTTGAAATATGGACTTGCTTCGGAGCGGTTAGTGATAAATAGTTTTAAGTTGGTGGCTAAAGGACACCCACGCTTTCCGTTGACAAGTTAACAAAGATGTTTCCAATAATAGCTATACACTAGTGGTTTAATAGTCCGTTTTACAGGTTAGAGTTTTATTTAATATCTGTTGAGCTCGTAAAGCCGTACAGAAGGTGAAATAAAGCATACACGAGACATATTTATACATCTTGCGGTCGGAGGCGGATACAATTAGAAGGTCAGGGAAGTCTCCCCTTAAACCGTTGACTCATTGTGCTCAAACACTTTTGTGAATAAAATGCAAGCGATTTCAGTAGTCTTTTCAATTCATTAAGTACTAGTGGTACTCGCACGGCTTTGCCCGTAGTAGAAAATCAAAAGGTCTTTTGATTCGTCTGTATATTTACAAATAATGGATTATGAATTTCTCGCCGATTGGCTATGTTCATTCGCTCATCCCATGTTACGGTTCCACGTCATGATAATTTCGTAATTTACTCGTCCATCTTATGGTAATTTTGCTCCGGAAAATGTTCTTAAAATTGAAATAGAAAAAGAACAAAATCGAATTTTCGAAACATCACTTCGAGGTGCACACCCCCTGCTACAAATTAACTTTGTACCAAGTTTCATGAAAATCGGCCGAACGGTCTAGACGCTATGCGCGTCACAGAGATCCAGACAGAAATCCTAACAGAAATCCAGACAGACTTTCAGCTTTATTATTAGTAGAGATTCTAAAAGTAATTATCTGAAATGCTACTTAGTTTCCTTGCATATGAAATTAATTTGTGTATTAGATTCTTTATTTGTGGCCGATTTGGTGCTTTTTATAGACACCCAAGCACTTTCAGAAGTTTTTTGTTCATTCGGGGATGGGGGGGGGAGGCATCCTTCAGCGTGACATGTCATAACTATTCAAGACATTTTTCTCATTTACTTTACCTTCTTCACTTAATTTGATCTCAAAATTCACTGTGATTTTCGAAGTAAAAATATGTTTTTACATTTTTCTTTTTCCACATATTAACCTATACCCTCTGGATTTCCTTTAAAAGCGTTCCTAAGAGATTTAGACTTTATGAATGCTTTTGACGTTATGAACGCTTATGAGCGCTTATGAAAGCCTAAAACCTAATGAACGCTTCCTAAAAACAATCCAAGGAAAATGCTTACTTCTTGGAAGTATGCATCTACGACTACCGGCTTTAAAAACAAAAGTCATGGAGTACAAAAGTGGATACTATAAATATACTCAAATGTAATAATAGGGATGCATTAAGTATTTTAAAATAGAATACATTTCAAATCATAGGCTCACTTTTTCAGAAGTTGAAATAAAGGAAAATACAAATACGTTATAAATCATGAAATAATTCTATCAAATAAACATTATTTAAACGACTTATATATTTCAAGTTTTTAAAGACTCAAAGAGCACAAAAAAGGAAAGTAGTATTATAAACCTTGTTGTGATTTATTTGCAAAGTTCTTTACTTAAAATAGAAAAAACATGCTCTAACGTATGCTTCAATCCATGATTCCTTCAACAAAAAACATTGCCCTCCCACTTTGAAATCAGATAGGAATCAATGGGATTAAAACTAATTTCTATTTACGAGGGACGTCTCCCATAGGAGTATTTTTTTTAAAGTCCCTAAACAATGTTAGCAGCTCTTGGAGGATTACGTGTGAGATTAAGAATAACAAAGAAAAAGTGAGGAATAAATTTAAGAGCAAGCGAAAAGAAATAACCAAAAAAAGATTTCATTTTAATGGGTTAAACTTTCCGCAGGTTTCTAGGGACTCATTAAGATAAAAAAGTTATAAGGTAGAGGAAAAATTTATACTTAGAAAACCTTTTAAACGGAATTCGTTGCTTTCGAAAATAATTTTAGTTTATTGTAAAAAGTGACTTCGTGGATGCTGTGTTTTTCTGAAAGCAGATTTCTGTGTTAAGCGGTTTTTCGCAAACTCGGAAATTGTGTATTTCATTTAACTCTCTCGTTATACTTGTTTATTAGAGCTAAAAGCTGTACGTATAGAAAAAGAACTGATGAATTTTCACTTGTTATATTGAAGCTGGAAAACAACGTTGTAAAACGTTTCAGAATGACTCTAAAAGTGTTCTGTCCTAAACAATGTTTGCTATCTATACTAACATTGTAAAGAGAGAGGGCGGATTTTTAAGTGTTTATATGTTCAAGGTAATCTCCGGAACAACTGCACCTATTTGAAAAATTCCTTCACTATATGAAAGGTGCTTTCTTACTGAGTAACATAGGCTATAATTCGAAAAAATCCGATAAATAGTTCTTTTTTTATTCCATTTGGGCCCAAATTTCACATAAATTCCCGAATGTGGGAGTGAAAAATTACTTGCACATATTAATATTATGTATCGTTGAAAAGGGTTGAATTTTCCACGTTCTAAGCAATTTGTTTCAATGCTCTAACTTCATTACGGCGGGAGTAATTTGAGTTTTTACCTCGAACTTTTTTAGGCTTAGCTGAAATTTAGGCACTACTTTCTTCATTAAATCTATCAATAAAAAGTGAAGGAATTGTGAAACAGTTTTCTTTTTGACACCGTTGGAAAAAGCGACATTTTTTACTCCAGATCTCTCTCGACCTCTGGTCGAAAAACTTAGCTTCTATCTTCAAAGGAAAAAAAAGTTACAAGCGTTTTTAAATCAAATTCGAAAAATGTCATTTTGATTCAGGTTGTCAACCATTCTATTTTCGCGTTTCTACGGTTACGGTTTTTGAATTCATTGTTTCTTTCCTTATTTTGCATTTAATTTCTTAAACTTATTTTATTTCGTGTTTCCATGGTTACGCTTTTGAAATCCCTCTTTCGCATTTTAATTTCTTAAAAATATTTTAATATCTGTCGTCAATGTTTTGAAAGGTAATTTTTCATGTTTTTATTTTTATTTTTAAAGCCTGATTGTTGAATATATGTCACTTGACACAATTTTTATTCTCAAGGTAGACCGGGCAAAGTCTGGCAACGCCGCTCTTAATATATATAAAGATTTAAAAACTACTGTTAATGTGATTTTATATATATATATATATATTTTTTTTTTGGCGAAACATTTATTATCACCAAAGAAAAAACATCCGCTTCATTCAAAAAAGGGCTGGGTTCCGGTAGTATGGTCGCTTGGCGCGTTAGTCGCTGTGGCAACTGAGCAGTTCAGTCTAGGATTATTGTTTTAAAACAACCGTAAATGTAATTCATTGTTTTGGCGATTTATTTTGAAAGAAAAGAGACTTTTGATTTGTTTTTAATCCAAGTGAAATGTAAGACATTTTCTTCTTTTTTTCTGACAATGATTTTTGAATGTTACACTGGATTTTTTTTTTTTCGTTAGACGGATGGATTATGATAGCATGGTTGCTGGACGAGTTCGGCGATAAACAATAGAGTTGCGGAACTATTTTTACATTTGAAAGATATTATTTGATGTCTTTTTTTTCGTTTATTTGGCGAAATATTTTAAATTGCAGTAAAAAACACTTCACTCGCTAAATAGTTTTAAAGCAACTGTAAATCTAATTTAATGATTTGACGAAAAGTTTTAAATTCCAAAGAAACTTTAATAGATTTTTTTTTTTTTTTTTGAAAAGTTGTGTGCGCATTTTATGCGAAGAAAAATGATCATTTCACATCAGAGGGGGAGAGGGGATGAATTTTTTTTATTCAGCGGAATTTATTCCATTAAATTTTTAGCACGGGTATCGCTGTGCGGGGTACTGCTAGTATCTACATAAAATGAAGTCTCCAAAACGCGTCAGTTTGTTTAAACGTGCAAAACTCGAGAACTACACGACCGATTTCGCTGAATTTTTCACCGTATCTTTCCTTTAGCACCGGAAAGGTTTGCACACCAGTTCGGAAAAAAATCGATGAGTAGTTCTTTTTTCATTCCAATTTAAGCCCAATTTTCACATAAATTCCCGAATATGGGGGTAAAAATTACTTGCACATATTAATATTAGTATCGTTGTAAAAGGTAGAATTTTCCGCGTTTTGTTTCAATGCTCTAACTTAATTACGGTGGCAGTTATTTGTGCTTTTAGCTCGAATTTGTTTAGGCTGAACTGAAATTTCGACACTATTTTCTTCATTAAATCTATCAATAAGAAGTGAAGGAATTGTCCCACAGTTTTCGTTTTGCCCCCATTGGTTAGAAACACATATTTTACTCCAGATCTAACTTGACCTTTGGATGAAAAACTAAGCTTCTATCTCAAAGGGGGGGGGGGGAATACAAGCCTTCTTAAATCAAGTTCGAAAAATCTCATCTCCATTCAAGATGTTAATTATTTTATTTTCGCCTTTCCACGGTTACGCTTCTTGAATCTATTGTTTTTTTTTTCATCCTTCCCATTTTCATTTCTTAAAAGTATTTTAATATCTCTCCTCTTTGTTTGGAAGGAAAATTTTGCAAGACGTTTTTTTTCCTTCTATTTAAGCCTGATTGTTGAATATACGTCACTTGACACAATTTTTATTTTCAAGGCAGACCAGGAAAAGTCGGGCAACACAGCTAATTGACTTTAAAAACCACAATGGCATTCCATGTGTTTAGATAAAATGCAAATATATTACGAATATATTTTGCACAATGCTTGAAATCAAGATTAATATAAATGGTCTTTTACTCGTTATGAAAACATGCACGTAAATTAGTTTCTGCACGCATTAGTCCCAAATTATATTAATTTTTCTCAGTAAACGGTTCAGTCAGAATAAGAGTGCATTTCTTTACAATAAAAAAAAACTAGCCCCCGGCATTCATCTGAATTTTGACGTCTTAAATTCAAATTATGTTTTTCACGATCACGAATTGCAATAGAACCCGACTCGTTGGAGTTTCTTGTTGCGACAAATGGAATGGAAATGGAGAAAGAATTCGCGCCCGACATATTATGACCGGTGATTTTCTAATCTAGCTAATTCTAGCTATATCCTTTAAAAAAAAAAATGTTAATTAGGATGCGGTAATGAAGATATAGCTTTATGGCCAATTTGCAACTGTACACTTATTATAAAGAGTCTATTTTCTGTGTGTGCCGTTATGGTATTCTTATTTCTTATCAATCTTAAATGATGGGAATTAGTAATCTGGAAATTTTGTACTTAGCAGAAGTTTTGCTATTTAAGTTCTTGAAGTTTTTTGAATGTAAAATCTGCTTGAGTTAAACCTTGAATGAATGCAAATGATTTGTAACCATTACGACGAAAATAAGTATCCCTAAATGAATACTAAGAAAAAACGAGCTAGACTTATTCTCATCGTCATGGTAATCTGAAAGTCAGAGGAACATCAAATACGTTCAAATGATGATAAGTAATTCTTCGCCATTGCTCAGGCAAAAAAAAAAAAAAAAATTAATTTGAATTTTTGGCATCTTGAATTCAAATTATGTTTTTCGCAATCACGAGCGTGTGTGTTTGTGTAGGCGCATGTGTGTGGGTGCGTGGGTGCGTAAGTGTATGTATGCATGTGTGTGAGTGAGTGTTGTGTACATGCGTGTGTGTGTGTGTAGGCGTTCGTGTGCGTGTGCGTGTAGGTGTTCGTGTGTGTGTAGGCGTTCGTGTGTGTGTGTAGGCGTTCGTGTGTGTGTGTGTGTGTAGACGTTCGTGTGTGTGGGACATGGACGCCACCGCCCAGCAAAAGTGGATTTCGGGGGACAGTGCTCAGGACCAGCCGCGCAACCGCCGGTGGACGGTGGTGCTGCAGGCCTGGTCCAAGCTGAAAAAGGAACCACAACGCCAAAGACAGTCAAATGAAAGCAATAAGCAATCGTGATTGCTCAAAAAAAGGAAAAGTAATTAAACATTTAGGTTTTTCGAAAAAGAAAAAATTAAAAAAAAAAAAAAAAAACACACGAAGATACTAACTTAAGTACTTATTTTTTTTTTAATAAATTTTGACGTTTCGCTTCATAGTTCTTACATAATACCTTCAATGTACATTTTACAGTGGCAAGATTCAAAACTTTTAGTTAAACAATAGTTAATATTTTGCAACTTTTATATTGGTTGTAAATTTAGAATTAAAACCTACAGATTGAGAATCATTATTTAGTAAAAGTTATATCGGAGAAAAGTCTGATAAACTAGGCTATTAATATTGGATATTATACTTCGTCGTAAAATTTGCGATGCTATAATTGATATTTTACTTTCCAGCTTTTACCAAGCAGCAATGCCATTAATTTGCAATAAGACGGCTTATGTTCAAACACCTGGGATAGATAAATTGACAAAATGAATGACAGTCCATTTTGCTGCAACTGTTGAGGATTTTCTTTTTTTACATTGTACTAGCACTTAAAAATCATTTTCATGCAAATAATAAAATATAAAAATTATGGATTTATATCCTAATTTAAACTGAACAAAACAGAAAAATAAAAACAGTTATTATCTAATGATATAAGATAAACACAATTCATCAAAAAATAAAATATTCAATGAGTGTAAAATAGGTATTTCATCAAAAAAAAAAAACAGAATTATTTTGCTTGTCTTGATATGCCCATCTTTGAATGTTTTTATACGTTATGCAGCCTTGTCGCAAAACTGCTAAGAGAATTGAATCATACAAAAGCCATAAAGAATCATAAAATCATTCATAACTTCATCTACAAATCTACGAAACGTACTGATGACTCAAGATACTAAACAAACCACTCCCCAAAATTGCTTCAGGAAATTGTTATTCCATCGGTAATCAGTTTTCCATTTGGATACTTTAAGGAATTATCTGCTGTATCTTATGATTAAGAGGGAGAAATAAATGTAAATTACTTCAGATTTTTCATCGAAAGTTTCTGTTCCGACCAAAGTCAAAGAAGTTATCAAAAAACTTCAAAAGCCAATGGTGGGGGAGGCTCAAGACGATCTTAAATTAAGACAAATGCCAATACTTATCCATGTAATTCAGTTTTAGTCACGTCTGGCGGACATCCAAATTTCAAGGGCAGAAAAAGTGAAAGTCATTCTGATAAAGAAGCAGCAAAAATTTTCGATCTAGTTCACGTCAGGTCTACCAGAAGGAGTTTATTTATTGTTTAGATGGCCTACTTTCTTTAAATGTGTTGAAACTTTGAAGTGAACGGGTTGCATTTTATTTTGATATACGAATATTATATGCTCATAAAACACATTAGTGACCATTACGAGCAATTTCATATTAAAATGGTTTCATTTATTATTAATGGTTCATTTATTATGAAATGAAATGCTTTTACATGAATGTAAATTATTGCGTTTAATGCACAGTTATTGAAGGCAGTTTTGAGCCTTGTTAACTTTGCTCTGCAATCAAATTTTCATTAAGGCAAGTGCGCTAAATAAAGTCACCTTAAGGTTCATGGCCAAGTATCTCGCTCATTTACTATTTAATTGGCTCCAAATTTTGCATTCATCGCATAACTCTTACAAATAAGAAAGAACTGAAACGAAATGCTTTTACATGAATGTAAATAATTGTGTTTAATATACAACTATTTAAAGTAGTTTTGAACCTTGTTAATTTTGCTCTGTCATCAAATTTTCATTAAGGTAAGTGCGTCAAATAAGGCCACCTCAAGATTCATGGCCAAGTATTTCGCTCATTTACTATTTAATTGGCTCAGAATTTTGCGTTCATCGTATGACTCATACAAATAATAAAGAACTAATTCCAAGTGAAAATTAAGTTTCAATTACTTTTTTAGCAGTGTCAGCAAAGAAAGGAGATTTGTCCTCAATAATAACAAGTAATTCAAAAAGGAAAACTCTGAAAGAACGCCAAACAGTAATATCAATTTTTTTAATGAATTTTTTTTATCGTCAGTATAAAGCGTACTACACCACATTTGATAAATTCAAAAACATATCAAAAAAGTCCATACATACTTCAATGTAAAGCGAAAAAAATCAACAGCCACATTCGGGACATTCATAAGTCGTTAATCTCTGGGTGTTTTTTTTCCCCTGTCACTCTTGCTCACAGTTCATGCACATATGTGAAACATATGCAACACAGAACCACATCTTAGAGCAGGAATTATAAATGAAGGGAGCAAGTTCAATCACTGGCTTATCAAAAGCGTCACGTAAAGACACTTATCCGTTTGAATTTGTTAACCGCATGTACTAGGCTTTCCAGTACTATTAACAACTTTTTTTGCACTGGTAAATTACAGTGATCCATGAAGAAACAAAATTTACTGTAATAAGATCAGGAAATTTTAATCAGACTGCTTTGTTATAACTCTTGCTAAACATTTGCCTGTTAATAAGAAACTGCTAGCTGATTACGCTTTATTCTCAGCTAGGTTTTTTTATGACGATAAAACCACGATCTAGTGAATTTTTGCTATCTTACATTAAAAGAAGGTGTACATGAACTTTTTTGGCGCATCTTCTTTATAAAGGGTGTCCCAAAACTAACGCAAGATTTGAATTTGCCACCATTATTTCCATAAATTGTTGGCAGCCACGAAAAAAGAACAATTTGAGAGTTTAGGGTTAGTAAAAATGGGGTGTTATTGTACCATACAGCTTAGAGAGAGTGAAACATTTCAATTACTGCATAAGGCATTTCCTAGTCGCGTACTCTCTCATTTCGGTGATCGGAATTGGCACCCTAGATCGTGTCATTTAACATTATTAAATTTCTTCTTGTGGGGTTATTTGAATTCAAAGGTCTATGTCAACAAGCCCACAACCACCCGTGCATTACCGTGTTGCGATACCGAGCGCCAATAACAGTAACTGCTTGACCAGTCTCAACTTTCATTATTTTTGAAACAATTGTTCAATAATGAAAGCGCGTTATTGTATCGTATAACGTTCCATTTTTGATTACCCTAAACTCTCAGCTGTCAAATTGTTCTTTTTTCAGGGTTGCCAACCATTTATTGCAAAAATGGCGGCAAATTCAAATCTTGCGTTAATTTTGGGACACCCTTTATTTGACCTAAAATGAAAGTTAAAAGGCCAAATGCTTCATTTTTGACAACGTTATACGAGTAATATCAGCATTCTCTTTTTTATTTTGAAAAAAATGTTGGCAACATTGTACACAGTTCATTGTATCGTACAATCATTCTGAAACTGTGATGTTTGGACTGTTCCGTGAATGTTTGGAGGCAATTCTTAAATGCTTATTTAAGGTGATTGTAACATCCTGAAATATGCTGTAATATTTTATGCAATGTAACAAAAACAAACTCTGGTTCTGTGAAATAAAAATTGAAGTTTTGAAGCAATTAAGAAACTTTATTTTTCAGATTCACAGTGGCAATACTTCGAACAAAATGGCAAGTATTTTTCATATTTTTTTTATCCCTTTACTCATGCAGTTCAAACTGACACTGAGTAGCAGGATAATTTTGAACCTGGCTAATAATTTCTCTAAATTGGATCTAATATTTTTTTTTCTTAATTCTGTACCTTAGAACCAGAAGAACGTAAGTCACAATATAGTTATTTTACAGGAAAGAGGAAAAACATTTTTTCTGGCTCATGCTAAGGATGGGAAGCGCGTTCTTTTGATTCTGGTGAAACATTGAAAAGAATTTTTTTAAAAAAGAATAATGTTCACATGGCTCGATGTGGAATAGGCATCTATATTTATTTATTTATTTATTAAAAGCATTGCGCACTACAGAAATAATCCAGTTACAGTGGCAACAATACAAAAAAAAGCAATTAAAACAAACTATACATTTAAAATATTAAAACATAAAGACTTAAAATTGTAAAATGACAAGTTAAAAATATCTAAGTCATGACAATGACTTAGATATTTTTAACTTGAATGAATGTTAAAAAGTTTGTAAAATTTAAAAAGACAAAAATTATCAACATAATTCCGTCTGGTAAACATATTTTTAAAAGAAGAATGACTCCTAAGAATCCTACTTGGGACAGCAAGTTGTATCGAATTGGCGATATCTGAGCACTCAATTAAATTATGTAGAACCTTGTAGAAAAAAGGAAGACACAAAAGTTCACGGCGTGATTTAAGAGTGGTTATAAATATTACATAAATGAGAGTAAGAATAAGTTTAAAAAAATATATACAATGCACTAATAAACGGACTGGCTCGGAGGTACAGAATTTAGGATCTAAACAAGAGCTTAGGAGAAATAAACAAACACCTTTGTGCTGAGAAGTAACTGGAGAAAACCAACGTATTTGTAGTAAAAATATACAGATTACGTACATTTGTGCTGTTTTCTACAGTTAAGAGCTTAAGAGTTTTCTTCAGTTTTGTTTCAAAAGATGCAGTATCACTATAAGGTATGAGAGTTTAAAAAAACCTTGCGGAATGAAGCTACGTGACTAGAATATTCTAAAATCGTTTCAAAAAACTCTTAAATTCATTTTAGAACAATTACACAGTTACTTGAAGAATTCGAGGAAATAATTAAAAAGTATTCATAATTTGTTTTGAATTTATAATTAAAATAATAAATCTGAGAGTGTAAAAACTATGAAAAACAAAAATCAAAATGATAAAATGCTTGTTGTTTAGAAAGCTTTCATTGCCCACATAATGCTATTAAGCTTCCTAAAACAGGAGTCTCATCAAAGAGCATTAAAAGCTTCTATTACACTGATTGAACGAAGTGCAAATGAAAAAAGGATATAAATCCAATTATATAACACATTACTTGAAACAACTTCTACAAGAAAGACAGAATCTGGCTTTTGCCCAAACTTGAGATAAAACACATTTAGCACTGTTGCAAGTCGAAATAGATCACACAAAATAAGTCAATCGTTATTTTATTATGTTTAGCTGTATGTTAATTTGAATTTTATTTGATGAACTGATGTCAAAATTATACGCTTACAAGTTTGACTTGGATGGATAAATAATGAAAATTTTCGAAAATATGATTTCTAATATAAAAAAAAAGAAAAGAAAGAAAAAGTTGTATATTAGCATCCTAAATATAGGGGAAAGAATTTTAAAATAAAATATTTATCTTTAAATGGCGCATCAGCTTCAAAGGGCCAAAAAAGGTTAATTTTCAATTCTTTAAAAAAATTAATAACAAAAATTTTGAATTTTTGTTCTAATACCATGCTTCCTTTCAAAATTTAGTTATGTTTAGCTTTCTAGTCAGTTCAAAATGTGTTTTCGTGAGAAGAAAACAGTGATGGAATTAAATTCAACAGCTGCTAAAACAAAGCAATTGTCACCACAGAAGCACAAAATGGCCCATTGCTCTAAAAGAGGGGTTGGACTTGTACTGCCATCAATGGAGAATTGTTCAAAATTATTTGCTTCTAGTTATCATAGTAAAACGTACAATGTACCCATGTTCCTGGGTTCACATGTGACTAGTTTCCCTTTATATAAATTTGAGCTTTAATTTTAAAAACAGAGGGTTACAAGAAAAATAGACAACAATGCTTTTTATTTTACATGTAAGTTCTTGTAAAAAAACATTTGGATTGCTCAGTACAATTGCTACGCAATTCATTGTTATTTTATTTTACACAGAAAATCCTACCATTGTTTTTTGCTGTTCAGATTTTTTTCTATCATTTCTTGCTCTTTAAGGAAAGAATTAATGTCATTGCTTTTTTGTGAGAACTTTTCACTTCTTAAATTAAAATATGCTTCAAAAAACGCTTGATCTTAACAAAAAAACCTCGCTATTTCTCTTATTTTAGATTTCTTATATCTACTTTCCTAAAGCGATTTCTGCACCTATTGTTATCGTTTTGTAATGCCTCTTTGTTTTCTATTGTTTGTCTCCATTTCCTCAAGAAAATAGGAAGTGGTAACAATAAAAGTTATCGATTAATACAATAGCTTAGAGGTAAAATTCGCAAAATTTCGTGAAAAAGAGGTTGTTAAGATAAGACAAAAACCTTCTTCTCTCATGGAAATGTTTGCCACGAAGAAATGAAATTCGAAAATTGTTTCATTAACTGAAACAATAGTATTATAAGTCAGACTCAATTAATATTAAATATTGGAGAAATCTGCACTTATTTAAAAACTTGACTGAAAAATGTTAGTTTAGTCATATTAGATTGTTTCGAGTTGTGTTATTTTGGGGAGAAATAAAGATTTTTCATACTAGTTGTTTCAGATTTGTAAAGCAATATCTAGCGTAACTTTTTAATTATTATAAGCAAAGTTTTAAGATCCTTTTTGTTGCACAATATTAGTTTAAACAGTAAAATCAATTATTTTTGCGCATATTATGATGAAGTAGCACTGAACATTTTTATACAGTTTGTTGTACATTCAAATCTCACGTATTTTAGTTTTAATTCCCATTTTTAATACTAATTTTTTTTTTAAGTATGTATTTTTGGGGTCGGGGGAGGAACTCAATTTTACACTCTAATAACCTATTTTAGATGAAATTTTAAAGTAAAAATATTAGTTAGCGAAAAAATAAGATATAAGATAGTTTTCTTCCCTGGGCAATATTAATGTTCTTGAAAATGTTAATTGTTTTTAATAAATTTAATTTTAAAAAATCAATTCTGTAATTGAAACATTGTTATGATTTTCATCATTTTATTATTATTATATTTTTTATTAGTAGTAGTACTTTAAAATGCGTTATTATTATATTAATGCTTTTTGTTTAAAAAGTTATTTATTGGCGTATTATCATCACCATCATCATCATTCGCTTTAAAATGTGTTATTAATACCGATACTGTTTTTTTTTTTAAATATTATTTATTGGCGTGTTGATATCTTCATACATCAATGCCAATATCATTATTATTGTTATTATATTCTCTGGCAAGTAATTTAATAACTTCGAGATCATAGTTTAGTATTTTCAGTGAGGTCAAAAACACATGAGAGATTGTTATAATGCAAAATATTTTTGAATTTTTTTGTGTCACAATGCTAATTTACTTTTACTCAACTTCTGCACAAAAGTAAATGATTCAAAACACTTACGAAAACTTTTCGATTTTTCCATAATTTTACGAAAGTAAAAGAATTTTGCTTTTCCTATGCTTTTGATGTCACAACGCTAATTTATTCTAACTCAACTCCTGATCAAAAGCTTTACACACTTACCATAACTTTTCGGTTTTTCCATACTTTTACGAAAGTAAAAAAAAGATCGCTTTATCAATGTTTATGTATGTCACAACGCTGATTTATTCTCACTCAACTTCTGCACAAAAGTAAATGCTTCAACACACCTTCGAAAACTTTTCGGTTTTTCCATATTTTTACGAAAGCAAAAGAATTTCGCTTTTTCTTTCTTGGAAACCGAACCTCTTGCACGTTTCAGTTTTACCAAACATACCTATGTAATTTCCCAACAAAATTTTGAATTATCTCTATCTAGAAAGTCATTTTTGACTAACGTGAGGTAAAATGCAATTCTTGTTTAAAAAGTTGGAAAAGTAGGAGAAAAATCTTTTAAGCGCATTTTTTAAGTGGCAAAATTATTATTCAAAGCACGTTTTTTGTTCTTTTTACAATATCAAGAGAACATAAACTGTTGTTTACTTAAATTTTTGTAAAACAAAGTTCCCTTTGAGCAATTAAAGCCGGTGTACATAATGATTAAAGTATCTTTAACATGTTACGTAATGATAAAAGCTAATTGATGTTTGAAAAATACAATTTTACCAGATTCATGTGTCGCCTATTATTATTAACTCTATTATTTCATGAATATTTGAAAAAGTTTGCAATTATGAGTTTGTATCTAAGAGAATTGATTTTCACAACTTTTAATCATGTGATGTAACTTTAAAGCGAGACAATTCCGAAATTTATTGCTCAGCGTTTTATGTTTCAGTTTTAATCTTTGACTACTAATGGAACTTTATGTCCCTATATCGTCAAATGAAGCTATTTACACATGTGTCATCTTTAATTAACTAGTAGAAGTTAAAATGTACAAATAAAGTTTCCTAAAACGGTATTGGTGTTAATAGTAGATCGATTTCTATGGGTGAAATAAAATAGTTAATATTAAAATATTGTGTAAATATGTTCGTATTTCATCTATTTAATATCATTAATTGATTTTTAATTTCTTTAATTCATCTTCTTTAAAACTTTATATAACATATGCAGAACAGAAAATCCTTTAGCAAGGCAGCAAAACCTTGCTAAAGGTTTAACAGTAACATAATAATATTTAAGTGTATAAACATATTTGCTGAGTACAGCCTGAATACCTTATAACCAGAATTGAGTTTAGGAATTAATAATAAATGTAAAACATTGCTGTGTTTTAGAGCTGTGTAAAACCTGTTGATGTATACGTTGTTCATACTCAAAATTCTTTCTTTTTTTTTTCAAAATTTGTGCATTGTTTTTAAGTTTAAATAAGTATCTCAGGGACCTATTGACAACCGTTTAATCCAAACAAATTGGAAAGTAGAGATCTCTGGTATACGAAAAAGTTGCAAGCACTAAATTCAACTTAATTTAGAATTCTAGAGCAATGAGTATGTTTGTATGGAGTAGCGGTTAACCGGTGAATAAACTGGTAGCGTTCTAAATAAGCTACCGGTTGGTAAAAACTAACTAAAGATCCTATTCGCAACTCCAGAGCTCAAATACGCTACCTTGCGGTGATTAACAATGCTAAAGAAAAGGTAAAACATTCCGTTCCACGTGTTTTCTTTGGAGAAAATTACAGGCTTCAGAGAGTTTATGGTATGATGTAATTTCAGAGGAATAGAAAAGAAAATTTTCCACAAGCACGATGAAATATTACTGTCATTCCTTAAGCTTCAAAGCAAGTTATAAGTTACGACAACTGTTTGTTTTACCTTTTTCATCCGCCATTCGACAGCGCCCCCTCTAGTTTATTGGAGTTGCGAATGGACACTCACCGTTATGTTATCAAATTAATCAACCGGTGCAACCGGATACCCTATTTGAACATAACCAATGTCTTCAATATGCGTGACAGTCACAAATGAGTCCAATCCCATGATAGTCACGAAATGTCACTACAAAGTCATTAACAGGTTGCAGCAACTTACGAATGTCCTTCCACGGCAATTATTAAAAAATGGAGCTGTAAGTGGCCATTCATTAATAACGAAAGGGTACCGAGGGGAGGGGGGTTGAAAAAATCTCTACATACCCTTATTTGGGGGGGGGGGAGGGGTCAGAGCCTTTCTTCCGTAATATTTTCCAAGTCGATATTTTACATTAGAAATCGCGCGGTAAAGTGGTTTCACGGGAATCATATTTCATTTGCTTCTGAAAGGTAAAAAACGTATTAGGACGAGTTGTTTTTTACTTGTGTTTCAAAGAATGAATAGTATAAAATCGAACTGCATGTGGATTGTCTTATTCTTAATTAGTATCACTTCATACACAAAATAGTCTATATTGCTTTTAGTACATATTTCTTTGAACAAAATAATTTAAAAAAAGGGGGGCAATAATAGTGATTTTAATAACGATTCCAGTGATTTAAGATTCGTTATTTTATTAGTTTGAAAAACGAAATGCAATCTTACGTAAGACAGGAGGGATGGGCATGCTTACCGTTACATAGGGAGGGGGGGGGGGGTCAAAAATTACCAAAATCATCCTTATGTAATTAATGAATGGCCCTTCATGACGTCTTATTTACGTAACAAACAGATTACTTTCAGCGACGTCGCGTCGCAGTGAAGTCTTGTGAAACAAGTCCGTGTGTGCTCTGGTAAGATGTTATAATTCGATAACTTAGTAACTGACCACTGTGACTCGCAAGGACGTCATTGCACCTTTGATGTAACACATTGTACTTGATATCAGAGTAATGAACGGAATCAAAAAGAAGATTAGTTTTTAATCGATTAATGGGTAGAGTCGTAGGAAAAGCAACCGACTCAGTTTCTGACTCCGGCTCCTGAAATTTATGAGCATTCGACTCCGACTCCGGCTTCTTTACTTCGAAACCAGGTTGCTTAGAACTCTACGACTCTGACTCCGCTGTCGTGGCAGAGTAGCGGACTAAGAGTGAAAATGATCGACTCCGTTTCATTTGTCCTAAAATTAGTCCGACTCCGAAGCGCCGACTACGGTTATCATATTTATTTAGGTTGAGAGTATGCTTTAATATTAACCAAACCTAGTGACTATGGCAAAACAAATGCTCATAAATATATTTCCGAAATCGATTTCAAGTCTGTGTTCCCTTGAGCCAAAAATCAAAGCAAAGAAAGATACAGTTTATATCGCTGAATATTGTAAGATATGTCCGAATGTAATGAACCTAATTTTATCGACTATCTGAAAATGGCGTTTCGCTATTATTGTACGGCTGGGAATGACCATCCTTAATCAAAATATAGTATCTGTGGCCATCGTAAATTTCGTTAGAAGGTCATTGAAACTGATTACGAGGGACACTTTCAAGACATAATGGAGTTATTCGAATGTCCTTTCCTTGATCATGATGTCTTGCCTATACGGAGCCTTTTTTTTTACTCGCTGTATTCATTGTAAGACTGCAACGTACTACAAAGCTGCAACTGCATATAAGTAGCAAATTTTGTAGATGTAGGTAGTTTAGTGCAACTGTATGTCAGCCGCTATGAAATTTATACATTAATTTGATTCGCGCAAACGTTTGAATATCACAAAGTATCAAAACAGCTAAAGTATCTACATTTCATTATAGTGGCACATTTTAATGATATCGTTGACAAGTAGAGTTGATGTTGAAATCCCGATTTTATAATGTTGGAAAAACATTTCTTTAGTAAGAATACTTGGTAAATAAAATTATGATTGTAGAGGAAAAATGTAAAAGAAATTTTTATTACAGAACTGCAAATTATTGAGGAAATCAAAATGAGTATCACATGGCCATAAAGCTCTTTTCGCGCTAACTGTAATGTCTTCAAAATCCAAATAAATGTATGGAACCTTCAGAGTTTACCTTAACAATCATTGGAATGTGAAATAAGCTGTCAAACAGCTTAATTGCCCGAAATGGAAGGTTCCTTCAGACACGTTTATTGGCGTTAGAAAGAACGCTTTTTTCAGTGCAAAAGAAGTGAGATTATGGATGGAAAGATATCCGACAAAAATCTGCAGTTTTGGGCAATCAAACGCTGTTATAGTTAATTTTACTTTTCATTCACAACGACATTTATGCGATTCTTAGGTGATTCTTAGGCAAAAGCTTTAAATAAGTCTAGCGCTATCAGAGACAATGAATATTTTTAGCTTAATATATTTTTTTTTTACCTCCGTCTACTAAAAACAAAATGACAAATCTATTAGTTGCAAACACAGCTACAAATAGCAAGCATAAAAACACAATTTGGCAAACGAGAAATAAAAAGTTTAGTAATAAAATTCTTCCTTTTATTTTTACTTTTTAAATAAAAGTGCTTTAAACTATTAGACAGTATTTATTACCAATCTTCTACCGTATCACAAGAACTAATCCATGGTTTTTTTTTCAAAACCTATTGAGCATTTTTTTAAACTAATTCATATAAAGCTATAAATTGCTTCATAGTTTTCCTGTAAAATTCAGTTCAGATTATAAACATTTTTCATTCGTTAGGCTTCAAACGTCGACAAGTATTTATTGCTCTTTTCTGGTCAAACTAATGGTCAGTTCCCGTTTCAATCCCCAGTGATGCATCAGAAGTAATCACAGACTTTACTCAGATGGGATAAATTGTATCTTCTGCCGGAATCTATGATTCAGTTTCAGCGAGACTCGGATTTCTACCGGTTGCTAAAGGCCAATGATTTAAAATTGTATTCACCTATTTAATTTTCGGTATCAAGTAAGTTAATGAGTTGAAATTAACGTCTCTTCTTGCCCCATAATTCTTAATTAGAGATTTTAGATGGGCGCTGATGGCTCAAATAAAACTAAAATAAAATAGTTACCGCATGTCATTCCAAAATATTTTAATGTCTTGTTTTTTATTGCACTCATTTTCATGGCAAATGCACAATTATTAGGCAAAATCTCATTGAAGAACACTATCTTATTCCATAAAACAAAAAATAACTTCGTGCTTTAAAACAAAATGGTATAGGAGTTATGATTCTTCTTTACGCCTGTATCACAGATGATATAGAAAGGCTAACATTTGGTTTACAAGCGGGAGTGAACGAATCTATTAGTTTGCAGGGATGCCAGATTTTGCATATGTGTGTTAGCCTTTAAATTAAGCAGAGTCAGATTTAAAGAAACGAAACACAGGCATCACATTTTAACTTCTCCCTCTCACTGAAAGTGACTCGTCTTCACTGGACGTTTGCCAATTCCATAGCAACCGTTGTCAGACAGTGGTAGCTAATACTACAAAATTTCTTCTAATTAAGAACTTTTACATTAAAAATTGAGCAACAAAATCAACTGGTATGCTGTAACCATCAAGACACTTTTCTTCTACATTTTTTCTGATGAAATCTTAGCTCTTACGTAATTATCGCTACTACTACGTTTTGATATTCCCAAAAGCAGAACCAAGATTCAAAATTGTTAATCATTTTAAAAGCCTTCCTTAAATGAGTTACAAACATTTTATTTGACAAACAGAAGGTGGCAACAGATAGAAATTTTAAATCATTAAGATACCTCCGATCCAGGGGCGTGCACATGGGGTCACACAGGGGATAGGGGAGAAGAAACACCTATTGGCCCTGGCCCAAGCCTGAAGGGGGCCTGAGATTTTTCAGAAGAGTGATGAAATATATATAGGGGCATAGAGGTAAACAATATGAAGGAGGCCGTAAAAGTCATTTGTGACGGGCTCTAAAATTTTTGCGCACGTCCCTGCTCCTATAGTCTGGTCAAAAATTAACGCGAAATCTTTCAAGGAGAAATCGCAAGGAGCTGAATCTTTTAAATATAATTCATTGGTTTAATTTAGCTGATTATCATTCACACAAGCGATGACAAAAATTAGACCCCTTTGGAACGAACGGGGCCAAAAAGGACTCAGCATCAGCTTTTGTGTAGGTTCACTTTTACTCTAAATTTCATCTAAATCGCTTTTAGCATCACTTCTTGACATATAGCGGTCACAATTGACAGGGAAAAACGTTCGATTGCAACACCCTTCATTCAACTATTGACTCCCAAATCAATCAGCACCTGTATCCTTTGAAGTCTACCTATGGATCAGTTTTTATACTTCATATTGCAATTTTATTAACGAAACGTTCAATTGTTCCCCCTCTCCACAATTTTGAGTTTATGTCGACAAAATTGACTGAGCTCCTGTACTGTCTGAGGTCTACCTGAAAAACTGTCTGTCTGAATCTATCCGTTACTTTCTGAGGTATAGTAACCACGCGTAACGAAGAAAACATTTAATTAGTCAGCCCCCCTTGGAGGAATTGGCGTCAAAAACTAATGGGGATTAATTCACATGAAAGTACATAATGTGTATCAAATTTCGTTTGAACAGTAGTTTTCCACTCGAACAGCCACGCCACGCACATACAGACGGACACACATGTACATACACATACAGACATTTTCCAAAAAAGGTCAAACTATATTTAGCACCCCTCAAAGGGTGCAAATCCGTCAAAAATCGTAATTCAACGATTTTCCCGAATCTAAAGTTAAAAATGTATACGTAACACTCAAAACAATGTCAATAAAGAATGGTAAATATGATAAAGCAATCCATTGGGACTGCTTTTAAACTTAGCAATATAAAATTGCATTTCAGCCAAAACCAAAAATTTCTATACGTTCCTAAACACAGAAATTGTTAATTTTTATTTTTACAATCGAAATTTTAACTGTAAAAATAATTTTGATTATTTGATAGAATTTGCCGTGCATGAAAGATCTAAGAGTATTTATTTTACAATAAAAGTGATACTTTTTCGTTATAAGTATGTTGACGACTTTTACTTTCTAACTTGGCGAAAATAGAAATTTTATGAAACTTTTAATATTTTTTAAAAAATCTATTAGAAAGAAAAAAAATATGGCATCGCCAAGTAAGTAGTTTCTATGAAACTTCTACCTAACGCAGTGACAATAAACAAAATGAAAAATAATCGCCAAGATTAAAATAAACCACGTATAACGAAAAAGTAATGGAAAATTATTTTATTGTGTACCTTTAGTGCATAGAGCAAAATATTGCTTGAAGATCTGATTATGGGAGATATGGTGCTGCACTATTGCACACCACACGCAACTAATCCTCCAGAGCTTCAACTACGTTGGCCGATGCAATGACGCGAATTTGAGAAGATAACATGGCATGCCTGACTCTTCAAAGCTCACACGTAAGACAGATCTATAGCCGGATTTGGTCAGATGTCACGGGCCATGGCCATCTTGTCCACCTTGTCTAAGCTGACGAGAGAAATGATATGGTATGCTTGATTAAGAGAACACGGACAGGATTGGCTAATTAAGTGTTTTGAGAGGCATTCACGTGACTCTAGGATGCCCAGAACTGCATGCTATGAAACAAGGTAGTGATTTTGAACTTACGCGTGCTGATACATTAAGCATTATTGCTGTTTTGTTTAAACATGGAATTCTTTAGGAAAGAAAAATAAATTAATTTATAAGGCAATAGTTCCGTTGTGTACTGAAATACTTTACGAAAACTAGTTTTAGGTACAGACATCCTGTATTGTTTTGCTTACAGTATTACATTAAGGATTTTTGAAAAGTTGAAAAGATAGAAAACTCTTACGGTGATGATTCAAGTATGTATTTTATTGTATTGCAATAAGTGATTTTAGAAATACAGTAGAACCTTAAAAAATCTAACAAATTAAATCATAGCTTCTTCGAATTTTCGAAAATTTCCTAGAAAATACCGTGAAAGAAAATAGTATGCCATTTAATCAATTTAAGCGGGAACACAATCTGTATGTACATAACGCAACAACATGTAATTTTGTAATTTAGATTTTTTTTCAATTTAGTAATTAAAATTATTGATGAGAGTTTTTTTTTTTTTTTTTGACAAAAATTAACTGTCATTGTTTACTAAATATAAATCATAAATATTTAAAATTCTGTATGTACTCGAACTATTATACAACAATTAAACTAAGAAAATTGAATGATCTTCAGAACAATACCCCGGCTTTGCACAAACGAAGTTGAATTAATGCGAAATACATAAAAGGCACTGCTCTACGTATTTCTAAGTGAGGGACTAATTTTTCCCAAAGCTTCACGTGGAAAGAACTTTTTTGTGAGTAAAAATTTTCACTGTTGAACTTTATTTATTTTAGCTTATTCCAATTTCCCATGAGGTGAAATTCTTACCATTTTAATTACTACCTGTATATTTACTTTCATTTCTTAAATCATCGTATACAATTCGTTGTATCACGAGCAATTTTTCGAGCAGTTTACTATGGGTTATTCTTCACAGAAGTGCATCGGGAATTCTGACGCTCTTCTACACATATTTTATATTATTTTAAATAATTTTAATAATTTGTTAAAAACTGAAAGAAAAAATTGAATTGGGACTGTGATAATTCTATTCGGTTTTTAAATATAGTACAAAACTTTTTAGAAACCAATAATTTAGTACATGATGCCTCAGTAGGCATTCTTCATGATACGTTTATAGCTAGAAGAAAAAAAAAAGTTGAATTCCTACAATGATGATATCGTTGCGTGTAGAAGTTAATTACAAAAATCGTTTTAAAAACACAACTCCAATGTTATTTTAAACATTTGATGATTTGCTAAACACTGGAAGGAGAAAAAAAGCTTGATAATTCTTTTTTATACTTAAATGTATCATAAAAAATAAATTTGGAAACACGCAACTTTGGTATTTTGAAACACAATAACGCAATATTTGGTTGGTTGGTTTTATGGGGTTTTTTGGCGAAAGAGTCTTGATAGGCTATGCTGCACAAAAACGCAATATTTATTCGAAATTATTTTTTTTTTAGGCTGGAAGAAAAAAAGTAAATCCTTACAAAATTATATTCTGTATTTTATTATATCACGAAAATTGGTTTTATAAGCAGATACCCTTTATTTTTTTGTCCAGGATAGTGCGTTTAGCATTCTTAATCATTTGTTAAAAGCTTGCAAAAAGAAAAAAAGAAACTCATGTGATAATATACCACAGTGAATCCTGGTACAACGAATACCAGTACAACGAAATATCCATTCCAACGAAATGAATTTTTAATCCCAAGTTAATTGCTTAAATTCCATTACAGCGAGATTCCTGTTGCAACGAACAAAATTTTCGGCCCTTTGACGATCACCGTAGTAGGATTTCACTGTATTTTGTATTTTAATGCATAATAAAACTAGGTTTAGTAACAGAAAACCTTTTTTCCTTAAGATATAACAATGTTAAATATTTTAATGATTTACTAAAAGCTGAACCAAAATAATAGTTATCTTTTTCCGGTGATGGTTTCCATTGCGAATTTTAATTTAATATTCCAACGAAAAGGTTTAGAAAGAAATCGTAACTTTAACAATCAAATTTAAACTTTTTTTTTTATTTAAAAATAATGATAAGCCGGGCTTAGTTTACATACGAGCTTAATGAAGCTTTGTTAATGTACTCTTTTTCAACTTTTTGTGATTTTTTTTTTTTTTTTTGCAGAATAATTAAACACTATTCCGGCTATTTGGGAAGTAAAAAAGTTGTTAAGGCTGTAAAGCTTCCACACCTGTTTCGTTAGATATTAAGACCTAGTGATAAGTACTAAGAAAAGTAAAATTTGAAGGTGTGAAAATAAATAATATTAATTAAAGCTGACCTGATAAATCATTTCGAAGTCTTATTTTAGTTGAAACACATTTTTTCCCTTAAACCACTGCAATTTTGCCTTGTTAATTTCCCGAAACTGCTGTTCTCTGCTCATGGTTAATGCGCTCCCTAAGCTGAGTAATCTATTACATTTCTCTCTCGGTTTTGGCAACAGCGATTTATCTCTTTTATTCCTTGTTTTCCTCTTCCGTGAACAGGCACCCGAAGTGAACAGAAGAGAACTCTTCAATACCGATGATCGTCTCTTTTTTTTTCTTTCTTCTCTCTCTCGCCTTCCTTCTGATGAAAAGGAATTAATTCCTCAGATTCGTTGCAAGCAGGATTTGATTTGTCCGTAGTGAAACCGTTAATAGCCCACTTGGGTTTAGCAATTAATCTTCCAATGCTGCTGTGAAGTATTTTGGCAACATCTGAAAATGTTCTTCAGGAAATCGAGACGAACAATGAGAAACAAAGGAATATAATGCCACGGTAACAATAAGAACAGAAATCACTTCGAGATAGTAGTTATAAAAACTCTAATGAATGAGAGATAGCATTTTTTTCATAGGAGGAAAAACCATTTTTAGAGGCATATTTCAGTTTGAAAGTGAAAAGTTCTCGTGGCAAAATTAATCGATGGATTTTTTCCCCTATCAAAGAAAAAAAAGTAATTTAGTGATGCAGTGGCCACGTCGCTTATATGAATCACGTTTGTTCAAGGCAGTTTTGATTCAGCAAAGCGGCATCTTTACTAATAATAAAGCTGAAAGTCTCTCTGTCCGGATCTCTGTCTGTCAGGATCTCTGTGACGCGCATTGCGCCTAGACCGTTCGGCCGATTTTCATGAAATTTGGCACAAAGTTAGTTTATAGCAGGGGGGTGTGCACCTCGAAGCGATTTTTCGAAAATTCGATGTGGTTCTTTTTCTCTCCAATTTTAAGAACAAAAGTATCATAAGATGGACGAGTAAATTACGAAATTATCATAACGTGGAACCGTAGCATGGTTTCAAGCCAATTGGCGAGAAAAGTCACCATCCATTATTTTTAAATAAACAGGCGAACCAAAAGATACTTTTAATTTTTCTATTACGGGCAAAGCCGTGCGGGTACCACTAGTATTCAAGAAAGCGGCTAATTCAATAAAACTAGATTTTGTTCTATTTTTGAAAATTTGATTCATTAAAGCGGTTGATTCAATTAACCACTGATCAACCAGCTTCCACTGTAATAGAAAAAAAAGTATAAATTGCAATAACCAATTTTACAACATTGTCCCAGGGTCCCCTGTATCACCACTTTGAAGTTTATTTACAATTAACAATGGTAAATTTTGTTGTAAAACAACATAGCAATTAAACTGCTCAATAAAGTTTAACTTTTAACTAATACGCGAAAAAGCAAGAACGGTTTTTTCTTCTTTTGTCTATTTTACTTGTCAAAGTTTACCTACCGTACATGCTGCTGTAAAAATTTAGGCTCAAATATGTATAGCTATTGATTTCAAATAGAGCCCAGATTATATGCGAATGCATATTTTTGCTTTTTATGCCGTTAACGCATATAGCTGCTAAAAAAAGGCAAATTATCAAAATTAACTGCATATTACTTCTGCACTATTATTTCAAATAACTGTTTTGTTCTTTCTAAGGATAAAAAAATCGGGAAGATTTTTTCGGGTGGCACGGTTTTTTTTTGTGCATACTATTAGGGTGCATTTCATCCCCCCCCCCCTCAAAAATGCAGAATGGCCATTTTCATGTTTTTATTCAGATGTAAAAACTCACTTGCGTGAAAAAAAAAATAGTTCATATTTTTTGAAGTCATATTTTAGGAATTTTTAGTGCATATTTTCAGGAATATTTTGATGATTTTATTGTGCATATAACCCGGGTCTAATCATAAAGAACATGTAAAAAGGTTTTTTAACAAGAATTATTTGGATGATTTTTCCTACACAGAAATAAGACCTGTTTTCTTCATCATAAAAGTACCTATTTCTACAAAAAAATAAAATCCTAATAGTGCATACCATTGCCATTAGATTTAATTTTTATTAGTTTAGACAATTCGGGTCTAAGATAACACTAAGTCTAAAGATAAGATTAATAATAGTACATTACAGTAGAAACGAGCAATTGAGAAACTGATGGCTCAGCGAAGTTGAACAATATTGTTGCACGCATGCTCCACTGCAACTACTTCTGAGAGACGTAATTCTGAATTCAGAATATGTGCCATCAAATGCTCATGAAATCTGCAGCTAAAAGTAGAATAAATTCAAACTTTCAGCATCATCTGAATCTGAAAGATTTTGTCTTAAGTTTTGTGTCACTATTTATCGGTAAAAGTAACTTCGGCACAAAACCAATTTTAATTCAAGTCTAGTTTCCCTAAATTTTCCGCTTTATTCAAGAAAAAAATCAATTACGATGACTACAAGAGCTTTCCAGTAGGAGGTCACTCTGACTTCCCCATTTTTTAAATTTGAAGACAGCGGTGCAATATTGCATTTTAAAAACAATGATGGCTAAGCGATCATTCATAAGTGATGTTACGCTTTGCGGGGGCTGTTATAAGAAGGAGGAGGGAGCTAGCAAGGAGTCTGACATCACACATTTTGGTTGAAACAAAGGTGAGAATCCATCTGGGAAAAATTTAAGTTCTGGGTTCTCCTGGTTGGCTATTATAATAAATAAATAAATAAATAAAATGAATATATTTTCAAAACAATCTTTCTCTACGGTACAAACGATTTTTGCGATTGTTTTTAGACAATCACGCAGAAGGTTAAATTGTATTCGAAGCAATAGAACGTTTCGAACGTTTTTACTTTCATCGTCATTCGCCACCTACTTTTGTTCGATTTTCGAAGATCAAAAGTCTAGACGAAAGACGCATAAAATATAACAGAATTGTTATGGATGTTTCTCGAGTATTCCGACTTTGGATTGGGATGTATTGCCCTCAGCATTTTTCACAATATTAGGAAGTGATAAACATAGAGCCGATGCATCCCCAGAAACATAAATATATACATTAATCATACTTATTAGCATATTTAAATTCATTTATAATCATAGTTATGTCTTGGAATGGAAATTGAATAATGTGGGTAGGTTCTTTCCTGAAGATCTGCGATGAGGCTCTGACTAGGCAAAATAAGATGCTTCCAATGTATATGTATGTATGTATGTATGTATGTATGTATTTTACAACGTAAAAAAATCTCGGACATGAGGCTCGTAGGAATGAACCCTACACTCTGGTTTTCTGCAAAAAAATATGTGAAAAAAAATTGTAAAACAAACTCCTTGAGCAAAAAAAAAAAAAAAAAAAAAAAAAATCGGTTTGGATGATTTTTTAAATGCTTTAGGGTTGAATACCCCCATGATTCTCCCAACTTGCTCCAAATGTTCATGTTTTTGAACTTTTTAACCTTTCTAACCCCTCAGAAACGTGTTAATGACTAAGATAATGCCCCTTTAACTACGAATAAAAATAATGGCTATTGAAACTGTCGAAAACTGAAAAAATTGGGGTGTGGATATTCCAAAACGTGGGACGTGTAGGCAGAAAACGGTAGTCATATTTGGACTCAGGAGATCATTAAACATAAGAATGAGCATGAATTTTATCGGAAGCATTTTGAAAGATTTTTTTTTTTGCCACGCAGTGTTATTTTTCAATTCAATATAATTCAATTCAGTTTTGTTTCTACAATGTGTGGAGAAACACTAGCTCATCCAGCATTCAATTGAATTTCGACGTGTTGAAATAAAATTATGTTTTTCGCAACCATGAACTCCCATAGGATCCTACTCGTTGGGTTTCGTGTCTCTACTAATGGAAAGGAATGGAAAAAACAAGAAATTTGCACCCGTCGCATTATTACTGGTGATTTTCTAGCATAGGTAATACGAGACGTATCCCTATTCCATAAAAAAGAAATGGTGACTAGGATGCGGTAATCAACATCGAGACTTTATTTAACAGTACAAGTATTATAAAGATAATCTAAAACGTGTAACGTCATGTTTTTTTTTATTCCTTCTCAATCTTAAAAGATGAGAATTAGTTACAAAATAAAACTTTTTTTTTAATGTAAAGTCTGCTTGAGTCAAGTCTGAGAAAAATATGAAAAAAAAATATATATATATATATATATATAGACAATTTGTAACTATTTCAACGAAAATTTCACTCTCTAAAGAAATATTAAAAACAACCATCTCAATCCGTAACCATGGTAATCTGAAAAATCAGATCAATGTCAATTTTAATCAAGTGAGGATAATAAGCAATTTGTGATTAAGTTAAAAAATATCTTTGTGCAGAAAAATAAAATAAGAAATAACAACGTTAAAAGTCTTTTTCATCCATAAGCTCATTTCATTTGCATCGAAAAAGGCATTCATTATAACGCCGAAACATGTGTCTGCAGTAATCGGCTATTCGTGCTTTTTGGCGTTGTTATTTCTTATTTTACATATCGTGATTGCTCAATAAATGTATAAGTTGTAATCAGGGCTGCAAACTGCGGAGTCAGAGGAAAAAATACTAACCCCTAATCCAACTCCTTTAACCTAAAATCATTCCGACTGCTTCTCCGATTGCGATTTCGTAGTCCTGGTAGGGAGGGAAAAGGGCCGGCTCCGTCCCCGACCCCTGGAAATATACAGCCTCCAACTCTCGTGTCGAACTCTTTTTACTAATAATTCATCGGATTCCGAATCCACGACTGCAACCCTGCAGCACTGATTGTAAAAATATTTCAAAACTTGTTTTTACTTTCTTTTTTTAGACTACTTTCCCAGTAAAAGTCAGAAAAAGAAGAAAAAAGCATGAAAAAAAGGCTTAATGCATCTTTAAAATATCGCGAAAAACAAAAACAAAAGTCAAAAATAAATAAAATAATTAAATAGATATCGAAAAATTAACAAAAAGTTCCGTCTAGAACTATAAGAGCCTACTTTCCCGTATATCCATACTACTTTCTAGTACCTGATCAATATTCTCAAAAATAGCTAAAATCGTAAATTGTTTCAAACATATTTTCGCTAATTTCTAGGAATAAAGTATTCCTCACACATCTAAAAAAATTAGATGCGTAAAAAAAAGCAGGACCTTTTAAACAAAGCAGCTAATACAGTTTTTTTCCCTTAAAAAAAATCTCACAGCTTCAACAGCTTTCAAAACGAAAAAATAATAATTAAAATTAATAAGCTTATTAAAATAAATACAACATATCAAAAACAAAATCGTTTCTTTTTCCCCTGTTGCCAAAAATATTTTTTTAAATGAATTAATGCACTTACCAAAATAAATAAAAACAATAAAATGTCAACTTAAAGAAATACTTTTCATTGTCAAAAAAAAAAAAAAAAGTCTGCGCATATCGTTATTTAGAAACATAAATGACTTCGAGTTTATTTGCCGAAAACTGAATACCTAAATTAAAACTTTAGCGTGAAAATAAAAACAAATCATATCAACAATAATTATTTCAAAGTGAAAACCATACCTTCGGAGTCGGAGTCAATCTCATTTTGAGATAAAGGAGTTGGAGACGAATATCCAAGAATCGGAGTCAGTCATTTGTCCTCCGTGTATAAAAAATTGAAAGTAGAGTATTGAGATGTAAAAAAATGTCTGTCGGTCTGTCTGTCTGTCCCCCCCCCCCCTAATAACTTTTGAATGAATAGTCCGATTCGAACAAACGTTTTTTTGTTCGAAAGATCTCGGCAAGGACACCTCATTCCCATACTTCACTTTTTGATTTGAACTATTTTTGTTCAATTTTGAACAGTTCAACAAAACTTAACATTAGCGCCTACAGGGAAATTCAAAGCAAAAATAAATATTGAACTTAGAGGCGAAGTGGCTCCAAACAAACTTTGTAGGGAAAAGCTTTTGATGAAAAACCATGTATCGAAAATATTTTTTGTTTTGATCAATTTTCCGTTCAATTTGAACAGTTCAAATCCTTTAACATTAGCGTTTACGGGGAAACTGAAAGTCAATGTAGATTCCGTACTTGAAGGCGGATTTATTTCAAACAAATTTTGTTGGAAATAGCTCTTGACGCCAGACTCCGACTCTGAGAATTTAAGGGCACCTGACTCCGAATCCGACTCCTGTACCCGACAAGTTATCGGACTCCGACTCCCCGACTTCGGCTCTGACTTCGTAGCTTTGGCAAAAATGTATACACGGGGGGACAAATGACTGACTCCGATTCTTGGATATTCGTCTCCAACTCCTTTATCCCAAAATGAAATTGACTTCGACTCCGACTCCGCAGCTATGGTTTTAACTGTGAAATAATTATTTTGATATGACTTGTTTTTAGCCTACTTTCCCAGTAAAAGTCAGAAAAAGAAGAAAAAAGCATGAAAGAAGGCTTAATGCATCTTAAAAATGTCGCAAAAAACAAAAAAAAAAAAAAAAAAAAAAAATCAAAATAAATAAAATAATTAAATAATTATCGAAAAATTAAAAATTGGAAAGTAGGGTATTGAGATGGGGAAAAATGTCTGTCGGTCTGTCTGTCTGTCCCCCCCCCCCTAATAACTTTTGAATGAATAGTCCGATTCGAACAAACTTTTTTTGTTCGAAAGATCTCGGCGAGGACACCTCAGTCCTATATTTCACTTTTTGATTTGAACTATTTTTTGTTCAATTTTGAACAGTTCAAAAAAACTTAACATTAGCGCCTACGGGGAAACTGAAAGTCAATGTAGATTCCGTACTTGAAGGCGGATTTCTTTCAAAACAAATTTTGTCGGAAATAGCTATTGACGCCAAGCTCCAGACTCCGACTCTGAGAATTTAGAGGCACCTGACTCCGACTCCTGTGCCCGAAAATTAATCGGACTCCGACTCCCCGACTTCGAGTCTGACTTCGTAGCTTTGGCAAAAATTTATACACGGAGGACAAATGACTGACTCCGATTCTTGGATATTCGTCTCCGACTCCTTTATCCCAAAATGAGATTGACTCCAACTCCGACTTCGCAGCTATGGTTTTCACTGTGAAATAATTATTGTTGATATGATTTGTTTTTATTTTCACGCTAAAGTTTTAATTTAGGTATTCAGTTTTCGGCGAATAAACTCTAAGTCATTTATGTTTCTACATAAAGATATGCGCAGACGATTTTTTTTTTTTTTTTTGGACAATGAAAAGCATTTCTTTAAGTTGACATTTTATTGTTTTTATTTATTTTGGTAAGTGCATTAATTCATTTAAATTATTTTTGGCAACAGAAGAAAAAATAAACGATTTTTTTTTGATATGATGTATTTATTTTAATGAGCTTATTAATTTTAATTATTATTTTTTAGTTTTGAAAGCCGTTAAAGAATTTTTTTTGAATAGAATAAAGTGTATTGGCTGCTTTGTTTACAAGGTGCTGCTATTTTATTTGTTCGTTTTTTTTTTTTTTTTACGCATCTAAATTTTTTAGATGTGTGAGGAATATTTTATGAGAATATTGATCAGGTACTAGAAAGTAGTATGGGTATACGGGAAAGTAGGCTCGTATAGTTCTAGACGGAACATATTATCATTATCTAGTATTACCTAGGGCCGCAGAGAGCCAAGACTGGTTTCTTGTCTGTTATGTCACCGAGTCCCTCCTGCCCCCCCCTCCCCCCAAGAAAAGAAAATGGGGAAAAAAGCAAAGAGAAAGAAGAAGAAAAAACGGGGGGGGGGAGGGGAGAAAAAACTGCTTACTAAAAACAATTAACGCTATTTTAAGTACCACAGCAGTAAATATCAAAAGAGTAAATTTTACGATATCTTTGTTTTCTCTTATTCGGAGTCCCCCCCCCCTTCTTTCTTTCTTTCTTTTTTTTCTTTCTGTTTTTTTCCTCCCTTTCTTTTTTTTGCGTCAGTGTCGACGGGCCCCCTTACCGAGCCCCAAGTTTCCAACTTTACTGACATCTCCAGTATTCTATTATCTTTGCTGGTATTATCTAAAGTCTTAGAGTAATTGAGTATAAAGTCGGTAATGCAGCCTGTAAATTGATAATTATTTAAAAACAATTTTAAAAAAACAATCAAACTGTAGTATTAAAATAGAATTGACTACAATGATGGGTATTATTTGAAAATACGTTGATTAAATGGTGACAAAAGTGAATCTTAGGAAAATTGATTTCTTTCCACACGTTAAAGCAAACATTAATTCGTCACCGCAATATTCATGGACAAAAAGAAAAAACTGTCTGACTTTTTAACGAAATCCAAAAAAGTGATATTTGAAGAATCATTGCTTCAAGTTTCTCAATCATTGAAATTGTTGAATTTCGATCCCAGAATATTAATTCCTTTTCATTTTGCCATGTTTGATTAATTTATTCCATTGAAACAACTTAATTTGACTGCTCAACCAAACAGATATTTAGTTCTTAAAAACAGAATTAATGTAGCAGAAGTTAAAAAAATGGCATATATCATTATAATTAGTATTATTTTCACAAAACGTAATTTTCAATTTCCTACTTATAGAAAATTAAAGTTTCTTATATTAGTTTTTTCTTTGTTTCATGACAAAACTTAACCAATTTTCGGAATATCAATTAAAGTAACCGAATTAAAAACTTCAATAATGCTTGATTTTAAATTTTAATCATTAAACATAAACATAACTACTGATATGCAAACCATAAAAACAGAGTACAATTTTTTGAAATTATTCACTGCATTTCCCTTTTTGTGTTGATAATTAAATATGATCATAATTTTATAACATAGCTTACAAATGTATCAAAGAAAAAAAAAGAAAGAAAAGAAAAAGAAAGAAAGAAAAAAAAAAAGGAAAAGAGGAAAAAAATTCAAGAGAATTTTATTAAGATATGGGAAGCTTTTCTCTTTTAAAAAAATGAAGTTTTATAACAATCTTTAACAAATGCTTCGTACTATAAAATTTTACATGATGGTTTTGATAACGAAGATCAACGGCAAAATTTTCATACCAAAGATAGTCAGTTTAATAAAATTTCAGCCTTAGTGTTCTTGAAATATCTATAATCACACTGCAATTGGTTAAAACAAACTTAGACCAATATCATTTTGCTATTGGTCAAAGCTTAGTTGAAGCTCTCTCCGAGGTCCTAAATTTCTCAAGTTAATCCTTTTCTTTTGTCTATATTTTATTTAATTTATCTTTCAATGGTTGGTTTGCATTACACGCATCTTAATTAGTTAATTTACTAATCCTGAACTAAACTATAAATAGTTATCTGTGCTTCTCTGCTTTTGGGTTCTTTGGTTATTAAGTATTTTCATATATTGTCATTATTTGTGTAGTTACAGTTTCTTCAACATTAATGAATGTGTTTTCGATCCACGGTATGATAATCATTTAATATTTTCAACAGAAATACATTAAAAATATGTCTTGGTATGAAATCCAAAGCAGAATAATATTCAACGTTATTTTGGGAGGGGTAACAGTTTCTAATCCTAAAAACAATTTTAAACAAAATAATTAGCCATTTACCATTATAATATACCATTTTTTTTAAAATTGTATCTTTGAAATTGGAATACAGCACATACAATTACTGAGATACCAGTTCCTTGTTATATAGTTTAAAATTCAATGTTTGATTAAGAAATTTTGACTACATCCATATGATTTTTTTAAATTGATAAATTTATAACGATTAAAAATAGCCCCGACGAAGTGAAATATAAAAATGTCTGAAAGAGTTTAAAGAGTTTCAGGTTATTGATCTTTCTGCTCGAAATGTTAAAATAATTTGAGCTGTGTTTTATAGTATGTGTTACTTTTGCAATCTGAAGAAACTGAAGCTATATTCAATTCAAACAGGAGGACGAAATATAAGAAGGTGTACTCAACGTATATATTACATACATTGACTAGAAATAAAAGCATTTTGCGAAATTGTTAGAAAACAACCAAAAATTATTAAATTATTATTACTTTATTAATAAGTTATTAATTATGGCATTATCAATTTAATTTATTTTTTTTATTAAATTTAGCATCATCCCTACTAAACCACCACCATCACCCTCATCCTCACCACCGCCACCAAATCAATGCCATGATCACCACCATCATCACCATTTTTTCTTTTCTAAGGCATAAGGGTAAATCGTATACTTAATTACATATGATACATATGATTGTTTTCAAGTCAGAAAGATAAGTATTCTCATAAATAAAGTACTCAGTTTGAAGTGCGTTTTTCGTAATGCGGAGAAAAATAATTACCTGTGGCTTTCAAGCAAACAAGTACATATTGATAACACGTAAAATTTGAGACAAATATGACGATTTTGCTGTTGGTAAAGAAATTTTAACTTTCACTCTACGTTGTAACTGTCAATTAACTTAGTTTCCTTCAGGCTTGAGATTGATATCATTTGTTTTTAGAATATTGCAGGGATAGCTTAGTTCACACTCCCTATTAGCTATATCAGAAACCTAAAGAATATTTTATGTTACTAGATTATTATGTGTAAATAACATAAAGAGAAAAAACAAACTTTCCAACATAACAATTACTCTCTAAGTGAGCAACTCTTTGAATATTTTAGGCGTGTCTAAGCAGAACAAGAAGATTGTACGAAATTGATGGATTATTTTTTAAGGTGGATTCATGAAAGCTCAGCTCTGTTTTAATTAATGCTTCGAGAAGTTTTAAATATTACTTATTAAATCTTGCTTAAAACATAGGCTTAAAATTGGTTGAAAGTTTTGAATATTTATTTTTTTCTGTTATTATAACATTATTTGATAAGGTTTGAAAGAACACTTTTTCGCAGTAGATTGAAAACTTTTACTATTAAATATTATTTAGTTAATGGCTGTGTTTTCAGTTTTGAAAGAAAAAAAATTTGCTGACAGTTTTTTTTTTTTTTTTTTTTTGAAATTTATTTCCCGAGAGAAGGGTTATAATTTTTAATCTTACATTCTGGCACCCTCCCAAAGATGCTGGCCTAATTTAGCTCATGTCTTTTATAATAACTCTGAATAGTACTTCACTGAAAGAACACTCGCGAAACCAAATTAACATGAACGAGCGTAAATTTACAAGAATATATACTTAACTGAACTATCGCTGGCGTTGCCAAACATAAAGTTAAAATCTCAAATGACAAATAACGATACTATATAAAACCGATATATCACATCTTTATTTCACATCTCATAAGTTGTATCATTATAAGAACAATTTCATGTCTTTTCCTATTCGCAATTCCAATGAACTATAGGGAACTCTGCAGCCACTGTCTAATGGCGGATGAAAACGTAAAACAAACAAATGCCGTAACTTATAACTTGCTTTGACGTTTAGTGAATGACAGTAATTTTTCATTGTGTTTGTGGGAAGCTCTCTTTTCTATTATTCTAAGATTACATTGCATCGTAAACTGTCTGAAGCCTGTAATTTACCTCAAAGAAAACACGTGGAATAGAATGTTTTACCCTTTTCTGTAGTATTGTTAATCACCGCAAGGTAGCGTATTCGAGCTCTGGAGTTGCGAATTAGTTCTGTTGGCTTTACCGAGTTATTCTTAGACCTTTAAAACAAATAAAATCTTTTAATAGATAGCGAGAGAAATATAGAATGACTGAGATTCAATGGAATAAAATAAAAGCGCACCAGTGAACGTTGCAGTTTCTTTAATGTAATTCATCGGGAATCTCTAATTATCTAAGCTTCCATAGATAATCTATGTGTGTCTAAAATATCTGTGCAGTATCATATAGTAGAGGCAAACCTGTCCTGGCAGTATTGGGAAGGATACGCATATCCTAGTCACAGCATTATGGCGCTGCTTTGCTCCAACTAACATTCCCGTTACACTTGCAGTGGAGCTTTGTAAATGATCTGAGCTCTCTTGTTTTTCGCTGCTTCAGAGTGATGTCTTCATTTTCCGTGCACTCAAAAGCTTAAGTCTTGGAAAAGTGTAGGCACAAGCACTTTGACTTAAAAAAAAGTCCTATAAAAAAAATCACAGGGGATTCCCCAAGATCTGGGGATCTCGGAGGGGACAACACAACAATGGCTTGTTGTTTGACCCAGCACGATCATCTGGGGGGGGGGGGTGGTATACTGTGGACTTGAAACTGCTTGTCTCTCTGTTCGATAATGTAATGTGACTATGCAGTGATTTTTTTTTACCAAATTTCGAACGAAAATGTATTTGAATGACGATAAGCAGTGATTTTTTGGATTATTCCAAATTAAAGTAAGTTTTCCCCTTTTCTGTTGTGAGGATGGTGCCACTTTAATTAAAAATGCCCCAAAGGCGAGTTCAAAGCCGGGAGATTTTTTGTTGTTGCTCTATAAAAACCTGTGCGACTTCGAAATCAACTTGTTTTTGCTAAATTAAATCAGTCAAAAGCAAAATGGTCAAAACGGTGTTCCTGTACATGCCCAAAATGTGCAAATACGTCGAAGTTCAAAATTCAAACACTTTTCTCGAATCCAATACTCTTTTGTATATATTAATCAAGAAAAAAATAAAAGCAAATATTAGCATGGAAATGTATATGGAAAAAGCTAAGTTAAGCCTCAGTGTTAGAAGCATATTTTAATCGCCACATTCAAGTATAAATAAACAATTTGATATAACAATATGCCATTATCCCACTACCCATACGTTAAAATAAAAAAAAAATCAAAACGAGAAGAAAATGTTCAAACCAACTTCACTACTTATCGCAGTTTTATTTTGTGAAATACATGTTTACAAAATGTATACGTTCATCAGTTGCAGTAGTTTTTAATATATCAAAAAATACTTTTTTTCCTACAACTTTATAGAACCGTTTACAAAAAGAACCTAACGCGTAATTGCAGAATTAAACGCGACAACAAGAACCAAAGAAATATAAAAGCAAAATTTCTTTAGGAAAATATTTACGAAAATTGTATTTATCACAATTAAATGTTAACAAAACAAGACACGGAACTCTATTAAGAAGAAAAGTAACGCCTCAATTCTCAAGAAGCAAGTAATAACTGCGAAAGGAAATTATTTCTTAAGGAACGGAAAAATTTAACAAGTAGCAAAACCTCTTTTTTAATGAAACGCGGAAAAATAAAACTAGCATTAGATATGTTTTTTTTACCTAATAAGAAAAGCAGAGGTTTGTTTTTGTTTAAAAAATGACTTCTTAAACGATTATACATACGTCAGAAAAAAAAAAATATTTTTTACACAATCCTGCTTATATATCATTTTTGGAAAGCAATTTTTTTTTTGTTCTGACTTTCAAAAAAAAAAAAAAGTTTAAACAAGACTTTTTTGATGAATAGAAAACAAACGGAAGTAGTGGCGTAATTCTTAAACAAACAAATTAGAATTTTTACTGAAATCTTGAAAAATGTTTATTTGTTCTAATGTGTTATATCTGATTGAATACGTTTCTGCTTCAGAAGTTTTCCAAAGCTCTGCTTAACTTAGATATGTTCTGTTTCTTTTCGCTCAGCAGTTTTTCTTCTCCATTTTGAATGTGTTACTAGAGTTTTTAGGAGTCTCAATTAACATCAAAAATTTCTTGAACCATAGTTTCTTTTTCATAGACATACAGGGTCTGTAAGATAAGTAATGAGACTCATTTTTTTTCCTGATGCGACTGTACCTTCCAAGTGCGCACAAATAGATTTAGTTGGTGGTGGGGGTTATTGGTGGGATTCACTCCGGGCAGCATCGTCGTTATAGTGTATCTCTGTTGCTAATGTCGGTTCCAGCTCCAAAATGCAGAGAACATTTGAGCAGCGTTACGCGATTAAGTGTTCTGTGGAACTTGGTAAATCGGGCTCAGAGACTTTAGAGATGTGTAAGGAAGTGTTCAGAGATTATTTTTTGTCAAAGGCACATGTGTTTTGGTGGCACAAGTGCTTCCAAAGATGTCCAGGAGGGCGTCGAGAATGAATCTCAAGCAGGGTGTGCGTCAACCATCAAAACGGACGCAAATGTGGATCGTGTGCGTGTTGTGATAAATTCGGACCGCTGGTTAAGTGTGAGAATGATTGCAGATGAAGTTGGACTTGAAAAATGACATTTTCCAGCATCAATCCCTGAAAATTTGAGGAATGCTGGGAACACCTGTTCATCCTCCAAGACTTCCTGGCCAATACTGGTATCTCTATGCTTCCCCAGCAGGCCTACAGCCTCTATTTAGCCCGACTTCTTTCTATTCTGTCTATTTAGCGTTTTATGTTTCACCTTCACCGATTTGTTTATTTATTTATTTAATTTATTTATTTTATTTATTTATTTATTTATTTATTTTTTTGCTATATGACCCAAACTAAACTACATTTTATGAATTTGACAGCAAACAAAATCTTTCTTATGTTGGAAAAGACAAGGTGCAATGTCAGATTTTCAGTTTTATTTCTTAAACAAAAACTGTGGGTATGTGATTTCTTACAGAATAGAAACTCGAAGAAACTGTACCAGAGTACTGCTGAATTAAAATTAAAATGTGGTGTGAAAATGTATCGTATTTTCCTTTTTGGATTCCTTTTTATGTGATAAAATATTTTTTTTTAAATCCGCTCATAATCAGGAAGGTTTATTGTTTAAATAAAAGATTAGAGTAAAATAAAACATGATTTTATTTTTCAACGTCTTAAATTGCTGGTTTTATTATTTAGAGTTAAAAGTAACGCATGGCACTGGCAACCATTTGATTTGCTAGTAGATTCATCTTGAATCAGTTTGCAAAAATCTTACTTTTAACAGGACTGGCATTGATCATTCTGCACCAAGTTGTACCGTTAATTGTGTTACTGTGCCAAATGTTGGCACCGACGCTTCCTGCTTAATCACAGTTTTGTTGTTCCGCAAAATTAGTGGTTCGGTAGCGTTTGGGAAAAGCATGTTGGTGAGTCTTCAGTTAGAGTAATCCTAATCAGAAAAATTACATGATTCCCAAATTTAAATTTAAATACCATAGCAAAATGAAAAGTAATTGCGCTTGTTCTTTTATTTTTTGCATGAAAAACCAAGTCCCTATTCAGTCTATCTTTGGTAACATTTAAGATCACCAATTAACTCATATGGTACATATATACAGGATGTGTCAACTTCCACCAGTCTCGTTCTTAACGCAGGCGTCACCCTGGGTTGTAATTTTTGGGGTAACTCAAAGCCTTTCCCCCTACACACCAACATAAATATTAGTTCTGTATGTAAAGATGACGTTTATGCAAGTTTCAGAAACAGCTCATTCTCATTAATGTGGTGTTACGAGCTAGTTCAAGCTTTCTTCCATAAAGATTAACTAGCTTAAACTCCTAATGAGTTTCTCCAGGGTAACATAGAAATCTGCAGGACTGATTTCGTTGAAATTTTCAGTTTATGTTGGTTATTATTGGAAAGATTTATTGATCGTTTGGGAAGAAATTCAATGACTAGTTATGTTTTAATTTGAAGTTTAATTTTAGGATCCAAAAATGACTCTTTCTACGTCATTGTCATTGGACTTGTCATTGGAAAGCCTGTAAAAAATATCGAAATAATAAGATTTCTGCCTGCCGTCTAAAAGTGCGGAGGACCTAAATTAACCAGGGGAAAAGTTGTAATTTCTTAAAAGTAAAACAAAATCAATTTTTAATTCGTTATTTAGAAATTTTCGAGCCAGGCAATCGTTTTTTTTTTTTTTTACGTTTTGAGGAGTGAAGGAGGGAGGTTGTGAAGTTGGGAATTGATGACAAGAGAGATGTAGGTAATAGTACATACATGTGACATCTGAATTTTGTTAACAATATGCTGATGAAGAATAATGTGATGTGACAAGGGGAGGGGTGGGGGACAAGGTGAAGTGTGAGTTTTTGTGACAGAAGGGGGGGGGGGGGGGATCCAATTCTTTGAAAAAAGTGTGATATCATTCATGGACAGGGGCATTCACAGAAATTTTGGGCCCGTTACAAATGACTTTTGCTGGTCCCCCTCCATATTGTTTAACCCTATGTCCTACATATATTTTAACTCTCATTTTAAAATTCTCGGGCCCCCTTCAGGCTCGGGCCCAGGTCAACAGGTATCCCTTCTCTCCCCCCCCCCCCCGTGGATGCCCTTGTTCATGGATAGCCCCTTAGTGATGCTACTGCGTCCAATACATTTGATTTTAAAAAAATGCACGCGTAATTTATGAAACGAACACTACACTATTGCAATATAATCCCCGAAATTAGTTCAATAACTCACTAAACATGATTATGAACAGAACATTATTGCAATATAATGTTCCCGAAACTAGTTTAGTAAACTAGCTAAAGTTGTTGGTTAAGAAAATCTGTTCTTAAACTGCGCCTTTTTCATTTCCACAACGTCTCCTGCATCGAACGTTCAATTCATTTTCGACAAAAATTTTGAATTATCTAGGACTTAATGACTTTTTCTTACCAACCCCGGTAAACTGAAACGGATTCGCTCTACCGCTTTTGAGGAAATTAAATTTGTTACTACAACGAAAAAAAAGTGATTGGTCCTCATGTGATTTCCGCTTTTCCTCATTAAATCGAATTTCTTATACAAATGGTTCATTGAGAACACTTCTAACGTTTTTAATGAGAAAGTGATTGCTGCTACAAGACAAGAAAAAGCTGATTCTAATTTCGTACTCTTAATTAATGTGGATGACATCAATTTTTCAAAAATTGGCTAATAACTATTAAATGACACACATAAAGTTCAAGTCTCATTTTAAAAACTTTTAATTTTCCGTTTTTCGTTAAACTATTAGCTTTAATAGGCTTTTGATTTTTCTGTAAAAATCGTTATGTCTTCTAGTGAACGTGAAATACATTTAATGATACTTTCCGGGGAACAAAGAACTAAACTACAATTTTTACTGTATAAAGCCTCTTTTTATAGCGTTTAAAAACAATTAATAAATTCAGCGTTTTGTGTACTTTTTTTAACTACTCCTTGATGGTTTTTTTTCTTCTATTTCCTTCACATTTGAAAGCGAAAGTCAAATAATTAAGTAATTTAATCTGTTAAAATTAAATTAGTTAATCTCAGTTTATTTCAATACTTGATGTTATTTATCGTTGCTCCCCTTTTCCTTTTCTTAATTTCTCTCTAATTTCCTCCAACTTCTCTTAATTCTATTTTTTCTTAAACAAATTAGTTTCCTTTTTTGAAACAAAAAAAAAAAATCGTGAAATTAACTAATGAATTTTTTTTTTTTTGAAAGAACATATCCTTTTGAGGGAGAAAAATGTCCCAGCTGTTCCACATGCCGCAACTTGCATTCCTACAATTGCACTGAAGTTATTGCACTAAATCTGCAACGATTCGTTCAATGCGGTAGTACTGCTCAATTTTAATTTGACTACAACCTAATAAGGTACACAGTAATAAAAACCTGTGGCTTTTTCCACATTCACGAAGAACCGCTACTTCCGTACAAAGAAATGTACATAAATTAGCAAAACCATGTTCGGGGGACTTATTCCAAATAATGGTAAATGTTAATTGAAAAACCTGAAAAACACAAGCTGTGGACGATGAAAATTTGTTTTGAAAGGTTTTCTATAACGATTTTGTCTTTCATTGCTTTTAATTGATAACCTCAAGTAGGCAGACGTGGCTTACTATTTTGTATCATGGTGTCTTCGATCTTTGCATTGAAACTGTTGTTTTATAAGTACGCCGATCGTGTACATCTTGATTGAAGAGGATATGTGACGAGTTTTTCGTAGCAAGGAAACAAACACTAAAATTCAATTAAGGACTTCCTGAGGTTATACTTGTAAAGAACTGACATAATAATGATTGTCGGCTTCATCAATGCAATTTATTCACGTATTTTTTTCATATCTTTCTTACAGAATTTGTATTTAAATATAAAATAAATACAGTAGGCTCCTCTTAATGTGATCACAGTTAATGTTATTATTCGCTTAACGTTATCAAAATTACGAAGTCCCGGAATACTTGTATATTAACACGTGTTAACAAAATCGTATATTGTGATATGAAAAAGTGATAACAAGAAACAAAGACACTGATCACAAATTGTGTTCAATGTCTTCGTTTACTGTTATCATTTTTTCATAAACTTTTGAATTTTTTCTCTTTTTTTGTTCCTCAATGAACAGAAATACAAAGGCAAACACTGGAAAGTATCTTCCGGAAAAGTGAGTTAGCTTCTTATCAGTAAAGCAGAAGAATTCTTCCTGTCCAGTTACGCTAAAAACTTGACTGTAAACGGTCAAAGCTCTAAACGGCTCAAACATTTTAGCAATGGAGAAAAAGTGCAGTGATTTAACAATTTAACTTTTAAGGAAAAAAAGTTAAAACACTTTGACAATTTAATGACAAATTCCATGAGGAGTCAAGGCAGTACAACTAAAAATTTCTCAGCTATTACTTTGTAAGTTACAAAAAAAAAAAAAAAAAAAAAAAAAAATCGTGATGAGATTGAAAACAAAGTGGAGCTAAATGAAAATTTAAACAACAAGCGAAACTGTGCTGGGAAAGGTGGTGAAGTTGGATATGCTTTGAAACTGTGGTTTTCGAATGTTAGAGAAAAGGATGCGCGAGTAAACTTTCCGTTAATGCAGAAAAAAAAAATTTCTTTGAAAACTTTTCTTGCTTTTAAAATGGGCAAAAAAGACTTTGTAGCATCGGACGGATTATTTAATCGCTGCGGGAAAAAAATCCATTCTGCTAATTTATAATTTTAAACTGAGTTTAATTGACTCATTTTAATTTGCAGTCGTAAAAATAAATGCTTCTTAATTTAAAAAATATTCATTTTGTGTGTCCTGGATTATTTTCGGCTATTCTTATTAATCGATAATTGTTATCAAATTTTATTTGTCCCACAGTGATCACATTAAGCGGCGCCTACTGTACCATAAACTTTTTCCTTAAAATACGTTAAGCCTCGTCTTTTCAGTAGGTACTTAATAAACAAACAAACAAAATACATGTAAAGCTCTTTGATTAAAAAATTCCTAAGCTGTACCCCTCCCCCCCCATTTGGAAAACACCAAAATAATTTTAACTCCCAACAAAGTCCAATCATTCGCTTAGGATGGAGGGGTTTTTTTCCTCAAATTTTTTAAAGATGCTGAAGTCGACAAATCTACCTAAAAATGAATGTAAAAATACTTTCAAAAAATTGCACCTTTTCACCAACGTGTTTAATGTAAGAGTTAAATTACGCGTTGCAGTTACAAAAGTAACAAAAACATAAAATGTAATTCCTGAAAGTCCAAAGACTGCTTTGAATTTTATGGTAGCAGGCATGTGCATTCAACGTTACGGTAAATGGAAGATTTTAATGCTCGTTTTCTTATTCAACGTTTCATTACGAGGCACATAGAATATTAAAATAACTAATGTGTTTTTCATCATAAAAATGTTCAGCATTTGAATATTAAACTATTCAAGTTTAGAATCGCACAATGATGTTTTAGTATATTAATGGAATACTGTCTTAGAGATTTTAAAAAATTGTAAAGTGTAAATTAAAAAGTGGTTATCAATTGATGAATAAAATTTTATTCAAAAAATAATGAATGACAACTGGAACCCACAAATACACAAAGATAGTTAAGATATTCAAGAAAAGAATAATTATTTAAACCCCGAATTAGAAAGCTTTAGACTTATGTCATATGATATATTTTTCTATATATTTAGAAGCTACATAAAAAGAAAAAACGATATTATGATGAAGAAAAAGGTTTACACAATCAACCATACGCCAAATGCAAAAACTTTCACCGCAATTACTGAAGATGAGGGGAGGGGGGCGAGCCGGAACTGGACTTCGGCATGATGTTTCCCCGATCGACTTCCAATGTTGCTGAAACATTTGGTCATTTTTATATTTCATAGAGTTTTATGTAATTTTTAAACAGCGCATTATTTAATATAAAGAACCCGAAGATTCAAAAAAGAAACTAATAAAATTTTAAACGACTGAATATTATAATGAATATTTATCATCCCCTCTTTTCTTTCTTTTTTTTTTTGGCTGAAGTATGATAATTTAAGAAGTAGGCTGTGCTTAGTCTTACTGAAGAAATAAGTTATGTGAACAACAGATTTTTCCCCCCAAAAAATGATCTTTACGACGTTGGAACATGTTTATTTCACAATGGTGTCCTATCTTAGTTCAATTCTATTCAGTTACATTATGATAGATGGAGAAAAAAATAAATTGTAAACATTATTATTATCAAGTGATTAGAAATTATTGACCAAAATAGTTTGAACAAAAATTCAAAACTGAACTGTGCTTGTAGATGCATAAATATAAAAAATATCGCCGCAAACAAATTAAAACATCCCAATATTATTTTTGAATAGCAGAAATACCTCTACCTCTAGACATAAAAGTTCAAATCCGTTGGAATAATACGTGAAATATGCATTTAATGTTTTTCTCCTGCGCATCTTTGAGATTAATAATGATTAGTTAAAAACAAATTATTTTATTATCTTGATTATATTCCTACGGGAAAATATAATCAAAATAATTGAATTAAAGAATAATTTCCATAAGATAAAAATGACCATAAACGTTACAAGATAAGAGTTTAGCATGAAATCAGGTGCCATCTGTGTAGTTTCTAGTAATTATTATAGTCCAAAATTCTAATTTTGTAGTTTTTATAGTGTAGCTAAATCAAGAGAGAGTTTTTTTTTTTTTTACCACAGACAGTTCATTATATACATATTATATTTAGTTATGAACTAAGAATATGAAACCTTATTCAATTTATTATATCAAGGAATTTTTTTTTTTTTTTTGAAACAAATGTAATTTTAGTCTTATTATATTTTCCAAGGTGTTGTTTACACTAAACCAACCAAAATGAATGAAACTTTTGCAAACATAAAAATAATGGAACTGCGTTTAAACTCGTAAGCTTTAAATTGATTATTTTTGGTACTCTTTTTAAAATCCAAAATAATAATCTTTATTAATAACTAGTGGTACCTGCATGGCTTTGCCCGTCGTTGAAAATTAAAAGGTCATGCGGTTCGCCTGTATATTTATAAATAATGGATGACGAATTTCTCATCAATTGGCTACGTTCATTCGCTCTCCCTTTCCACGTCATGATTAATTTCGTAATTTAATTGTCCATCTTATGATAATTTTGCTCCGGAAAATGTTCTTAAAATTGAAATAGAAGAAGAACAAAATCGAATTTTCGAAAAATCGCTTCGAGGTGCACACCCCTATGCTACAAACTAACTTTGTTCCAAATTTCATGAAAATCGGCCGAACGGTCTAGGCACTATGCGCGTCACAGAGATCCAGACATCCTCCAGACAGAGAGACTTTAAGCTTTATTATTGGAAAAGCTGAAACTCTGGATGTCTGAATCTCTGTTACACGCATAGCGCCTTCACCGTTCAGCCAATTTGCATGAAATTTGGCACAAAATTAGTTCGTAGCATGGGAAAGAGCACCTCGAAGCGACTTTCTAAAAATTCCGTTTTTTTCTTCTTCTATTCCAATTTTAAGACCATCTTACTGAGCAAATTGTCATAACATGAAAGAGTAAAGTACCATACCATGGTCGAGCAAATTACCATAACGTGGGAGAGCAAATTATCATAACGTGGACGAGTAAACTACCATAACATGGGTGAGCAAATTAACATAGCAAATTGGCGAGAAATTCATCATTCATTATTTGTAAATATACAGGCGAACCAAATGACCTTTTAATTTTCTTTTGCGGGCAAAGCCGTGCGATATCGCTAGTAGAGTAATAACACTCATTGCTTAAGAGAACAACTTAACACAAATCTTAAGCAATTTAAGATTAAAACGTTATAAGTGAGACAAACAGGAAAACTAATATAATTGGAAAAAGATGTTCACATACGAATTAAATTTTCTGGGGAAAAATTTTATTGGTACAAAATGCAAAATACCACATTTTTCCTATGACAACTTACTTATATATTACGATAACAGCTCAGATATTAAAATATATTTAAAGTCAGTCCGTTTTTAAAATGCACCCTTGAAACAACAATATAAAAATTGTCCAAAAATTCGAAACTTTTTTTAGTCTGTGATTCACTCATATGGCACTAATTAAGTTCTACTCCGAACAAACCTTTTTAACTAGCTATTTAAATGTTAAATAACTCATGCAGAAAAATATTTTTAAAATGTCAATCAAATTTTCATTTATGCGTTTATGTCAAATTTTCATTGGTCACTTTAAAATAAAAAAAAGAGAAGAAAACTACACTTTTGCACATACTGAAAATAAAAAATGCAAAGTTAATTAGGCTTAAACTTTACACTAAAAGAAATCTGTTCGGGAAAATATTTAAAACAAAGCTTTTTTACTCCTACACGTGAACTTTCATTTAGGCAGTCATTTAAAATACTGCTATTTTAATTATAAGTTAATTAGACCACTTTACGAGTAATTTAAAGCTCTTAGCTGTTTTCTCGACTCTAAAACTATTAATACTTAAAAACTTCTGGATGAAATATTTGACTAAATCTAAAAGTTTCTATAAACTGTAATGAAATATAAATGTCTTGCTGTGAAACATATTAAATTTTGCATGTTCCGTTTTTAAAATAAATGAACCACCTTTTCAATTAGCTAAAATGAGCCCTTAATGTTCGCCCTTAATGAAATATGTATTTTACTCAGAGGATTTCAATACATGAGAAAAGTTATAACTGAGTATTATAAGTAACCTAAAATTTTAATTGACTTAGAAGCGAGTGGTTGAAACAGTCTGCTTTGTAGTTAGTTTCGATGTATTTATACTGGTATCGCTCGTGGTCTGAAATCGACCCTTGATGTTGTAGCATAGAAACGACTTTTACTTAGCTAGGGATCTTGTAATAATTTTGGGACTCCTGACTGGCCAGTTGACGCAAATGTGTAGGCCTTGTTTTTCCCTCATTTAACGAATTGAACAAATTTCGTTCCTCGGAAGTTCTGGATTCACGTTTGAATGGTTTTAATTCACCGCCCTCCCTCGAATAAAGTCTAGAAGACATGTCTTGTTTCGAAATGAAACAATAACACTGGGAAACAAGTGTTTTGATGCTGGAGATTTTTCAGCTGATTTTATGTGAATTTGATGCCCTCAACACAAATATGCCAATAGTTTTTGCCTATCAGCTCGATTTTTTAAGATACAGCATTTTTATTGAATTAATAGAAAACATGCTTTTTATTGATAAAATGTCCTCATTGCAATGAATAATTTGAACAATAAATATAATTTATTTTAGTGTTGATTAAAGAATTAGGATTTAATTGACAATTAAAATTAATTAGCCATACATTTAATTTTGAATTTATAGAAATTATGTACTAAGATTTGAGATAAAAGTCATTGACTAAGTACATATAAGTCCTACACACGTGTCACTGAACACTTCTGAAGCTTCTTTTCAGAGATTTTCTGGAATGTATTTTGGAACAGTCTCTTTTTAAACCCTAGCACTAATCTGCCATCATGTGCACATCCCATCTTCCTTGGTAGCGGTCCTCCATAGTTTTAATATCTTGGTAAAATCTTTCATCCTGTTCTTTACTAGTGTCCCCTAAATTTTCAGGGAAGCAGTCTAAATGACTGTGTAAATAATGCACTTTAATACTCATGTTACAGCCAAGGGATTGAAAACAGTTAAGCATTTCATTTACTAGTTCAACATAATTTTCAGTTTTATGGTTGCCCAGAAAATGTGGGACTATTTCAACAAATGAAGCCCAGGCTTTTTTCTCAATTTCATTCATCGAATTTGTGAATGCGGAATCCTTAATGAATTGTCTTATTTGCGGGCCGTTAAATATTCCTGCTTTAATTTTTTCTGTACTCAAGTGAGGCATTTTTTCTCTTATGTATGCAAAGCATGATCCGTTCTTATCGAGAGCCTTTACAAACTGCTATAAGGCCCAGCTTGATATGTAGCGGTGGGAAGATGATTTTGTTACGTCCAATTAAGGGGTCATGGATAACATTCTTTTCCCCAACATCCATATTTTCTCTCTTAGGCCACTCTTTTCTAACCCAGTGGTTTTTTTTTGTCTCTACTATCCTAGAGGCACAAGAAATATGGATATTTGGTGTGACCACTTTGCTGTCCAAGCAGAAAGTTTACCATTTTTAAGTCAACACATATCACCCACTGATGTACGGAATACTTGATTTTCTCCAAGACCAAAGCTATTGTGTTATATTCTTCTTTCATTTTCGTTGAGTGAGTAATCGGGATTGAACCATATTTGTTCCCATTGTGTAAAAGGACACATTTTAAACTTCGTTTTGAGCTGTCAATAAATAGACGCCAATCATCTGGAAAATATTCAGGAAGAAACATTGTTTTAAGGAGTCCACTAATGTCAAGGCAAGATACAAGATTGTCTTTTTGAGAGAAGAATGGTAGCAGACCTTTTCTCTAGTACGGTAAAATGAAATTTTAGTTCCCCGTTCCAGTAAATTTTTATCGTTCAATCTGGAAGCCAGTAACTCAGAAGCACTTTTTGACAGATTGAGACCTCTGATGAGGTCACTTAACTCATCCTGGTTGAAACGTTGAGGAATTGATGACATTTCGTCAAAATCACTCATCTGCATTAGTATCAGCAGGGTCAGAGGAAAAATTCTGATCCTCGCACAGCTCTGGCAGCTGTTGAAATGTTGGATCAGGCACTTCCTCTGAGTGAGGAACTGGACGTCTTGCAGAGGCTAAGTCAGGATAAGCCCACTTGCTACGATTATTTCGATTGATTCCCGTAATATTTACTAGGCAGAAATAAGTCATCCAAGTGATTTTTGGGTTTTCTCCAAACCATCGGTATGCCAAATTTCAGACATTTTCTTTTCCCGGTTGACCACTGACGTAAATGCTCTACACAAGTTTTACAGACCTGATGCGGTGCCCATGTTTTATCTTGATCACCAAACCTAACAGCAAAGTATCCAAGAGATGCTCTTTTTACAAAGTCATTAACTGTTCTTCTGTTTTCTTTCAATATGTATTCTCCACATATGTAGCAAAACACATCCAGTTTATTTACACACCTTCTTCTATTAGAACTCATTTTATTCCTATTCAGTAACACAAAAAATATGCTGTACGGTGCGTTTTAAGCTAAATTTACAAAGTAATTCGAGAAACACAAATATCACACAAAGCCACCGTCGATCTTCCCCACGCAGCAAAAACTGACTAACCACAACTCTGAAGCATTGAAGGTCACTTCAGTTATCGGACAGTTAATGCCATCAATTGCATTTTTCTAGAACTAAATGAATTCTGCATATTTAAAATGGGATTGTTATTTGGAAAAGTTGGAAAGTCAGGACATTGCAGAATTACCTCAAAAGTGATGGAAAAATAAGGAAATTTCTCGATTTTCTCAAAAATCTGTAAAATGTAGATAAAATTACTGTTTTCACGTGTAAAAAAATAAATTTACCTGCACTGCGACCAATTTATTTACCGCGCTGGACCGAAATTCTTTTTAAAAACGTTTGGAATGGTCTGGAAATTTCATTCTCCTGTTTGAGTAGCAACTCTTTTAAAAAAAAAAAAAAAAAACACTTATTTTACAAAGTAGAGCTGATAGAGAAAAACGGATTTCATATTCAGAATCAGCACCGCTACTATGGCTAAAATCAGTTTTCAAATCCCAGGCACCAAAAAAAAAATTTTTTTTGTAGACCTGTGTAATTAGAGCGTGTAAAACAAGCTATACAGGAGATATGGATAACGTTTTCACGTGGCAGCCACACAAGCACACAATTAGCAGTCTGCAAATTTTTACATGGTTCATAACAGAGTGAAGGTTGTCTATATGCGATGTTGATATCTATCCGTATTCTTTTGCATTCTCATCTGATTCTATAGCCTTCTTTGAGGCAGAACCCACATATATTTTCTGTTACTTCTACACAAAAAGTAGGTTTTTACTTTTCTAACTGTAGTCCAATATTGTTTAATACGAAATGTTTAAGCGTACAAGGATGTTTATGTACATCAGAGCCAGGCTAACGTACATCACATAATCGTTACTTTATAGGAGAGATGGAAAACCTTTGTCTGGCGCATGCAAAGGATGGGAAGCGTTCTCTTTCAACTCTGATAGATAATTACAAAGGGCTTTTTTTTAGAATTACGTTAACATGGCTCAGTGTAGAATAGGATTCTACATACAATGCACTAATAAATGGAAAACCGTAATTTAAGGACTTACGTTGGCCTGGCTCTGAGGAACAGATTTTAGACACAAAGATAAATGATTTCTGAGAAATTTTTCGCTTAAAAATGAAGTAAAAAAAATCGAATTTGAAAAAAAATCTCAACCAAGTGCATTCCCGAATGATCCTAATGAATGCTCCGCCAGATTTCATAACTAACGATTTAAAAAAAAATTCGAGTCAAATTTTTGAAGTATGTTCGGGAGGGGGGGGGATTGCTCCTGATATGTTAAAGGTTTTCGTAATAAATGATTGCCATGTTGAAAAGTCATTTTTCATCCCATTTTCAGACAATGTGGTAAGAAAGTGTCATAAGAACCACAACTCTGCAATCCATTTTCCGTTTTCTGTAATATAATTCAGTTCATTTATTCAAATTTCTCTAAAGCTACAGGGGGAAAAAAGTAACCACACACTACATGTTCCAATTTTAATCTGAATAGAACACATTTTTGTCAAGAAAATCACTCAGTTTATACTAAATATTTGGTCAAATCGATTTAGGGGAGGGTGACCCAAAGCGGGTAGGCCATCGCATGCTCCCCCCCCCCATGGCGTGTAAGCGTCGATGCATATATATGTCATGTTTTCATGAACACCCCCGAGTTTTAATCAGTCCCAGCGAATCAGCAGTGAAGCGGCATGGCGCAACCAGGCTTTAAAAAAAAATGATTTGTAACTTGTGATTAGTCGAAGACAAGCTTTTTTTATTGTCAATAATATTAAGTTATTCTGACACCATCCACCTATAAACTACGATAGTCATTTCGTTTGTTTCTTTTTTAAATTTAAGGTTATAATTATTGAAATATAAAACGTGCCTTCGTTCAAAGCGGGCATAGGATTTAATCATACATTTATTTATAATTTTTGACTCGTTTGCTGACTTAGATTTTCTATTTCAATAGGATAAGTATAACTTTAAAAAGTTATTTTTTAGGATGGCAATTAATTAGTCTGTTAGTTTAATCAGTTATTTCTTTATGTTTTGCAAACAAATGAATGACTTTAAATTGGATAAGTACAACATTTTAATGTATTTTGTTTTATAATGCAGGTAGCTTGTCAATTCTTTTAATGATTTATAACTTCATATTTGATTGACAAATGTACCAAATCTCAATTAGTTAAGCTTACCCTTTTTGGGCTCCCTGGTAAGGCAAAGCGGATTTTTCAAACGTTTGTAAAGTTTGATAATAAATAAATATTGGTTTTGAAATAATACAAAAATCACTTTTCATTTTGAAGTTCAAGAACCCTGCTAGGTAATAAAACCAAAATTGTTGCAATAAAAATCCAAAAACTGCAATTTTCGAGCATTCTTCGAAAACTTACCCACTTTCGGCCACCCTCCCCTATTATAGAATTAATGTTGGTAATTATTTACAAAGTACTTACAAGAGTTAGAAACACATTGCATTCGATTTTGGGACAATGCAGTAGAATCACAGCCCTGATATCAATTTTCCAGAATATTATCTCCTCATTTACTAAAACTTTTCTAAAACCACGACTCCATCCCATTTTTATCCGTGAAAAGTTAAATTATTCATCACGTATTCAGGCACTTGCATAATACAATCCATCGCTCAGTAGAATAATCTGAAATCTCAACACAACTCGGAGAAAGTGAGAGAAATAAATTCTCTTCCTCGCGTTCGCTCTAGTTCCCGAAAATTTTCCTAATCTCATAATCTGATTTAGATATAAATTGAATGGAGCTTTGAAGTTTTGAGTCGCAAAATTCTGGGATGAATTGTATCGTTAAACTTTTAGACAGAAGTTATTTAATAGTCTAAATGAATTTTAAATACAATTCCAGGAAAGTATTTTTTCTTGAGATAAGTATATCATTAGACAACGAATTTTCCTATATTTAAATAGGATTATTAATTTTGGCGAAATTTTATTTTATAACTCTAATCAGTCTTTTTTTTTTCTTATAGTATACACCGATAGACGAAACTTTGCGACAAATTCGACTTAAGGGAGCTAAATTGTGAAGTAACAAAATTTCATATGCTTAAAATTATATTTAAAAAAACTTCTTCAAAATTGCAGCATTTAAGAAATACCCGAATTATTTCAAAGCTGACAAAATGGAAATAAAAAGCAGACTCTTGATGAATTCATTTGAATAGATATAATGAGATAAATTCAAAAGTTAAATATGATTTTAAGAATAATCAAGCATAGTTACAGTATCTAAACGCTTAAAATTAACTAATAATCCAAAATACACAGAAAATATAACAAGTACAAAAACTATCCAATCCGAAAGAAATCGCGTAAAAATAATAAAGAAACAGTTAATTAACACTGTTCTTTTACACTCGTGAAAATCAGAAAATGATATTTATAATCAAAGACGCGACCCCCTCCCCCCTCAATACTTTAGCTTTCATGAATTTCTCTCGTCTTGAGAAATAAATACCTTTTAGCTAAACAACAGTAATTCCCTTATAATAAAAATTAAAATTTCTTCAAAAAAAAAAAAAAAAAACCGCTCTAATTTTAAAGGAGTTGATGAATTATGACGAAAGGCAAAAGTTTTATTTTCTTTGAATTTCACTTATTTATAAAATTTAAAGTAAAAATACGTAATATATTTTTTGGAGGATTTTTTTTCTTTTCTAGTAGAACACAACAACTGAATTTCAAGAATACTCTTACGTTTTGACGTCATACTCCAGTGATTTGCAGAGCCTCCTAGCGGCAGAACATAAAGGACAGACACTCTTGTGAATAAGTTAGTAAGTAAGGCATCTCAAACAGAGGTAACATTATCATTTATCACTTTTATCAAATCAACAACCCGAACATGATTATTTGATCTGCCTTTAGTTATACTGCTTCACCATTTCATGAATTTAAATCAATAATAGTACAAATACAATAACAAATTCATCAACTTAATCAAATCTTCAAACTGAAAAATAATTCATACATAAACAGGGGAATAAATACAGCACACACAATTAAATTCCTTTTAATTCAACTTTTTTACATACTTTCCATTTAACAGATATAAAATTGTTTTTTGAAAACATCCATGGATAGTGTATTAATGTTAACTTCTGCTTCAATCCGTAAGTATTCAAGCAAGATTTTGAGCAATGCGTACAGGATTTTTCTTACGCATTATATCGCTGTAGCAGTTAATTCCCAATACAATTTTGGAGAGTTTTGAAAATTTGTTCTAGAAAGCATTCCTAAAGACTGTCAGAAAATCAGAAGGAAACCGAGAAATCTAATTAGCGTTCAAGTTCCTAATTAGTGCTTAGGGTTTATAAGAACTGTATTAAAAGTTAACAAGCTAAAAGTTGTAAATATGCGATATAAAACGTTACTTTATCAGGAGACTACACAAGATGAACAATGCTTTTATCACTTCAAGATTTTATAAAAAGTTATATTTTTTGTCAGTAATCTATGTCACGCTAAAATTTAATAAAACTTCATTAGTGCAAGATATTTATAAAGTCTTGCTATGATAAAGAAAATTTATTTAAAAACTTAATTCAGATTAAAAAAAAATTTTTTTACATTTTAATTTTAATCTTTATCTCAAAAGTAACTTTCACAACGTGTGCACCTTTCGTAGGTTTGGGAAGATCAAGACGACTTACAACTTCGCGCTAGGCACTAGCGTAGCCAAAACTTGCCTTCTGAGGGGGGGGGGGGGGTAATTAAGACCTTGAATTCAGATTATGATTTTCGCAATCGCAAATTTGCGATCAAGGGGCTGGATGTTGTATTCTGGATACTATTTTCGCGTGAAAAGGCTTGTGCAAAGTCGAGAAGGTCATTTATAAATTATTCGATTCCGAAGCAGATTGACGCCTGTATTATAAGCATAGAAAATTTAAAAGCAAAGGACGTGAACGTCATTCAACGGTCAAGTGAAGACAATAAGAAATTCATGCTTGCTCAAAAAAAAAAAAAGTTAGTATGTTGCGACCATCATGAAACTTTCTTCTATATCTATCTTATGAATTCTTGGATCCAACGTATGACCGCTCATGCAATCGCTAATGCAAAATTCTGCTACTTGCAATCGAGGGACGATTTCGATTTTTCAGAAACTGGTGATCTTAATTCATTGGAGTTAAATGTTTTGCACCAATGCCTGCGCGAGGAATGTTTTTACTTTGCATACGTAAACAAAGAGTAGAGAAACATCTCTTTGCACAGGGCTACCGTAAAACAACGGAGTCACCAAAATGAAATTACTCATGCAAATATTTGACGACCGCGCCAATTTTCCAATTATCGAAATATCCCTGCAAATCGAAAGCACAGATTGAAAATCATTTTAAAAGCCTTGCTTATTTCAAAATTGAACATTTTATTCGTTAACAAATAGAAGATGGCAACAGATGAAAGTTTTAAATCATTTAGATGTATCCAACCGTCAGCAAGAAATGAATCGAATCATTTGCAACAAATGGATTGCTTGAAATTCTTGCACGCAAGTGAAAACTTTTTAATGTGAATTATCTTTCACATTCTTTTATTAATAAAGAGCAAAATGTGACTAAAATCATCCCCCTTGAAGCGATTAACGCCAAAATTGAATCAGCGCCTGTTTACGTGTTGGTTCACTTTTTCTCCAAATGTTAGCACATGAGACCGATATATCTCAAGAAGTGATGCTAAATTCTAGCATTACTGCTTGAGATATAGCGATCTCAATGAACAAAAAAGAATTTTCGATCGCATTATACCCATTAGGTTTCTGGCACCAAAATCAAATTAACTCTTACACACTCTAAGCTGTACCTGTGGACTATTTTTTTCTTGATTCCATTCATTACTTCTTGAAGTGTCACAAGTAACCAGAAAAACGTCTAATTTCTCCAACACTTTTGAGATATTGCCACCAAACTGAATCTCTACGTGTCCCATCAAAGATTTATCTGTGAACTATATAGGGAATATTAATGCCACACGGAATATGCTTGAATCTTAGGTTAAGAGTTGCGTGCAAACTTAGGAAGGAAATTTTTATTAACTCAAGGGATTTCCTGTAAAATGTTAGCACGGGCATTACCGGACGGGTTCAGCTAGTATTAACTATTTTTGTCTTTTTCTTTCTAATGGAATTGCGTTAAGCACACCTTAGCCTTTTGCAGACCTTGTGCGATCCCCCAACATGGCATCAAGTCTTTTATTCGCCACTATTATGACGTGGATTTCAATGGCACAGATAATTTTGACTCCAGTTTCCACCAGATGAAGGCAACTGGGCTCTCTTCGATGTGAAACTGCACTAAGGATTTAATTTTTCCAATAGCATTCAATGCCAAATGAATACCCAAAGAATTCTTTACATGTCACATAATCATATGGCATGGGCACTGACGATTTTCTGCATCTCGAAAACCCATCGACTGGTCACCGCGGTCAGAACGCGGGGTCCACGGTGCAAAAGGCCAACACCTTACTACCACGCCATCTAGCCGAGAGTAGTATTAGATGTAGAAGAAAATAAAAACATTATTGGTGACCAGCAGTTATGAACGTGATGAAATATTTTAGATGTTAAACGTTTGTTCTATGCATTTATTTCGTGCAAAAATATTTTTTTCAGCTTGATTCGTACACTTAGTTAGGAAGCGAATAATGTTGCTTTTTTAATTTAATAACCACCAGCCAGTATGAAAGAAACTGCTTTTCTGTTTGCATCTCTTTTGTTAAATGAGATCAATTTTCCATTACAGAAGGTATATCAACAAAACATAAAAAAGTTTGCATAAGACACTCTAATACTTTAATGACATTAAATAATGCGCGCTTTTCTTTGAGTGAAGAATACACTAAAAATATACACCAAGTAAAAAATTTCTTTCAGACCAAATTTTTCGGTTTTTCCCTTCTTCTGAAAAGAGGAGTTTTTACTTTAAGAATGTTAGTGCCAAAATCTCTCCAGGAGATTAATAGAAATCTCTTTAGTTTCAGAAGGGCAAATGCGCAATTTCGCTTTTGACCTTTTGAGTAAGAGACGTTAAAAATATTAACAGGACCCCACACTAAACAAGTTACAAATGAAACGTTAATAACGTATTTCAATACCCGTCACACAATTCACTTGATAGCTTGTGTTAAAAAATTCATTTGGGTTTATTGTTAAATTATATGTATTAAAAATGAATATAGCTTGGTTAAGATTTTCAGTACACAGTTTTAAAAGATATGGAATTATAAAGATCATACAAATTAATGAGCATTGAAAAAGTTCATTAAAATTAATTACCAGCTATAATTAATTACCTGCTTACTATAATTGAAAGTGACAAGTACAACTTCTAAAGACAATATCAATTAGTATATGATTTATACAGAATTATTTTTGAAATGAGAATAAGCAATGTTCACGTATTTTGAGAGAAATTTAGTTGCTCCAAACGAGTAACAGATGATTTTATATCTGAAAAATAGATAGTGATTTTCTTCAATCACGCTCTTAACGTAAAACTCGTTTTGTAAATAATTCCTAATTTTTGCTTTTAAATATATATGATACGCGGTAATCCCTTCATGTCATCGACCACCAACGGGATCGTTTCCGAACGTTGCAACATATTCTTTTTTTTTTTTAGATGAACTATGCTTTGGTGATCTTAAAAATATCCGCCACTAGTGAGTTTAAAATAACTGCGAATAGCTGCGAAAATCTTTTTAAAGAAATTTGTTACAAATGCTTAATTAACCGTTATATTGGATTAAAAATTAGTATGTAGTTTTATTTAAGTTTTTTTTCTTATTGTTACATTACATTATCATCATTGGAAAAAATGCGTGGTATGTTATATTTCATTGTTCTAAACATTGTTTCTGAACATAAATGAAACAATAATTTTAATCTAGCACACTTGTTTGACTACTAATACTCACAACTGTAATACCAATACTAAATGTCTTAGCCAAGCAAATTATAAGAACATAGCTTCAAAAACTGTTTCCGTTTATAAACATGTTCACAAGATATACTACAATAGAGAATGACATGCACTTTCAGTGATGTATTTGAGATTTTTCATTATTCTAGTCAACAAGTTGTTCTCAAGCGAGGGAATTTTTCAAGAACATTTTCCAGTAGTTTTAATAACCGTAAGAGCTTTTTTTCTTAAATTTCAGTAAGGAATAAAATGGAGACGGGAGTGAATACTAGCAACGCGAAATAAACACGGAATTTCTGCAACTTTCGATTTAATTAAATTTATGCCAAATAAAAGAGAGCTAGCATGCTTATTAAAATTCTCTAGACACTCGTAATATTTTCAGCATATTTTTGAGAAAAACTGATCTTTGAGACACAAAATGAAGTGAATTCAAGCTTAATGTGCATTGCAATCAAACTTCGTAACTGTTTTGCATTTCTACATTGATATGAGCCCACAAATACGTACGTACTCATTTGTGTACATGTAGTGAAATGTGGGGCAAAGTGAAATCGTCAAGATAACTTAGTTTTGAAAGTAATAAAAAATAGGAAATATTGTGTTTTAAATTACTGTACATAAGGACAGAAAAATGTATTTTATGTTAAAACTGGTATTGAAAAGTGTTTTTATTATTTTTATTTTTTCCATTTTTGTTTGTAAATTTGTACCTTCAAGAAGAAAAAAATGGAACGGCTAAGGGATAAATAATATTTTCTAATGAAATATTTTCTATTTAACTAATATTTTTTTAATAAATGAATAACTAAAAGAAATAATTAATCAATGTACTTACAAATGAAACAATACGTAAACAAAAAATAAATAAAATAAGTAATTTATTAGTATATAGGAGTGAATAAAATAGCGAATGAATTTGAAAATAAGTGCATAGATGAATAAATAAGTGAAAGATTTTATGAATGAATGTGAATTAATTACTGAATTATCGAATTTGTAAATGATTCAATAAACAAATGAATATACTATTTCATTTTACCACGCTTACTTGCACTTCATAAAGTGTAACTAAAGACTTAAAATAGAAACATGGCTAGCATTAAATGTATTACTAGAACACTGAACGTCTATAGATCTCAGTTAATATTTGAAATGTTAGTAACAAGAACTTTCTCATTTTATAATTAAAAAATATTTTTATTTACCACTAGATAATACAAAATGAGTATCAAATTTTTAAAATGAATTGTATTGTCGTATACTTTTATCTGTAGAGATATCTTAGTTTTGACTGGAACCAACTATATGCTTAATATCATAGTTAAAACATTGCCAAATAGGTGGCGCAGCAAAATGTGAAAAATATTTTATCATTTCATTTTGTCCCACATTTCCCAACATGTTCTTATATATGTATAACAAGGGTCAAACGCAAACAAAATACACAATATATTTAGTTTTTTAACTCAATAAAATTTTGAGAATGTAGAGAACTATATCTTAAAAAATATGAAGTTATTCAAATGTGACTCGCATGCTTTAAAATTACCCTGTTTTAGCAGCAGTCCTCTCAGTGATTAATTTGCACTGTACTACTGCCTAAAACTCTAAGATTTTTCAATTTAATTTTTTTTTCAGTCTAATGGTATTGATTTTTATGATTCAGAATATAATTATAGCGCATAAAAATTAGAAAAATTATAAGAAATAAATTAAACATTTTTTTAATTAAAAAGTAGAAAAAGAAACCACATGAAGTAGGAAAACGAAATCTTAAAAACATCATTCTCGGTTGAAAAATAATAAAGCTTACTTTGGATGCACAGAAGGTAGGATATACAAAAATGTTTTCACTTTTCACGGTTTTAAAATATAAAGTTTATAAAGTTAACTTTTTACTGCAGTACAGAACGAATTTTTCCAATATGTGTGGCAATAATTTTAAAGCGAACGCTAGAAGTCTTTATAGTTTAAAATAATGTCTTGGTAAATATGAGCTACTTGAAAGTACGTAACTTACAAGTTCTAATATAGTTCAAAAAAGTAATTCAAAACATTTAACATGCACATAGTTTTGTTGTTGCAAGAAGTCACAAATTCTGAATTTTCAAGAATAATGAAATATTTAGTGTGACAAACAAGCTAAGCAAAGTTACAACAAACTTTTGCTTCATTCCTTGGAAAATGCTTTGCTTAAATAATTATGCCTACAACAGTATAACTTTGCCAAGTTAATAACACAAGATGTATACTTATTGAAATTGCTCAAGTTAATGCTTTTCAGAAATTCTGATTAACATTTTGATTATTTTTTTCCCATATCATTACAAATTACACGACTTAGTGCGAGAGAAAGAATAGTCAAAGCTGTAACTGCACGGTTACTAAAACTTGACATTGAAAAGCACTTTAAACCATTTACTGCAAAACAGTCACACATGCGATTCATGAACAATTAAAGTCTTTTCATATGTCATTCCCACGAGCTTTATATGGATGCGTCGATATTGAGAGCGTTCATAATTTAAAAAGAAGTGCAACTGTTGAATTGCGAAAGCAGTTATGAGACCGTTATGAGTTTCGGGTTTGCGATTAGAGAGCGAGAAAAGGTAAATAATCGCTCTATATTACGGTAACTGCGGATTTTTTTTCTCGTGTTTTTGCATTAAATGATGGTAAAGTTTTAATTTTATTACATAAAAAAAGATTCACAAACTAAACAAAATAAAAAAATCAAGGTTCCTTAAAATTTATTTTACTGAAATTTTTGAGGAAAAATATCAGAAAAAAAATTTTTGAACTACGAGTATATATAAGTTCAAAAGATGAAACACTCAAAGTACGTCTTTTTTATACCATCTAAAGCTATCTTAAAGCCAATTGAACACAAAAACCTAACCAAAGAAAAAAAAAGAAATATTCGAAAAGAAATTCTTAGTTAAATTTTTAAAATTCGGACTTTGAGGTGCAACGTCTCACTTTTATCTGTGTATCAAATTGAATGACTACCGGACAATCTTAATATCACAAACAGATGAATACAACGCATATATACATACATTTTCTTTTTTTACTACAGATTCATCTAATTTTATTATCGTCATTTCAGTAATTTATTCCTCCAAATTAAAAAAAAATCTAAATTTATTTTTAAATGCTGAAGTATAAACAAATAATTATGGAAAGCAAATGGAAATCCATGCGATTTTCTCTTTAAATTATGATAGTAGCTTTAAAACATTTTAGTTTTAAAATTAACTTTTGCACAACTTTGGTTTCTGTTTTCTGTTTGAAAAGCTCCACAACAAAATACAAATGGTATTGCAACAATCAAGCATATCCAAGAATGCAATCGACATATGGAAAACCTTAAAAGGGGGAATTATAAAGATGGAAAACATAAAGCGAAGATTTTGAAGTTCAATGAAAATATAGAATGATTTGATTTTTACTTTTAAGATGAGGAGAAGGAAAACCACTTTATGGTTGGATCTTATAGATTCAGAAATGCGTTTCACTTCCAGAGGAGTTTGGTGCATGAATGATAACAAATATTTCTTGCTCACATCATTGTTTGAAAAATCAAAACAAGGAAAAAAAACCATTTTCTTTTTATTTTTCGAAGCACTTTGCTTTGAATAATACGAATCTTTATTCGCTCTCTTCCCTTTAAAAATTTTTGCTTTACAATAAAACAATACCATCAATTTTTATTGTAGATAGTTAAGATAAAACAGAAGCGGAAAAACACAAATATAATGCTTCTCAAAAAGGCAATTAAGTGTGCGAAGTAAACTTAAGTTTCTAGCGAAGTTTAATTTTAATAAACAGTATTTCTTTCAAACCCAAGAAACAGCCACGGTGGTTTAGAGTATCCTCTTATGATAGCTTTCATAAATCCTTTTTTTGACGATTTATGAATGAGGTGAAATAATTACAATGCATAAACATTGACTGTTTATATGTTAGTTTTGATAAAAATGATGCAATTCGTGACCTATGTTTAAATTCGAGATTGACTAAGGCTAATATAAAGTTGGCAGCTATTAATTAAGGTTAAAACATGATTTTTAAGTACATAAAATACACCGCCACCTTTGGTTACTCATCTGGTGTGCTAATTCTACATTAGCTACCTGTAACTCTCTTGACTCCTTTAAGAGGTTTTCCGCTTCCAGATCAGTTCCTTCCTATTCGGGGCTGATGAGTGCTGAAAAGCACGAAGCTGCAGTCCTCGGATGGAATAACTGAACTGGCTGTGTATTTTATGTATTTCTGCCTTGGGGGGGGGGGCTGGCTTAAGACGCTAACTTACGATAAAATGATTTTAAGTATTTCCTTTTCATAATATATACTAAAGACATTCCACATAAAAATGCTTCAAATTTATTTCCTGAAAATGTCTATTGAAGAACTTTATCAAAACCATTTTCAGATAGTGATATGCCGATATCAGGGGTGAATTGGTGCCGAAACTAGAGAAGGGCAAAGTCGTTCTTTTTAATGATCCGTTCATCAGAGAATCGTTCATTCTTTCGATCTGTTCATTCAATTCGTTCGTTTGAACGACTTCGTTCATTTAAAAAATTTGCAGGTAATCTTCCTGCACGGCATACTCACGTACATTCGAAACGTTTCACTAAATCAGTATTATTCTTTTAAGGAAAAACGAAATAAAATTACAATGAACTGCAACTGTTGAGGAAAAATAATAAATAACGCAGAAAGTGTAAGAACGGTTCAAAATGAATATATTATATTGTACTGGGGGAAAGGAAATTTGCGATTGGTTGGGAGTAAAATGTTTTAAGATGATTCTTATTGTCAATAAGGGGGAAAAATAGCGATTTTATCAATAGTGCATCAATACATTGTTCCAAACTGTTCACCGTTCAAAAGAACGGTCGTTCATCTTTCAGGGGATCGTACTGACCCATTTGTTCATGAACGGCACGTCTCTAGCCGAAACGGACCCAGTTACTGCTTTTCTAATAAAACGAATTCCTCTTTCACATAAAACTGGTCACGACTTAATGTTCAATTATTTTTCATAGCTACTTTGGTATTATACAATTTACGAATTCACCCTGGCTGATATTTACCCGATGTACTATTATTTACCATTTAGAGCTACATTAAAAAAAAATAATAAACGATATTAATAGCTGATTGAATTTTCATACTAGTTACATTAGATCTAGTCTGATAAGAATGCAATGATTTTTGTGCTTTTTCCATACATCTATGAGTTGATAGTTTTTTTTTTTTTTTTCAATCAAAGCTCTAACTATTATAATTAAAGTATTTCAGCTAATTTCTTTTAAAAAAAGCCTCTATTATTTTTACATACTTCCTTTTACATAGTGAAAGAAGTATTGTAATCGCGAAAAAAAAAACCTCTCAAATTTCGGTCTAAATTTCCCATTTTACTCATCCACGAATGAACGTTGAGTTGTTTTTTCAACCCATCCACACGTGCAAATGTACCTAAGGATATTTAAAATAATCCTTTTGACGGACCCCCAGTTTTTTTCACGAGTTTTCTCTTGACGTCTGTATGTACGTATGTAGGTATGAATGTGCGTATGTTCGTACGTACGTACGTACATATGTATGTGTGTATAAATGCATGTATCTCGTGCAATTCAAAAACAGTTCGCTGTAGAAATTGAAGTTTTATATGTTGACTCTGAGTGCGGTCTAGCTGTGCACCACTCCTTTTGGTTGCATGGTCTTTTATCCCTTTTTAGGGCAAATCGTGTCAATTTAAATGCGGTGATATTCTAAATATTCGGCTACTTGGCAGTATATTAGTAACTTTTGGTCGGCAAGTTTTCGTCGCCAATTTGATGATATATCGCCAAGTCGGCGATAAATTTGGCGAAAAAAATTATTTTTCTAATTTGGTTTCAATTTGGCATTTTTGGCGATGTTTAACGAGAAATTCATTCAATGATTTTGAAATGGAGGAATCTTGGAAATAAACCAATGTAGAATACTTTTTTGTTTTGCATTGATTCGTGATAAACTATGATTGTAATTATTCAAAGTGTTTTCTTGCTCTTTTTAAGGCACTATAAAATTGATTTTCCCCCCTTCACAACATAATCAATGGAGTATTTATGCAATTTCAGATTTCAGAAAAAAAAATTTCATTTGAAAGTGCAATGCTCGGAGTTTACCAAACCTTTATTTGAGGAGAAAAATGTCCTAAAAAAATGTGTACAAGAAGTATTGTTTCTAACGTTTGTACACGAGTACACACAACCGTCTCTTTGAGATATTAAAAAACATCTATTATTTAATAGACGTAAAAAGAAATAGTATGGGGTTCATATCATTTTTTTTTTTTTTTTTTGAAAACATAACGTTTTGGGGTAAAATGTAAGGTTTATGCATTCGGAAAAGGAGCATTAAAATCTAAAATGTTCTTCTAAGAGTAGGCATAAAGTAACGGTCAAAAGATTTCTTCAAGGCATTGAGTAAAAACCTACTTCAAATATGTTTTCCAAACTTATTACGTTGTTGGTGACTGCGCGAATACAGTTCATACCTATGTTTACTTTAATTATAGTTATATTATGTTATTTTAAGGAGAAAGCGCACATTTCAAGTATCAGAAGTGTTTGGTCAAGACTTCATTTGCAGCTACAGAACCTATTTATTTAATTTTGAAGTTATAAAATAAATTAATTATTTAAAAAGAAATCAAAGAGGGAAAAAAAACGGTTATATGAAAAATGTCTCACAATAGAAACTAATCTATTTTTGATATAGAACATCACAAAAATTCTGCCTGATGCTACATTTTAACTATAAGTTGTAATTTGGTAAGGTGAAAACAACTCAGAATTTGTCGTTTTACGCGTGAGTTTGAGTTGGTTGACAGAGCAAGTTCAAATTTCATAGAAGTTCATTTTAATATCATTACTAAAAAAATACTTTGCGCTAATTCCCATTTCCAAATGTTTTCACAAAATCTGCCCCAAAGATTATCATTAAAATGTCTTTTAAATGAAAAAATATTGCAAATATAATGTGCGCAATCTTATCATTGTGACATTGCCATTTAAGATGACAATATTAAAGAGTTTTTAGAACATTCTTAGTTGTGACTGTAGATTATATTAATGCTGGTGAAGTGCTAAGAGAAAAGTAATTTAAAATGCATTATTTCATTTTGATTCATAGTTGAACGGCAAAATGCTAAAAACTTATCAATTAATTCGGTTTAGCGGTTATTCGTAAAAATCACGAAATGTTGAAACTGAAAACAAAAATGTAGAATCGCGCATCTATATTTTAAAAATAATTATTGTTGTTTGATTGTACTAATACACATATTATAGACTAATTAACTGGTTTAGTACGTTCAGAAAAATTTTATTTCTTAGAATATAGCATTTGCATAAAAGAAAGGATGAAAACTAACAGGTGATCATCCACTATGAAGGATAGACAGTTTTATCTCCAATATGGTTGGTTTTGTACAACCATCCAAACTCATGAATAATCCCTTTAAACATTGTACAGTATTCAATCATGAGAATTTTCAGCAGAAGGTCAAGCATTTTTGTTCATTTTCTCCGACACTTTCATTTTAATACATGTATTATGCAAGAGATTTTAAAATAATTACATAACAAAATGTTTTTCTAGCCATGACCTTGGTCGTAATAATTGAGTTCAACTGTATTTATATATTGATTGGAAATTTTCGGGAGTAGCCTAAATCATCGTTTCAGTTCTTTTTATATAACGCTTTGAAAATCAACCGTTATTCTTACAAAATACACCGTTCTTCTCGCGAAAATATCGTGTTATGAAAAAACTTACGCAGCATCACTACACCAAGATCTAACCAAGTGACAGCATTTGTATCTTTCATAAAGCGCTGCTGATGCCTCATTAACGCTACGAATATAGGTCAAAAATATTTTTGAAAACTAATCTATAAATAAAATAGTCACTACTTTATTAGGAACTTTAACTATATATATTAAGTCCTATGAACAAAAGCCTTTTGATATTTGTCTACATTAAAACTCATCAAATTATATATTATTATTTTAGTAATTGTTATCAAAGTGCAATCTTTTGGTTTCCGTTTCGGAAATTTAAGCGGAAAGTACGTACAGAGAAAAAATGGTAATAACATTTTTATAGTTTTACAAACCGAAAAACACAGCCGCTATTTTTTCTCCGATGCCGTCGATTTCTGAGAAATACATAACCTTAGCATTTTTCCAATGTTCTTTTATTCAACAATTTCTTCCATCATATGCGATTTTATTACATTCTTCCGCAAAGTTCGACCGCGAAATATTCACTCGGCTGTTGATAATAGAGAGGATATTGACTTGTGGTTTTTAATATTAAAATGTGCAAAAAATAGAAGTAAATACGAAAAAATGGAGTAAATATGAAAACAAAACCTTTTAAAAGAGAAAAATCAGATGGCGGACTGGATTTTTCATTAGTTGAAAGCCCCAAATTCTCAACGTTAAATAAAACGTCTACAATTAACAGGGCAGAAGGTTGCAATTTAATAAAATATATCAGAAGACAGGATAAACATCACATGCATAGCTCAGTGTTTCAAAAAGATGCTTCTAATGTTGCGAAACTAATGAATCCTAAAAACTACCTTTTGAAGCAAATTAGAAAACACATGAGGTAAATGCACCAGTAGTAGCCATTGTTTCAGTTCTGGTCACTTCAAGGTTATTTACATACTTGGAAGAAACAAATGAAGAATAATAATGTGATTAATGTGTGTGTGTGCGTATCGATATTTAATGTAACTACAGTAAAACCTGTTTAGAACGATACTGTTGGGACCTAAAAAAATATTGTTGTAGACAGGTTAACATTATAGACATTTTGATCTTATATGCTGACATTTTGCTGGGGCCAAGAAAGATATCGTTAGACAGGTTCATTGTAATAGACAGTATTGTTATAGACAGGTTTCACTGTATCTTATTGAATCAATTTCATTCATTAGTTATTTCAATTTAAAGTAAGTAATGTAAATTCTTCGGATGGGAGAAAGTCCGGTGGCCACTACTGAAATTTTTATATTTGGGAGTGCCCATTACACTGGATCAAATTTAAGGTTTAGGAAAAAATGGATAAAAATTGAACAAATTTAAATTCTGACATTTTTAAAAAATGAGACCATAAAGGAAGAGTTGGGCTATTATCCGCTCAATTGAGTTTCAAGAGAGGTCATTAATTTTGTAGACCCACAGTTAAAGAATATACTTCACTGTGGTTACTACTAGTGCGTTTTAAACTTTCAAGTGGCCACTACTGAAGCAGTGGACACTACTGGTGTGTTTACATTAGTTCTTCTTTTATGTATGTATAAGAAAAACTAAATAGATTCATGGTATGTTATAACAACGTTAAAGCTGCAAATTATCATTCCCATAATTGGAATTAAACCAAAATATTTAAAAAATTACCTGTAACGGCTGTGTTCGGTAATTGCTCACAACTTATAGGTTGTTCGACTAACTCCTTTAAAATGTGAACTTTTTATTGTAAAATTAAACATTATATGAGTTCTAAAGTTACAGCAACTATAGTTCCGATTTTCTGTAAGAAATTAAGGAATAATTTTGGTTTGAACACCTGTTGAATGTCACAGTCGTTGTAGACAAATAAGATTACAGTTCATTAATTTGAAGCGTAAGATAAATCACCTATATACTGAAATGGGGGAAAATAAAGAAATCGGTTATATGAGATTAATTACTTGTTATTTTAGTTTTGACTTCGAGATTGCATAAAAAAACAGCATGGTCGAATCTGCTATAAAGCAACATTTATTGCATGAACTACGCGGGATATATTTTCTTTAATCTTTACGCTCCAAAGAAAAAATATTTGAATGGAATAAGAAGTTATAACTGATAAAAATCTTTCAGTGAACAATGTCCCCTTTCACAATTTATTTTCCTAGGTTTTTTATTAAATCTTGAATGCTTTGTTTATTGCTTTAACCTAAAACGTTTTCTTCTTTAGAATTTTTTTTTTTAATCCAAAGTTGTAAGCTTGTTAAAAATAATAAACAACAGTATTTATTGAAAACCATTCATACATTTAACACATTTGAAACTCAAATTTGCCGACATTGAAAATTGAACAGCTGACTGTAGCACTGTATGCTTCAAAGAAAGTGTTATTAGTAACTGAAAATTATCTATGAATGACAAACATTCTCATGTTTTATAATTTAAAATTCCATTGAAAGTAAAAAAATACGCAGATAGCATTGTTAACGATAACTGTTAAGTCTAAAAGTAAGATATGATAAGATATGAATAAATGTCACAAACATTTAAAAAATAACGCATTGTTTATCAATTTTATATTTAAAATAATTTATAAGTTTTTCTTCAATGCTTTCGAGAAATTTATTTTGCTTCTTTTCGGTTCGTGTAAATCTGTGGAATCCATTTGAGCGCAACTTTCGCGATACAAAAGTTTGACTTGTCTCTGGGCAAAAATGACACGAAAATTGCAATAGCATTTTTTAGTTTTTCACACAGTTCTTTTTACGTTAATGGAAGTTTAATGTTCGAAGTCCAAAATATTTGATTTTTGAGAAATATAGTTAAAATATACCTTTAAGAACCGCGAGGGAAATTATCTGTTTAATTTTTTGAAAGATTAGAAAAATAACCAGAATGTTCAGTTAAGAATTAAATATTTTGTCCCTAGAGCAGTGAAAATAAATTTTCCCGGAACTAAAACCAGCATTTAGCTGACGTGAAATACGTTTTAAGTGGTAGCATTTTATTTTTTTCTCTTAATGTGCGCCCAACTTTATTTTACTTTTAGGTAAAAAATAAAATTTACCAAGCTTAACAGCAAAATATTTACACTTACGTAAATTTTTCTTCTATTTTATTGAATTTTATTACAAACATCGTTATTCTAACACATAGAAAGTCGTTTTAATTTTCAAAATGAAAACATCAATAATTCATTTTATTGTTTCTAAGTACATCTCTAAATTTGTTTTTTGGTTTTTAAAGCAATTTTCTTTAGTTTCAAGAAAAAAAAAAACACGATTAATGTACTCTTGAAAAAGGAAAGAGTTTCCCAGTTTCATGTTTTTTTTTAAATTTTAGATCTGTTTTAGTGTTGTTTTACAAATAATGCATAAGAAAACTAAAAGCTACAACACAATACTTTCAACCGCTGAAATTTTTTTTAGTTATTCGTTGATACAATAAATAAATGCTCACATTTTGCATGCTCTGAGTAAAGTAATTTCAAAAGTAATGAACATACAGTTTAAATATTATCAGAAAAATCTTGCTACAGAACTTTTTCACAGGATCAGCGCATTTAATACAATCTTCTTACCTTGGTCGAATCCAAATCAACTTTGAGGGTTTCTTTTACAAACTTTTCCGGTTTTCTGTTTCTGTGACAAGAGATTTCCTGAAATTTCGTATCTTTCTCCGGGTGCTCACTTTTCCCCTTTCCCGGATAAACCGGAGAGAGAAGTATGCGAATTTTTTTTTGAAGCCGAGGCTCAGTTAATCTTGCGGGCAGGATCTGCAAGCGGTGTGAGGGCGGAACTCATGTTTCAGGCCCTTTTAAACGGCGGGCGGGCGCCCCGGCGCGTAGGCGGAGGCGGGGCGAGTACATGCGCAGAACTTGTCGCGTCGAAAACAAAGTCTGTGAAATGGTTAAAAAAAAAAAACTTTGGAATTTGATAGTCAAAATGTTTAAAAGTATTTGAATTTAGATACGCTGAATATCTATAAGCAGGATTGCTGTAAATCGTTTGCTATTGATTATAATTCGGTTCTAATTTTTACCTATTTAACATCATGAACACCATGAATTCGGCAAAGGTGATTTTTAAGGTATAAAATTGTTTTAAGGTGTTCTGAATTCAGCAATGGTTTTAGGAAGCAACATGAGCTCTACGAAAGTATCGTCTTTTATTTGTTACTAGCTGTAGTCACACGGCGAGGACCGTGCTTAGAATTCAAAAGAAACTCCTTGAGTTTTGACCAAAATGCGCAAAACTTTTAACCTAACATCCAAACATATTCCGTGTAGTATTAAAATTCCTATCAGAAAAACGACAACTGTCTTTCAAAGCCCATCATCCCTTACCCACGAGAAAAAAAAAAAAAAAAGATACATTACAGTAAGATCAGTAGGATTTGAAATACATTTTCTTTACTATTAATAAAGATGAAAGCCTGTCTCTGGATGTCTAGATGTCTGTTACGCGCATAGCGCCTAGACCTTTTGATAGATTTTCATGAAATTTGGCCCAGAATTAGTTTTTAGCATTCGGATGAGCACCTCTAAGCGATTTTCGGAAAATTCGATTTTTTTTTCCTATTCTAATTTTAAGAACGGTTTTCGGAGCAAATTATCATAACGTGGACGATTGAATTACCAAATTATCAAAACGTGGAACCGTAAAACTGGCGATCAAATGAACATAGCAAATTGGCAAGAAATTCATCATCCATTATTTGTAAATATAGGGGAAGGTTGCCGTCAATCAACCGGTTCCATGACTGGACTTTGAAGATATTTTCCCCACCAGAGTTTTCTCATACACGAAGTCAGTTTTAGTGCATTCTTTTGTCTCAAAACAACCCAATGCAGAATCGTCAAGGAGCTTGTATCAATACATCATATTGTAAAACGTTCAAATAGGATTTATACTGTTCTCTTACTAATTACTGCCATTTACATTTTGCTTTTACATGATTTGAATATTACTGAACAACTAAATGGGAACATTGACTTGAAAGAGTACATTTTCAAGTACTATTCCCAATATTTAAAGTTTCATCCTGAATCGCCACAGCAGTGACAACTATGATAACATTCAAAATGACGCAGTTGCAATCATTGAACCACTAGGTGTTTCTATGAATGAACCAGCTAGCAAAGTAGTTCATTCACGGAATCTTATAAATATTATTGAAGAGTCAGCTCAGTTATCTTTAATAATTGATTAATTTTTGAAATACATGTGATAATGATGGAAAAATATTTTAAAAATAAGTTTTAGAACCTCCCCTCAGTTATCATATTTTCAACTTAAAAACTTGTGCAGTCGATTCAGTATTTGTTAAACTAAATTTTAATACCGTTTCAAGAACGTTCGTTGTTCGACAAAAATACCGAAATAAGTGAAATAAAGCCAGTGGATAACTGAGGGCATGCAACGTACTATAGCAAAATCCTTGTTATCAAGTAAAATCTTTGTGGATCAAATTTTTTGAACTTGGATGAAACAAGACTCCCATTTGTTCAAAAGAGGTCTCATGAAATTTTAGCTAAGAAGAGTTAAATCACATGTTAGAAAATATCTAGTGGTGAGCGAGGTGTGGTGAAAACAGCTGCGTTATGTTAAGGGGGTTTTATGTTTCTCCTGTAATAAAATTAAAAAAAAAAAAAATTCTCTTTTTGAACTACTTTCAATTATTTGTAGTGTTTGTTTATATCCTGTAATAACTATTTGTATATTACGGTTTGATTTTCTTATTTGAGAATCTGGTCCATCGATGGAAACTCAATGGTCCATCCATAGCAGCTGGTTCTTATGAATGGACCCCATGATAAAATATTTCTTTTTAATTCTTATTCTTTACTGATTACAGTTAGTATAAGAGTGAATATTTTTATTGAAGGAGATATATACTGAGTAATTATTCCTATCGTCAATATAAAGTTTGAGTTTGAATTACTTCCTAAAAAAAGGTCAAAAGTTTTATGTCGTTCATTGACGGCAACCTTCCCCAACAGGCGAACCAAATGACCTTTTAATTTTTTCTACTAGGGGCAAAGCCGGGCGGGTACCGCAAGTAATAAAAAAAAGTAAGAGCTATTGAACGGTTCAACAGCTAAAAGTAAAAGCTACTTTCACTTAACAGTGAGAGTTTATTTTTCTAAAGTAAAAGAAGGAAAAAAATAGAAAAATTGCCTTGATAATTGCCTGGAAAACAACTTAATTAAATCAGAGTAATAAAAAAATCAATACTAAATTATAGAAATTAAAAAGTTTTGAAATCGAAATGAAACACTGAAAGAAAATAAAAATAAACTAAAGTGACAAACAATAATGTTGTTACTGCAAAAATATCCCAAGTAAACACATATTTTATGCTTGAAGAGCAGAAAATTTCTCACGTTGGTACATAATTTTTCTGTGGCAACTAGTTTTAAAGAGTTATCTAAGTTCATTAGTACCAAGTTCGTTATTTTGTTCTAACTTAGTAATATTTGACCAAACTAAATACAAAGAAAAAATCCGTGATGATTTTTTTTTCATATTATTAAACTAACTTATCTGTGCACTATTCAATATTAAAACAGATAACAAGACCCTCATATGAATTTTTAGTAAAAAGTTTTTTTAAGATTTGGATCAAACAAAGCACTATGTCATGCGTCAAAAAAAGTTCGGAGACATATAAAAGTAAGAAAATAAAAACTGAAGAACAAAAATTAAAAAGTGTGTTAAAGTTGTAGGGGAAGCTGCTGTACCCACGGACAAAATTTACTTTTCAATTTTTGCTGGTCTCTGGGAATTAATAATTGATCGATAAAATTTTCTTTCAGAATTTATAACTTATCATCCAAGTTGGCAATTTTTGTCGTGTAAAAATCTCAAAGCTTTCAACTTCAAAAAAAAAAAACTTTCTTAAAAATCATCTTTTTTGTCCACGAGTACAACACCCCATACACCCCGCGGACAGGTACCTTTGTACCCATGGACAGATAAAAAAAATTATATATAAATTGGTCTGAGGAACTCAAATTTATTCAATACATTTTCATAAGCCATTTTATATTGAAATACTTCAAATTTCCATTGAAAACAACACTTGACAAAATATCAAACAGAAATTAAAATTTGAAAATTAACCGTTTTTTTTTTTTTTTTTTTAATTTTCATTAATTTTGAACATGAGTGATTTCTTATAAAAACATTATTACTCGTAAGAGAGTTAATGATGTTATGAATAATTGACATACTTTTAAACAAAAAAATAACTAGATTCATGATTGTACGCCTCTCCATGTACCTACATAATAACTTCAATTTATATACAAATTGAAACCTTTAACAAAATTAATCCATTACAAAAAACTCAGTTTAGATTTAACCAACAAAAATCTTGAAAAGTTGATTTCAAATGAAAACAGGAGGGATTGACGGTCTGTATTGAATTTAGATCCTGCAACAAGTGGGGGTTACTTCAGCACTATATCTTCAAGCCTTACTTCAAATTCATCACCATTGTTGAAAGCAAATTTCGGACGTTGATGACAAGGCATCATTTTGAGGTACTTCACATCGTAAGAAAACTCAGGTGTGACCCAAGGAGACTCAAAATTGCCGTCCGTGGATACACATGGATATGTGTCCTTGGGTACAAAGGTACGCCATTTTAGTTTTGCAAACCAGTCACATCCACAAAACCAGAGTTTCACAACGTTAAAAATCAGAAACAAAACCTTCAAAATATAAGGAAACATGATACCTACAACAATACAATCCACGATGGACGAAAAAAAAAAGAGATTGCTCATGTTTTTTTTTTATACTTAGATCCTACAAAAACCGAAAAAATATGATAGAATCTTAAATGTTCGTTTGATGGCGTTAAAACTTCATGGGGTAATGGAGAGGGCTGTGACACACACGTTGAACGGCAATTAAGAACTCTCTCGACGATTCCCGGAATTTCCCGACGAACGTCCGTAGGTACAACTGTCCGTGGGTACAGCAGCTTCCCCTACTATGGTCAGTTATTCTAGAAGTTATACAATAATCTTTTCAGTTTATGGGGAATTTTTTTTCCATAATGTAAAAAGTAGTCGAATACACAGCTGAAGAGCTTAATAATGCTTTTACTTGCAATACAACGGGGAAAGAGTTATTAGAGTGCTTCAAAGTTTCATTCTTCCCTACGTTTGGAACTGACTTTGTGATATACAGCATGCCCCCTATAACCTGAACCATTGAAGACTTTCTGTAAACCTTTCATCAGATGGAAAATTTCTATAAAGATACTCACAAACCTACAGCCAGTAGGAAAGAATTAGAAGTGCTTCAAGGTTTCATTCTTCCCTACGTTTGGACTGACTTTGTGATACACAGAATGCTCCTATATCTTGAATGATTGAAGACCTTCCGTAGACCTTTCATCAGATGAAAAATTTATGTAAAAATACCCACAAACCTACAATCAGTTAAACACACTTTCTCACTTATTGCTCGTTATAGATACACAGGCAAAGTTAGACGAAATAAAAACAAATTTAAACTCTTTCAACCATATCATATCGCACCATTTTATGAAAAAAAGAATATTATATAAAACTATGTATTTTTTAATTATGAAAAAGAACTTCAAGTAGCAAGTTTAGCTAATTCATATATACCAAAATAATATTAAAAATATATTAAAAATAAGCGTAGATCTTTTTGATTCACGAAAGGTGCTGTATGTTTGTATATCCTGCTTTTTCAGACTAATCCATTATTTGCAAATTTGGATTAACTCTTGTTCAAATAAACCCGGATTGAATAATTTTCTTCTCTTGTGATCTTAACATTTGCATTCTTATACATATCAACGATTTCTTTTGACGTATTTTTAACACCCGACTCAAAAAGAATGGGTTTATGATCTTGACGTATCTGTCTATCTATGTGTCTGTCTGGGACTGTAGCACCTTAGCGGATGAACTATTTTGATAGATATTTTCTTGTTCTAGGGACGATCAAGAGTGTTCATAGCTAGGTATTCCTTTTGTAGGACTTGAAGTTCCGGAGATGTTAATGAAGGACCTAATATTTATTCATTCGCAATTTCAGCTGTGAAAACTTACTTGCACATTTAAAATATTTGTACCAATCGAAAGAACGATTTTTTACCCGCGTGTGATGGAATTTGTTTGAAACTTCCATATTGCATCCAAACCTGTTTTTATGCGGTCTCTTTTTTTCTGTGCATTTTTTTTTTTTTTTTTTTTTTTGTGCGGTATTCTAAAATGTCAATCAGATTGGGATCAAATCGACGAAATTGTTTTTAAAACGAGTACGAGGAAGTATCTTCATAGGCACCTCGAAGGGAAGTCACTGTGACCTTCCAAAAATGTCCTTATTCGGGAAATTTTGTCCAACTACTTGGCAAAAATTATCATCACTTGGTTTATTTTGATTTCGTTCAAAGATTATTTTGTAAGTTTTTGAGTAATTTTCTACATGCGACTTTTTTTTATACGGTTCCTATCTACCACAAAGAAAAAAATATTTTTAACTGTGTTGCGAAACTTTCCTGAGCTACTTGTGAAGTTTCGAGCAATTTTTATGCGTTTTTTTATGCGGTCCCTATCTACCGCATAAAAAAAGGTTTGTGTGTATATCGAACTATAATTACAATCATTTTTTTAGCAAATTTTAAATACAATTCTAAACTTTTATTCAGGTGATTCATAAAGATTTAAGTGTTAACAGAAAAGGAGAGAAGCTCAATGCTTTATCATTTTTATCTGTTGCCAGTTTCTGTTTTTTAACAATTAAAATACTTGTATTATATTTTGCTATATAATAAAATCTTTTAAAAAGATTTTTCTTTTCCTTCATTCTGATTTTTTAATTAGCCAATATTAGTAGTTGTGATTGTCTTTCCAAGTTTTCATGTTGTGAAAAAGAAAAAAAAAAGTTTCAATTGTTTTTTAATTTTATGTACATTGTTCCTCGCGTGTTTCATCTTCATATGAAATCGGCCCTCAGGGTCGGGTTTTTTTTATTTAATATTAGTTATTGTTGAATTCCTTTTGTCTTATGTAACAATTTTTATGTTTTTGAATATCATTACGTATAAAAGCAGAAACGATTTATTAACTCTAAAACTGTTTAAACAGTAGTTATAAATTGTGTAGGTTCTATTTATTTGATATGGAAACTACCTAATGATGTCTTTTAATATGTATGATTTTATAGAGACATAAATCCAAGAATGTGTGGTTGAAAAAGCGAGAATTGGAGCATAATATGAATAGATATTATAACTGTTAAAGACTTCATGACTATTTTACTGATCACACTTTACCTTTTACCTCAAGTGAAACGTATATAAATAGTGGTTTAAGTTAGTATTGTACACAGTTTCACCTAATTTGTCAAAAACCGTCTTCAATGTTTCGTTGGAAGAAACACAACATGATGACCATAATGGAAGCAGACCCGTGATTCTTCAAGTAAAATGTATTAAAATATTCAAAATTAAAACCTTTGTGATTATGCTTAGAAAAATGAAGAATGACAAAGGATTCGAATTTTAAAGAAAGAAAAACAAACAGAGTGAACATTTTTGAAGACTTATGAAGTTAAGTTTAAAGAAAAGGGGAATTTTAATGAAGCGAAAAGCTAAAGCAATTTTCATTTGACAAAAACTTGAAAGATATTTCCTGGTACTGAGTGGCAGTGAAATTTGTTTATGCTAATAATATTCCTGTAAATTTCTTTATATTTAGAAAGAGCGCTTTTTAACGCAAAGGTTGATGGATTTAAAAGGGAACATTTATATGTATAATGAATATGGGAAAGCGAAGGAGGTTTTTCTTAACTACTGAAATATGTATGGAATTAAGAAAAAAAAAATTTTTATGCAATTACTCTAATGTTGTTCCGCATAGAATAAAGTGCATCATAAGTGTGACGGGAAAGTGTAATGTCATAAACTTATTTCGTAAAACTAGATACAAAGCAGCAAACTGAAATATTAAATTTAGAAAAAGGTGTGGGGATAAAGCAATAGAAAATGATTTAATAGCGGTGAAAAATTTGCATTTTAATGTTCTAGGAAGAAAAAAACTAAATCTGTTTTTTTTTTTAAATTCAAGTTATTAGAAGAAAGAGAGAACTTTCTTAATAATCATATAATTCTTTTAAAAATCTGTTACTTTTTATTCGTGTCAGCGTTATATCTTTTAAACTAACTAAAAGTCCTCAAGAAAAACTGAAACAAATAGCACCTGAATATATATTATTTCAAGTTGAAATGTGCTTTCTTTTTAAATTGTTTTATGAAAAAACAAGTTATGTAGAAAAAACATTTAAAGTCAAGAAAGAAAATGTTTATTTTAGCTACTTTTTATTACATAATTACTATTAATGTAAACATGCATACACATATATGACGGAATCACAATTTTAAGTGGGAAAGTAGAAAGCAAATTTCCTTGCAAAATCCCATTTTCCTTTCCGTTATGTGTACGAGTACACTAAATTAAAGCAAAACGTTGTTTAGACTAGTACAGTGTGTGAACTTTCGTTTTCAGTAATGCTAAAGGGATGAAAGTCCGTTCACGATACAAATATTTAGTTTCAACGAAACCTATTCTAAGGCTCGGCTACTCCTTTCCAAAAAAAATCTTATTGCAGCCCAGCAATTTGCGTTGGCAATCAAAAAAATGCAGTATTCATGAAAAATCGCGTTATAAGGCCATTTCGCGTAAGTCGGATTGCGTTGTAGCGGGATCCGACTGTACTAACTAATATCTGCATCATTTTTTTAGTATGATTAAATTATTATCTTGCTATGCTCAAAAAATTACGAAGGTGATTTTGTTATTTTGAAATAAAAAAATAAAATCTGTTTTGCAGAAAATTTACTTCAAATCAAAGTTTCCTGTAACTTTAAAGCCCTTTGGAGCATAAGAAAGCCCAAAAACTTTTCAGAAGAGGGGTATTTAATACTGGGGTGTGAAGGAATAAAAATTGATTTGGTATCAATCGTAAGTTGTTAGAAAGTTGTTGACTTTGGAAAAGAATTGTGCAAAAACCTGTTTCAGACTTGACAAAAAAAAAACTTCCTTTTGACGGAAAATGTACTAAATATTAAGAATAATAGTCAGAAGAATAGTTTGAAACACATTTATATAATAACCACATTTTGCATTTTTTTCGACATTAAAAGATAAAAAATAAAAATAATTACTATTGAAAAGTATTCATAACGTGAACTTGTTTGGATTGCATTACATCTGACAATGATCCTCTCCTCATACATTACTGATAATACTACAACTCGAGATTTCTCTGAGGAAGATTATTTTTGCTGATTGAAGCATACTTCAAAATATCTTTGAACCTTGTTTTAAAATTGACAGAAGTCCCGCTTTCTTTCTTCTTTTGATACGAAGGAAATTTGTTCCATCTGCCATCTTTTTAAAGAGACCACTACATCAGCACAAATAGAACATTCGTTATCGGCTGCTCGCTTAAGCCACTGATTTTGCATAAATGGATTTTTACTTCAGTTTTATTTCATTCGAAATTTAGAGTTCAAGTTCTAAACACCCCGAAACAAAACTAATTATGTCAACCATGTTGTAGTTTAGAATATTTGCACTGTCAAATGGATTTCTTATGACCCCGAAGAGATGCGGGCAGTTTACTTTTCAGTTTTTGTGCGTCAAGTCGTCGTTTTGTCATATTCGTATCTATCAGAAACGTTTCGTTTCAAACTGATTTATGAGAGCAAGAGGTTTTTTTTTTTTTTTTTTTTTTTCAAAAACAAAAAAAAAAGGAAGAGCGAAATAAAAAAAGAGATAGAAGAATAAAAAGAAAAGGAGAGGTAAACAACAAAGGAAGAGCTTTTCACTTGTCCGTAAATATTTTTTGCAAATATTTACCAGTCCTCAGATTAAACTGAATTGAGCTTATGCACTGCGTTTTTCATTAAAAATGATTTTTAGGTGTACCTCATAACTTGAGTAACTCAAATTTTCTTAATTGGAAAAAGAAAAAAAATATTTTTTTAAGTAAATACATTTTACAGACACCCATTCAAAACCTGTAAATCCAAGGAAATTAAATGGTACAGGGGATGCTAATGCTAATCAATCGATGCGTACCGGAACGTAATTGCGCATAATTCTTTTAAATGTTCGCATTTTACTTTCTTCTTTTTATGAGAAATTCTATGCGCAACAATAACCACAAGCGCAAATCACATCCACTTTCAAATCACGTCTCGGTGCTGTAGTCAAACGAATCCAAATGTTAGAGCTGCGGTACGGGCTTATTCTCCGACAGTATGATAAACAAGACATCTCTCCTACAAATTAAAACGACGTCAGCTTCGAATTATTACGCAATTTGTGATTTCAGCAAGTATGTCAACAAGCCAGTTGCGTTTAATCAAGTCGGATTACTTTCCACCTGGCAAGATATTTAATCTCTTTTAGTACTGTTGACCCTCATTTCCTAAAGAAATAGAATAGATTTTTTCCTCTGAATAGTATTCGACGAGGAAATGGCGGATATTATTCAAACAGATTTTTGCATTGATTTGTACTCTAAATTCCTGTATTTTGCTTTATCGGCTTCAATATATTAGAAAAATTGTGCAATATTTTATTTAAGTATTTTAAAATAAAACATCATACTCTCGTCTTGTTACATATTTGAAAATTGTGCTAGCGACGCCAGCTATTAAGTTTTACGTATGAAACAAGAGGAAAAGGATTACCGTTTTCGCGACTATTGCTACAAATAACCATGCAGTACAAGATGGTGAATCATGTTATTTCGGACAGATTTTTAAATTTAAGTGTTTTGCATGCTATTCTAACTAGGGTCCGTCGGAGTAATTTGGGTATAAGTTATATTTTATTGAATAAAATGAAAACTATGTATTTGTTACACCTACAAAAATTCAGTTATAACTATCATCCTTACCTATGAATATATGCTGAAAAAATGCTGCCAGCACTCTTTTTGAAATTGACAAAAAATAAATTAAACTTTTTGGTGATGTCGATGCAATGCAAACCAACCACTTCCAAGTAGTACTTCTAATTAACCTGACACTCTATGTTTTTCTAGTTTAGGTATAGTTAGGTCTAGTTAGGTCTGTAGACATTACATATGTTTACTTTAATTTGACATTGAATTGAAATTTAGTTTTCATGTAGTTAATGATTTAAAATCATGGGGTAATTTGGGTATACGTTACATTTTACCAATCAGAAGGACAAATAATAATTTTATTGGACTTCATATTCATTTATGTGCATCCTCACTGCTCAAGGCTAATCATATGCTAAAAATGAATTGGAAGGTTGTTTAAATTTGCTTAAATGTTCTGTAACAAAAAACTACTTCCCGTCGATTAACGGTTTGTCATATTGTGCTATTTTCAGTCTAAAACCCATCTTAATACTTAAAAAAATAGTATTCTTACTATCCCATCATTTCTATTGTACCTACATTCAACCTAAGTTTGAAAACATTGAGTAAGATTGTTATAAAAACCATGCTTTGCTCTCTAACCATCACTATACCCAAAATTCCAAATCCACGGGGTAATTTGGGTATAGTGAAACTTATGTTCTCCATTTATATGCAAATGAGTGTATTAACATGTAATTTGTAGAAAACTATTCTGGAAAGTCATAATGTTAAGCTGAAACAAGAAAAAGAAAAGAAATATGTATATATAAATTTATTACAGGATTGGAAAGTCCAAAGTAGGCCATTTGTATGTCCAAATTAAATCGAAAGACCCTACTCTAAAATTGTCTAAGACTAACTAGGTTTCTCATTTATGCTTTAATTGATTATTAGTCAATTAAAAAATATATTTAAAACAATAAAGGGGAAGGTTGCCGTCAATGAACCGGTTTCATGATTAGACCACTAAGATATTTCCCGTACCAGATTTTGTGCAGACACGATATCAGTTTACGTACCTTCCTTTGTCTGAAAACAGTCTACTGCAGAGTCGTCAAGTAGCTAAAATTATTTAATCATATTGTTAATCGGCCAGAAAAGATTTCTGCCATTATCTTACTAATTATTGAGATTTTCATTTAGTTATAACATGCTTTGAATATCACTGATCAATTGAACGTGAACATTGATTTAAAAGAGTGCCTTTTCAAGTACAATTCCCCATACTTCATGTTTCATCATGATTCGTCACAACAGTAACACCTGTAAGAATATTCAAAATGGCGCAGTTGCTGTCATTGGACCGCTAGGTGTTTTCATAAATGAACCACCTGACAGAGTGGTTCATTCAGGAAAAATCGCAAATATTGTTGTAACTTCAGCTCAATTACATTTGATAATCACTTAATTGTTTTAAAATAAATGCGACAATGATGAAAAAAAGTTTATCAGTAATTCATGAAAACTCTTTTACTTTATTAGAATTTCAACTGTAATTTTTTTATAAAATTGATAAAAAAAATTAAATATAATAATACAGTTTCAAATACTTTTGCTGTTCCAGAAAAATGCCAAAATTAGTAAAATATGGTCAGGGGACAAGTGAGAGCATGTAATTGCTACAGTAGCTGACAAAAATGCTGGCATGAACCTTAAGGAAATCTGCCGACAATATAGAGTCGTGAAAGTATTTAAACAGAAGAACTTTAAACAGTCGCATGGAAGATAAAAACCAAATCATTTATTAGAAATTTAGGAGATAGGTCCTCCGAAATAGGAATATAATTAGTGAATCATATTTTGAAACTAGAGAAGACGTTTTTGGAATTACTTCATAAAAATTGGGACTAAAAGTCTGTTAGTACTATATTCTCTGGTACTTTGAGACATAAGCATCTGGTTTCAGTAATAAAATGGTCTACGTGTAAGTTCTTTGACATTTTAGAGAGCAAGTTCATCTTGCGTCGAACAAAAATTTTTAAAATCTATTTAATAAAACTCCCAACAGTTCAAAAGATGTTTAAAATATATATTAGCTAAGAATGGTGTTGCACAGGATGGGAAAATAACAAGTGGTGAACGAAGTGTGATGACAACAGCTGCGTGTTGTGTGAGTACTGGGGATTTTTCATGTTCCTCTTATCCGAAAATAAAATAAAGAAAATAAACCTCTTTTTCTATAACTTATTGCTATTTGTAGTGTTTATTGATCGCCCGTTATAAACATTTGTAAGTTACGCATTGCTTTTTTAGTTTGAGAATATGGTCCATCGATGGAAACTCGGGATGTCCATGAATGGACCACATGCTAAAATATTTAATTTTAATTTTCATACCTTATTGTGAATATTTATCATGAAAGTGAATATTATTATTAAAAGAGAAATATACTGAGAAATTGTTCCTATAATTAACGTGAAATTTGAGTTGGATTTCCTTTCTAAAAAAATCGAAAACTGTTATGTGGTTCACTGACGGCAACCTTCTCCAAGAGGCCTTGTTGAGCTGGTAATTCAATGGAAAAGAAATTGCAATTCAAAATTACGGCTTGTTTTATAGCACTGTTGAATTTTATTTGTACATAAATAAATCCCCCCCCCGTGATAGTATTTTCAGCGTGTAAGCAGCAGAAAACTTTTAGACTGACTACGTAGTGATTTATTGATTGCTAAACTCAATTCACTTCAAAGTTGTTCTAAATTGCAGTTCTTTGAGAATTGTTTATTGCTTTCATTATGCCGTGGCTTCTGTTCAACCATTTTATTCGCTCTGTGATTGGTAGATAGCAAGTAGAATGATTTTTTGCCATTGCTCGGGAGATAATTTTCAAAAAACTTTACTGGAGCTTCTACGAGCGATTTTATTGCTCATGACGTATGAAATTCATAAAAGCCAATTATTGAGGGGGGGAGGGGAATATCTTTATCCGGAAAATATATTATCGACTGCTCTTTTCAAATACAAAAATATAGCGCTTATTTTTAAACATTTATTCATTGTCCATTTCTTTCAGATTGCATATATGCTTTGTATTTGGTATAATTTCAGCTAATTGTTCACATATATTTTGTTTACATTGCGTGATCATCAAGCAGCATAAAATGGTGGTGCAATTTTATACTGTTTTTTTTTAACTTAAAAGTATTTCAATTATTTTAAAATTGTCTAAAGTAAACTATATTTCGTAGATTTTAGTTAATCATTTTTTACGTAATTTAAAGTATTACAAATTCATTGTCGAACGTAAAGTTTTTCTTTCTTTTTTTTTTTCTGAGCTAGTAACGCCATGTAAAAGAAATAGCTATTCAAAAATGGTGGCCGTAATGGATAGCTTCATTTGGAATTCAGCACTGTTAATCAAGGGAAAAGTTCACAACGAAGTTTTTTCGGAATCACTACTTGCAAAAAAATGGTAGCAAGGAAAATCCATTTCTTGATCAGATAATCTACAGGGGAAAAAATGCTTATCTCTAAGAAACATTGTGAAAGACATCATATTGTTGTAAATTACAGTACTTAAATCAAGCCTGATAATGTCGAAACTTTACAATAAGGTTGAAAAGATTTAATAGCAATTGAAGGAATAAAATTTTCGATTCAGACATTTCTAAACTGGTAAATGAAGGAGACAGAATAAGTATCGAAACACCTAAGCCATTGATTTGTTAAGAGTTCAATTAGAAATCATGAATACAATGCAAATAAAATATCTTTTCCGACTGTTTGAAACATAACAGATTACAACTGAAATAACGTGTACTTAGGATAAGTATGTTTCGCTGTTGAAAATGGATCATGTTTGCGTAATCTCATACTTATTACATTTGAAATGATAGCGAATGAAAAAGATTAAAAATATTTTGATGCAGCGCAAAATTAATCGGTATTTTGCAAATCATGAGTGTTATAATCACTTTCAAAAGTTTTTCTTTGTTCCTTTTTCTTCCATTCTTCCTTTTTTTTTAATTCAGCAAAATAACACTATGATAGAAAGCTTACACGGTTCATACACAGCCTTTCAAACTAGGGTTTGTGATTTTTTTATTTAAAAACAAAAAAAAAAAAAACAATTTTTAATTTAAATCAGATTGTTTGGATTTCTTTCAAATCTACGAAATTTTGTAGGCATTAATTACTTTAAATTTATAAACATGATATATTTCATATAATTGATGAAAAAACAACTTTTTAGCAATTTTCATTTCATGGCAGTAGATTTTTTTTTAAATATAAGAAGACCAGTTTTAATAAAAATGCATGATTAAAATTAAATTTAATGTTTAGCCCCCTCCTTCTCCCCCCCCCCAGCTATAACTACCAATCCTTCAACTATTATTCTAGGAAACAGTGGTACAACTATTTCCTAAAACTAAAATTTTCATACTTTTTAGATTTTTTTTTTAAATTTAGCACTCTTCTTCTATGTTTGTAAGCTTAAAGTCAACAAAAGTTCTGAAATGGATTCAACTGAAGAAGGCAAAAAACCTTGATAATGAAGCAATCTCTAATGAATCCATTAAGCTTACTCTGGGACACGTTTTGTAAATATTCAATAATTTTCTTAAGATTTAAAAATACGTTGAATAATGTTGAGGTAAGATGTCATTTTGTTTCATGTTTTGCTAAAAGATAAGGTTTCCAACATCATAAACGTTTTTATTGTAAAACAATATATTGAACTCTTCTAGACTATTTTAGTTATAGGTTATAAAATCTGCAAATTTTTATTTTGTTCTGAACTAATTTTAGAGTAAAAGCAATATTGCTAGAGTTTGAAAATCTGTTACACACAGAGAGATCTGTTTTTTTTTTTTTTTTTAAATAGCTAGTTGGAAGTTAAGATTGTATAATCCGGTATAGTTAAATTTAGAAACACATTCTAAAAATGCAAAATTTATAAAAATAAAATCATTTGATTTTAATCCATGATTTTGTTAAAAATCAATTGATTTAAAACAATATATTTTTTAAAAAATCATTAGATTTAAGTATAATTTAAATCAACAAACTCTGTTTTAAACCCACTCCATATCAATCAATATCAGATTTATTGGTAAGATTTTTTCAAGAAGTAAGACTATCTAATACTCCTTTGACTTTCTAGAGGAATGAAATTGATTTTAGAGGAGTGAAAAATGCAACAGTAAAATCTAAAATTCATTGTTTTTTTTGAGGAAAAATTCAAGTTGACAAGGAAACAAGAAATGCATATTACTTGGTTTTTTAGCATTCGAGCATGCTTAACATTCTAAATTTAGAAAAAGTAATCGTCAAACGAGGCAGTGAGAAGCAAAGGCATTGATGTGGACATTTTCAAGTTTTGAGTAAAACACGTTTTCAGATAAGATCCTTAGTAGGCTTTCAATGAAATTTTTTCTAATTCATGCTGTATAACAGCACCTTACCAGAACTACTAGTACTATCTCCTGCCCCAAGACAGAGCAAAGGCTCACCTACCATGGGTGCTGGTAATTTCCAAATATTTAATTTTGTCACTTGCATTCCTTTGCTTCTCACTGCTTCCTAATTCTATTTTTTCGCATTTCCCACTATTCTAATGATTTATTTAGAACATAAAGCGCGAAATACGCTTGTAATTTTTTTTTTAAATTTCTGATCAAACTAGTGTTAGTTGCACTTTGCTTTTTACTCCATTCATTTCATGTACTCACTCTTTAATACTAAATACCAGTAAAGTAAAATAAAGTTTATTTTACATGCAAAAAATATTCTTGGAAACAAGTTTTAACCAACTGTGAATATTATAAATGATTTTTCTTCTTTAATATTTACCATGCTCTTTCGTAGTTTTTTCCGAAAAACTTGTGAATCATGATGTAATCGGTTCCATGCGGTATTAACCGCAGCACGCTATTCTTATAACCCTTTAAGGTAAGTGGCTTGATTTGAAGCATCAACAATTATCTGGAAAACAAAATTTTGAATCATTTCTCCTTTTTGACATAAATAAACAGGGCCGTAACCAGATTTTTGTTTCGGAGGAGGTTTTACCAAACACATTTTTTGATACATTTATATGGTCTATCAAATTTATTTTCATGTGTATTCTATTGATTTTTGTTACAATAGATTATCTAAATGGAGGGAGGGAATGTTCTTACAAAACGCTATACTGTTACACAATAAATGAATTTCTCAATAACTACCATAAACACACAATGAGTTTGTTCAATTTTTCAGTCATACTAATTTCAAATAAAATTGAAATAATAATAATAAAAACAATATCATTTTTGTCACCAAAATATAAATAAATAAATAATGGAAAAGATTTCTTTGGATGAAAATTTTTGGAAGTGTTTGAACCCTATTAACCACCCCCTTGCATACGGCGCTGTAAATAATTACAATTATGATGGTTCTAAAAAAACATGTAGGAAGAAATTAAAAAAAAAAAAAAAAAACCTCGCGATAATAAACTTTCAAAAAATATTTCTGTTTCAGGAAACATGTTTTCTTCTTTTGAAGTTGATTTGTTGTTATGAAGATGACATTTGTTTAATGAAGTTCGATGTTTATATATTGGGAAGCGTCAAACAGCTTTCTTATAAGTGTCAAACTGTTGATTACATTTTGTTAGCAACAAGATTAATCTTAAAGATATGAAACGCATTTGGAAAAGAACTTTAAAAGAAGAAAAAAAAGAAAATTTTCTTCAGATTTTGTGGAAAAAATCTTAATAACCTAAAACCGTAAGGAAAAAATAAATATGAAAAAATCCAAACATTATATGCGATTTCTCGGAATCCATAAAAGCTAATTTGCTTAAAACTTTCATTATTGAAGCATAAAAGCGTAAAATCTAATTATATTAAAACTCATTCAACATGCTTAGAATTATTTCTTGGTAAATTTTATAAGATGATGTCGAATGGTCTGGGAAAATCGTGGATTGTAAACAATTAAAAAATTAAGAAAACCTGCAAAAATTAGATGAAAATGCAGAAAAACTTAATTTGTATTTCAAAAAAGAAAAAAACCTATGGGATCATCTTCACCATTTACTAATCAATCAGTGTACCAAATCTAACAATGATCAATCGCATGGGGTGTTTTTGAACGGAGGAAAAACAACACTTAATGGGATTGTTTCCTTCTGCCAAAAGTACTACTTTTAATCAATAAAGTTGATAAAATGAACAAATGAAAAAATTTAAATAAAACCAAAAAAACCCGACTGCGTAAAAACCAAAAAAAAAAAAAAACTAAAAAGAAAAATGTATAAGCCCAGTAGTTTAGAATGTTATTAAGTATTACTGAAAAACTACACCGTTGAAATAGTTTTATAACAGTACACAGATAAGACAAATCATAAATTCAAAAGCAGTGTAACGGATCCGCTGTGACTTCCAACTTTCTTGAAAGGACGACACAGTTCTTGATAAAAACACAGGAGCTTTATTTACACTATGTACAGGAGAAATCGTTAACAACTGCTAAATTAATCATCAGCAATTAAACAAATATCACTCAACACCGTAAACTCAACGGAAAACAACACAGCGAAATGCCTCGCAATAAACAGAGCTAATACACTCTCAGAACAAATTCTCAATCGGAACTGAACTTTTTATCACGCGGGACGCTTTTATAAACATCGAAAAGTTTCCACAACATTCTTACTCCTTTTCGAAATGCGTAGACCGTTATCAAATTTTATCAATGAAAAAAAAAGGAAATAGGGAGATCGTATACTTCAACCGAATGTAAAGGGGTTGTATATTCATTACGGGAAACTATTTACAGGTTACGTTACTACAATAATTACTATTTACAGAATTTGTAACAGCAGAATAAAATTATCAACAGTCGGGGCCCATTCCTTTCTAATTCAAGGAACCCCGCAAAATTTGAATGAGCCCCCACTGTTGATCTTTCAATTCTGCTTTTGAATTTATGATTTCTCATATCTGTGTACGGTTATATAAAACTATTTCAACGGTGTAGTTATTCAGTAGTACTTAATAACATTTTAAACGACTGGGCTTATACATTTTTCTTTTTAGTTTTTTTTTTTGGTTTTTACGCAGTCGGGTTTTTGTTTTTATTTACTAATTTTTTATTTGACACGTTTTAGTTAATTTTCATTAACTTAGTTATTTGACCGTTATGATTATTATGTGGCGTACATTTCGCAATCTTTTCATTTCATTGCGAGAGTTTGTTTGTATCGTGAGGTCCATTAAGTAACTTTCGGTGATCTAAACTACTGATAATTAGTCTCTCTAGGGACCTAACTTCGCTTAAAGCTACATGTGCTTGACCTTCGGCAAAAATGCGCAAATTTAAGTCAACCACAGCATAGTTATATAAACAGCCTGTATAACTCATGATGACGCGAAATCGGAAACGTCGTCAGTCAAATCTTTCTCGCAGAACTAAAAAAAACCTGTCGAGGAAGTACATGTCGTGAAACTCAGTCCCTTGAATCAAGGTAAAAACAAATGCAACATGTTAGAGATGAAAATCGAATTAGTAAACTTTATTTCCTTTTGTGCTTATTGCACGGGTTTATTTTGATGAGGACTACAATCTGAGTGTCTTGCCTTCATGACGAATAATATACTTTTTATTACAGTACATAATACAAATAAAGAACACATGAAAGAATTTACATAAGAAAGAGGGGAAAGTCTATCCGGAGCGAGGGTGTCTTGACCCACCGCCTCAAGTGGGAGAAGCAATCGCTTAGACCACTCGGCCACTGAGATCCCAATTAGTAGACTTAGTAAACAAAAAAATTCAGACAGTAAAATGTACCTGCAATTGTCGCACGCAGGTAGCGTGCGACACGGTGTGCAACTCCAAACGTGCGCCGATCCCGAACTGACAAAATATGGCAACTGGTTGTTGATATGGTGAATTTTGATTACTGTCATGTGTTTAGTGACACTCCCAAGGTTAAGACAAATCGATTGACGTAAGAATTACAAAAATTGACCAAGGCGTTTAGCCCCTAGAACGCCACATAGGAACAGACATACACACATAGACCGATAAACACATTACCCTCCTTTGCGTCGCGCACGCACAGTCGGGTTAAAAAAAAAACGTGAAATCTGAAAAGATAATACTTTAATTTTCTCAACAATTTTTTTTTTTTTTTTTAATATCTGATTTTTCAAGCAAGGCATTGTCTTTATGACGTCACAAATGATGTACTTTAACGCTACTCCACTGGCGCGTTACGCTTGTTGTCTACCATGCTTCCAGGTAATGATATTTCAGAAGTTAAATAAATGTTGCACTCTACGCTTGCTATCAGCCATATCGTTGCCACTACATATGAGTATAAAAGCGAATTGAATATTGCGCTCTGCGTTAATGGCAAAAGTGGATGGCAGTTCATCATTTGTGATGTCATGCGCAAAAGCGTAAAAAATGAATCGAGTCTGCGCATCGAGTTAAATATATTTTTTAAAAAATGGTTAGCTTTGTCAAATTATTTAAAAAGTGGTCAAATCCTATGTTTTTAAGCATGCTCTTTAAGAAAAAATACTTTTAAAATTTCAGAAACGATCCCATTCCTTATTCCTACGATAACTCTATGCAGACTATATTCCGAAGCAAGAAATGAGGACGAGGTTGACTTGCATTTAAAAACTTTAAAACATAATTTGCAGAATTTTGATACAAAATTATTACAATGATCGTTCTAAGCAAACCGTACACGGGACGCGGGAGCGTCCCGCCCCGCCAAGGAAACCAAACGTCAGCAGCCAACAGAAGCAAATCCACCGCCAAAGACGAAAGAAAATAAAACGACCAAGAACAAGATTACACGACAGAACGAATTGGGTTTTTTTTGGGTTTTTCACCCCTCTGTATCTCAGCCCCATAAAGACCCCCGGAGTTGATTTTTGGTACACTCAACTTCTAGTGGCCCCTGACGCTGTAAACCAAAATACAATTCCCTAGACCATCAGGGGGAGGAGGAGTTAAAGTTATAAAATCGCTGTTCAAAAAAGTTTTCTCTTTCTTTGACAGGGCTACAACAGCCCAGACGAAAAAAGGAATCAAGCTGAAATTTCGCACACACATTTCTTGTGCCCTACTGATGTGCCTTTTGTGCCATTTGACCCCCCTCCTCTTCCCCCCTCGTTTTACCCCCCAAATTTTGCCTTCCCGGGTGTTCTATCACAGCCCCCCGGGGGGCTACGGTAATGGTTTTTTGTATACATATTCTTGGGGGGCCATTGAGTACATATACAAAAATTCAACCCCCAGGGACACCATGGGCCGGATTAATTAAAGTTTGAAAACCACTAATTTTCCCTAAATTCTTATGTGCTTACTCTCAGCTCATAGGGTTTGTTTATCTCGGACTGCAATTGCAAGGTTAGAACAGATCTAACAGTTATTTCAAAGTTGTCTTAGGAAATGAAATTCAATCAAGACTAAAACATATCCAACAGTTGCAACTAGACGTTAAATCGCGGATATCACAAATTTGCCACAGCGACTGAGCATGCGCAAAGACATAGAATCTGAAAACAGAAAGCCCAATGAGCTATGTTGTTTGTTTATACTTAAGCAGAGAAACTAATTAATGAATGTGATTAGAATGCTGTCCTCCCCCCCCCCCCCCCACCCCCTAGTTTCGCCGATACAAAATTTCTTTTCTTCCTGTTTTTCAGTTTTGACATATTTATGGAGGGAAGAAATTTTAAATGTCGGCGCGAAACTGTGGTTAAACCATTACAATATTTTACGTGACAAATTATATGAAACTGTACGCATATGAATACGGCACATATAACTTTTTAATTGAAAAAAATAGCACTTTTTTATTGGTTTGCTTATTTTCTAAATTAATGGATTTTTCACAAACAATACACAATGAATTGAAAATATATGAAATACGTGTGTGGATATCCGTGCTTTGCGGTAATTTGTTAGCTGAAAAAAATTTTGCAATTAATTTAAGCAAGACTTTTAATGACCTTAGTCCGCGAGCAACATGCGCATTCGCTATGGCAAATTTGGGATATCCGCGATTTGACATCGAGTAAAGTTGTATAGATTTTCTGACACATTCAAATTTAAAATATTTAATGGCTTAGTTTTTTTTTTTTTTTTTTGCTTGGTGATAACATGCGTTATTTCGTTTTTTAAATGAACTTTTAAACAAAACTAGGTATTAAACAAGACAAAGACTTTTATCAAGAAAAAGATAAATCACCAAACAATTAAAATTATCCCATAAAACGTAAAATAATCCACGATTTAAGAAAAAATGTAATTCAACAAAAAGTGCAAAGCCCTCAAGCTGTAAAACATTTAAAGAAACCTTCATGAAAATGTTGAATGTCAAATAAAGAAACTGTAATAGAATTTATTGTGAAGTTGTAAAATACTCGAAAGCAATATAATTTAAAATATAGTATTTTATTATCCAAGAAGTTTTCTTTACTACAGAGAGGATACAAGGATTGCAATAAAATTTAAACCGCCCAATTCTCGCAAAATGAACATAGAATCTTAATAGTCAGAAAATAACTTGACGTAAAATTAGGCTAGCCATTATTGTTCCTTAAAAACACAAAACAGCGTTGTTTCAATTGAAAATTTTTTGACTTGATGTTCTCAATTCTAAAAATACAGACAAAGTAATAATATCAATGCAAAAAGATGTGATATCTCATCAAAAACAACCCTGTTGTAAAAATTTCCCCGCCAAGAAAACCTTTAACTTTTCCGCACCAAAAAGAAAACCTGCATCCTAAACCCAAAAACCCTCAGCCATAAAAAGTTATGATATCTAGTTTTCCCTCCAAGTATCTGCCAAACTATCATCATCCCTCTTCTCCTTTTTCATCACAGCTACTTCCATTAGAACCTCTTCCCACCTTCAACTCCTCCGAAATATGGATAGATCTTTTAAATTGTTTATCTTGTTTGGCGGGAAGCTTTTCAAAGTGAAGTGGTTGCTTGGTGAGCAAAAAGGTGGGAACAGGTTCTAATGGAAGTAGCTGTGATGAAAAAGGAGAAGAGGGAGGATGATAGTTTGGCAGATACTTGGCGGGCAAACTAGATATCATAACTTTTTATGGCTGAGGGTTTTGGGGTTTAGGATGCAGGTTTTCTTTTTTGTGCGGAAAAGTTAAAGGTTTTCTTGGTGGGGAAATTTTTACAACAGGGTTGTTTTTGATGAGATAGAGCTATCCTGAAGTAGAAACCAATGCCTTGAAAGAGTTGAAAAACAATGATCATGCTACGGGACCATTCTGTTCTATTAGCACAAGATCCAGCTACCAAGTAAACAAAAGTACGCTGCTCTTATTCTAGAAATTGATTTGTCAGCCGAAGTCCTCGCAGACGATTTTATAATTGCTTGAAATTCAAGTCTAGTGTTACTCATAACAGCTCCGAAAACAATTCAAGTCGAACAAAATAGAAATCAGAATATAAGTTAATGGGAAATCGATCAACCAAAACATGGAAAAATGAAATATATTTTAAAATAAAGCTATTTTGAAGAGCACATCTGCATATGTTAAATAAGCCACGACATAGTGACTCGCAGATCAAACACCTAAGCCCAAAGCATGAAACTCTCCCCCAATTCTCTTTCAGTTATTCAAATGCAAATATGATTACTCTTTTAAAAAAGAAGAAACAAAATCGAAAAATTTGAAGATATAAATCTTACAATACCAATAAAAAAAAAGCAACCGACCCGTTTTGGAACATGTTTAGCATCAACGAAAAAAAAGTTCGCATCTATGCCGTGACCTTTGAGAGAAGAGCATCGTTTGGGAATTTGAAAAACGGAAATGCAAATGTGATCTGTTCAAAGTCGACGTTAGTTTTGAAAAATGTTTTACTTCAGACGGCCATCCACAATGAAATATGCCTGCGCAGCTAAGTCATTTTATCAGATGTATTGTGTGTAAATGATTTTCTTCTGACAAAATTCTCACATCGCTTTCAGATTTTGCTGCAAGACACTTTTATATTTGAAAATAAGTATATGAGAGTCGTGTATGTATGCAAGCATTTTCATGGGCTGTTGTCTAAATAAAATATTATCAAACTTAAGATTGAAAAAACACAATGCCTTTGGGCTGAATTCTGTTTAGAGAAAAAGTTTCTGTTGCAGTTTTACTAGGTAAGAAATATGAAATCGAGACAGAATAAATTTACTTTTGGTAAAATCGATACTAATAATATAAAGCAGTAGAGTTCGTTTGTTTGACCGCGCTAATCTCAGGAACTACTCGTTCGAATTGAAAAATTCTTTTTGGGTCGAATGGTTCATTCAATGAGGAAGGCTAAAGGTTATACAACATCACGCTATGATTAATAGGAGTGCAGCAGCAGTAAAAAATGTTATGAAAACGGGAAAATTTATATTGTAGTACAAAAGGCTTTTAACACAGATTATGCGCAGCCGCGGTGGCTCGACCTGAAAAGGCGGGTTTCGCGATCCAGTGGGCCATGTTAGAGTCAGCCATGAGGCAAATCTCGAAGATGCTTCTCAGAGAAAATCCTAAACGATGCTAAAAATGAATTGTAAAAGAATATATTTATTTGGTCGCCATTTTAGTTACCACTTTGATAGGTTGCGTAGTTATACTATTTTTAGTCGGGGAACACTTCTTAAAGACGAAACATTCTTTATGAGATTACTGAAATGGAAAGAAAGATAGTTGCTATGATGTGAAACATACATTTCGACACTTTCAAAATTATCTCGTTTTAACAGTGGCGAATGCAAGGTTTTATTTTCGGAGGAGCTGAGGTCCTAAAAATCTTACATAGTCTTAGTATTTCCAACTTTTATTGAAGTTGATGAAGGCATTTAAACGGAGAAAGATAATTAACAGTATGAATCTACAGACGTAAGTATAACATTCGCGAAGGTCCTTCCCGGAAAATGTTCAAAATTGTAGTTCTAAAATTGCAGTTTAACATGATATCTTGTGATGTTTAATGGAGGAGAGGTTCAGGGATTTTTACGGATGGTTCAATTTAGGAAACTCCACCTTTGAAATTTCTTGAATTTGAAGTCCTAAAAAATGAATTATTAGGCGATTTCAACTAAGCGAGGGGGGGGGAGGTTTGGGAATGCTCTCTAGTTTGTAGAAAATGAAAATGTTATGTCCTAAATGAGATCAGTTGTAGACGTATCTTTGTTGAAGTTAAGGGAAGAGAGAGGTTTCGGGCGACCTCTCCCCGGATTTTTTTTTAATTTAAGGTTCTAAAAACGTAATTATAGGCCATCTTTTTAAACGTTTGGAAAGAGGTTTGGATTGGGAGCCTCTCTCTCGGAACTTCTTCGTAATTGAAGTTCCAAAAACGAAATTTCAGACAAGTTAATGGTAGAGGATGATAATTTAACTGCAGAACTTTTTAAAGTGGATCTCGATACAAGTGCAAGCACGAATTATTTAATTACATCTGGAAAAATGAAACTATTCCCGAATCGTGGAAAGAAACCCAGATTGTGTGTATACATAAAAAACGCGATCTTACGAACTGTAGCAATTGGAGAGGAATTAGCCTCCTATCGGGTTCCTTGTAAGAGCTTTTTTCGAATTATAATGAACAGAATGAAGGAAGGTATTAAGGAAGGTTAAGAATTGAACAGGCAGGCTTTAGAGCCAGTAGAATACAATGAATCAAAACTTCATACTTCGAAATATAATAGAGCAAAGCATTGAATTCAACTCATCATTATATCTTAACTTTATTTATTTTGCTAAAGCTTTTGACGCATAAATAGAGTGTCTAACTAGGGGAGTGCCAGGGAGACAGCATTAAACCGGTTGGGATGGAATGCCACGCTAGCGTCCTCCTGCGCAACGAGTCGCTAAGAGAATCAAGTCAAGTCAATGGTAGAGGAGGGGGCGCTTTGTGGGTACTGACAACCAAATTTTTTGAGTCCAAAAAACAGACTATCAGTTTTCTCAAGCGACAAGAAGAAATATTTGGGGATCATCACCCAGAATTTTTTTTCCAACTTAAGGCACGACTTCTAAGCACAGCCGGAGGTTTGTCAATCTTCAATTTAGGATGGTCGTTACGTCAGGAATTGACGTAAGCGCCACGTGATACAACTGCAGAGCTTGCTTTTGCTTTCTTTTAAATTTCCATTTTGGAATTTTATTCATTTCTCCCCCTCCCCTCCAACGTTTTACTGTTGTTATTTAACGTGACATAGTTGTGTGCCTTTGATTCAATAAAAGCAGCGAGGTTTTGTTATTTTTTGCACATAAGCTTTTGATATGCATAGATGGTATCGATAGATTGAAAAATAAAAATAGTTCGATATAAGGTCACTAAGATATAGATAGGCCCGGTTTTACGGAACTTCATCGGGTGAGCCCCCCCCCCCTCGCGCTCCCAACTCCCCCGGCTTTAAAAAAATAAAGCATTATATAAAAGTGGACGTACTTTTTGTTATTTTTCGAAAAAATGGGCATTGAGAGTACACATACCCTCCCCTTCCTTTGGGGCTGCTTGTATAGAAAGGCGAACTAGCTGATCGCCGTAGGCGGCTATCTTTTCTTGTGTTTTGGCGAGTGCAGTTTTAAATTACAAAGAGATTTTAATAGGTTTAATATGTGTAAAAAAATTATCATTTTACGTCAGAAGGGGGGGGAGGCATGGATTTTTGTATTCAACGAACTTCCTTTAAATTCCTAACACGAGCAACGCCGTGCAGGTACTGCTAGTCTTGAATAATCAATGCTTAAAATTTAGTAATATTAAAGGTATTTTCTCATAATTCTGTTATCTAAACGTCTTTTCTGTTTAAATCCAAGCAACAAAATTCGCATTTAAGTACTGCAGACAATGATTTCAATATCACCTGCATCAGGCCCATCAAAAGTCACTGTTTTCATTCTTTCTTGCAAATTTAGAAATAATTTTGTTCATTTGCATGATCAACGTCAAAATAAAAGTTATATAATACTTGGTTATATGGTTTTCTTTGATGCAGGTTTCACAAATACATAGCCAGCACTTGATAGCTTAGCAACAGATTTTGTAGCTAAACTGTCAATTCCTTCTAAATTTTCATAATTAACTTAAATTTCATCCGTAGAAATTTCTTCGTCAGAGTTGCATTTCAATTTAAAAGCTTTATTATAATGAGGGAACCCACTTTCCCCATAGTTAGGGGAACCACTTTCAACAAGCAGAGAGAATTTACGGGGTAAGTGAACCGAACATAAAAATCTAATGAGAAATGAAATGGTAATAAAAACAAACCTCGAAAATGTTGATAGAGAAATGTTGCTTGAACTCCCTAAAAAATGTTTTTGGGAAAAAATCCTTTCACATAAGTTCTACGACCCGGAAAAAAGTTACAAGAAGCGCAAATAACGTGCAAAACCAATTACTATAATGAAATGTGACTTAACTAATGGGGAAAAAATTGAAAAACCAAAAACAGGCTTCATTGTTTTTGAGGGGGGGGGGAGGAGTGGACCCATTTCCCTAGTAGCCCACTTTCCGCAACCAACGCTACATTTTATACATACACTGTGATCCTTTTTAGCTAAAGGTTAACGGCTGTATGCGATTGTTATTAATTTTTTAAGCTACTGCGTACTCTAGCATCGTTATTTACGTATTTTGCGAATTAACCGCGAAATTCACTTATCCACTGTCACCGCTCCACCCTTTTCCGTGGGTGATCGGCAATTTACTGTAGTCTATATTTTTTGGTTGAGTTGAAAACCTATCTAATTATTACAGCAGTAACCAGTTCTGTAAACTAACAATACACAAACTAGTGAACTTTTACTAAAGTACCATCATTTTTTCTACTACTACTAATGTTTAAAAAAATTCTTATTTTCAACGTATGTCATAATGTTAACAGTCTCACTATCTTTGATCCAGGGATCCAGGTTTCTCAAGGACAAGGAAGGACAAAACATTAAAGCGATGTCTGGAAAGAAAAAGCTATCCGTTTTTAAGCAAATGTCGTCAAAATGTTACTCTTTTATGGGCAAACTTTTCAGAGATTGTACATCTTCTTTGAAGGAGCAAAATATATTCAGTTAACAAGAAATGTCTTGCGCTATAAACGATATAACACTGTCATGAAATTTCTGTTTTTATTCACTCTATTTTGAAACGTATTCCAAGAATTGTAAAGGGTGCATAGGCAGAATATGATTCTTCCTTCTCTTGGGTTAGAATTTTCGTTAAACTTTCTACAGTAAACTCCCGATTTTCTGCGGAATGGGGAGGAACGGTAACCGCGGATAAGCAAATTTGCGGATAATCCACAAAATAGGTAAAATAAAAAATTAATTTGAACTTTGACATCTTGAATTAAAATTATGTTTTTCGCAATCACGAGTGTTTGTGTGTATGTAGGCGTCTGTGGGGGGTATGTGTATCTGTGTGTAGGTATGTGTGTTTGTGTCTGAGTGCAGGCATGAGTGTTTGGGTAATTGTGTGTATGTGTGTGTGGGTGGGTAGTTGTGTGCGTGTGTGGGGGGTATGTGTATGCGTGTAGGCACGTGTGTTTGTGTCTGAGTGCAGGCATGAGTGTTTGGGTAATTATGTGTATGTGTAGGTGTGTGTATGTGTGTGTAGGTGTGTGTATGTGTTTGTGTGTAGGTGTATGTGTGTGTAGGTGTATATGTGTGTGTGTAGGTGTATGTGTGTGTGTGTAGGTGCGTATATGTATGCCTGTAAGTGTAGGATATTGACGCAATCTGGAGACGGTTTTCGCTAGAAGAGCAGCATCGTGAGGTCAGCCGACGGTGCTGCAGAGGGAGGCGGGGGGAGAATAAAATCATAGGACATAAAAACCGTCAAGTGAGAACAATGAGCAATCATGATTGCTCAAACAAAATAAGCATTAAAGATAAATAACACCTGCATATTTAACCCATTCCTTGCCCCGGCCGATACAGGATCGGCCGCGCAGTTTGTGTTAATACTGCCCCGGCCGATTCAGGCTCGTCGCAAGAAAATGGTTCCTAACTGCCCTCGACGATCCTGTGTCGTCACGGCGTTTCTAGCAGTTTTTGCTTCGGCCGAATATGTGTCGGCGATCCTTCCAGGAGCAGAACCCTGTTATTGCGCTTCTCTGTTGGGTTCTGGAGCTTTTAGGGGAGCGGTAATCAAGCTCTTTTCTTAGACAAAAGGGATGTAACTTATAGTATTTCACAGAACTTATTGTAATTTATTTTATTTTACTAAGATATTGTTACAAATTCTGTAAATAGTAATTATTGTAGTAACGTAACCTGTAAATAGTTTCCCGTAATGAATATACAACCCCTTAACATATGGCTAAAGTATACAATCCCCTATTCTTTTTTTTTTCTTATTTCATTCACTGATTTTATCAATGGAAGTGTAGTTGTAAAACGGTCTACGCATTTCTGGAAGCGTGTGGAATATTTGAGAGATTTCTTTCGGTGTATTTAAGCCGTTAGCGATGGATAAACAGTTAGTTTCGATGGAGATTTCGAACTGAGTGCATTTTTGCTCTGTTTATTGCGAGGCAGTTCGCTGTGTTGTTTTCGTATTTGGAAGTAAATACGTGTGTAAACGTTGAGTTTACGGTGTTGTGTGAGAATTGCTTAATTGCTGATGAATAATTTAGCAGTTGTTGAAGATCTTTCCTGTACATAGTGTAAATAAATTTCCTGTGTTTTTATCAAGAACTGTGTTTTCATTTCAAGAAAGTGGAAGTCGCACCGAATCCGTTACAATTTGGCGCCCAACGTGGGGCTACTTCAGGACTTTCTTGCAGTAAGTGTGACTTTGGACATTTTTTCATAAAGACTTTTTAAATTTGGACTTTATTTTTATGGTGATTACTCGCGCAATGGATGAACAATTAAAACAACTGCTTGATGCAATCAACTCTGTGAAGAGTGATATGGCGGCTAATCAAGAACAATTAAAAAGTGACTTGACTGCAAGTTTTACAGCTAATCAAGAACAATTAAAAAATGATATGGCAGCTAATCAAGAACAATTAAAAAATGAATTGGCGGCTAATCAAGACCAATTAAAAAGTGATTTGACTGCAAGTTTTACTGCAAATCAAGAACAATTAAAAAATGATATGGCGGCTAATCAAGAACAATTAAAAAGTGATCTGACTGCAAGTATGTTGGCAAATCAAGACCAGTTAAAAAGCGATTTAACGGTGCTGAAAAAGGACTTAACGGTGCTGAAAAAGGACTTAACGTCTAACCAAGAAGAAATTAAAAACGACCTTATTTCGGTAAAGACTGTGATGGAAAATAAATTTAATGACATAGAGCATCGAGTTGATGCAATTGAAGAAAAATTTGATACCGTTGAAAGCCGATTCAATGCTGTAGAAAATAAATTTGAAGATGAAGATAGAAGATTTCATCTACTTAAAGAAGAGATCTTTAAGGACGTGGAAAGGAGATTGGCGACCGCGGAAAGCAGCTCTGTACAGTTTGGCGCTCCCACATCGGTTGCTCGACCGTCCATTAAACTTGCCACATTTGATGGGAAAACTTCGTGGCAGGTTTACAAAACTCAATTCATGATAGTGGCGGAAGCGAACGGATGGGACTCTGCTACCAAGGCCTGTCATCTTGCAGCATCCCTGAGAGGTGACGCAGCGGACATTCTCCAGACCCTTCCGGACAGCCAGCGCCTGGATTTCGCCGCCCTCACATCTGCGTTGGAGCTTCGCTTCGGTGGGAAGTGCCAGAAAGATTTCAGCCGACTCCAGTTGAAATCCCGTTTCCAGAAAACCGGGGAAACCCTGCAAGAGCTAGCGGCGGACGTCGAGAGATTGTCTCATCTTGCTTTTTGTGACTGCCCTGCGGATGTTCGAGACAACCTGGCACTCAACTACTACATCGACGGGGTTCGAGATCCGGAAATCCAGAAAGCTCTACGGATGGCGGATGTCAAAGACCTGAGTTCTGCTGTTGTGTATGCGATGAAGTTGGAGGCCGCCCAGCAAGCAACCCGCAAGGATCGCCATCTAATCCGGACTCAGGAAGCTGATGAGTCTGATTCCAGGTCGTCCCACCTCGCTGAACTTGAGAGACAACTCGGTGACTTGACAAGACATTTGAGCAGCATAACAGCCCAAAAGAAACAAGAGCAGAAGTGCTGGAAATGCGGTAGTGAAGGACACCTGCGAAGGAGTTGTCCGGCTCGCCAAGCTACGCGAGGGAAGGAAATCACCACCACTAAAGCTCTGCAGATTTCCTCTTCTAGTAGTGGCAGTGATGGACTTTTCATTTACGCACATGTAAATGGGAACCCCTGCAGACTGATTGTTGACACTGGAGCCAATGTGACAATCATTAGGACAGATGTGGCTCGTGAATTTGGATTGAAACTGCTGTGGACATCGCCACGCGTAAGTCTCCAGACTGTGACAGGTGACAAAATTGAGATTGACGGTAAAGTGGACTTGGAAATAGTGTTTGGAAATGCCACTTACCATCATACGGCATTCGTTGCTGCTATCACTGACCCCTTCATTCTCGGATTGGACTTTTTGAAGAAATATGACTTCACTCTCGACTTCAAGACTAATGAGCTGCACTCGATGAGAGAAGACATAGCCGTTTTCCCTGCAGAAAGTGATGTAAAATCCGCTCATCAAATAATAGCCCAAACAGATTTATCGATTCCCTCAAGGTCAGAATCATTAATACCTGGCTCCCTTGAAGAAAGCAATAGTTTTCGATTTGGACTCATTGAATACCCTAACCTAAGCAATAAAATAAACGGAGTGCTGGTAGCATCTACGCTTGTGGACCTTTCTAAGGATGTAATTCCTGTGAGAGTCGCCAACGTGAGTGAAAGGCCAAGGAATATCCGGAAAGGTGAAGTGTTAGCAACTTGTACTCCAGTAAACTGCATCATTAGAAGAATCAATTCCCCCGAGACTGTGTCTTCTGAGTCCTTGACATCGAAGTTAATTGGGAGTGCACCATTAACGAAAGACCAAAGAACTGCTGCGGAACAATTGGTGGATGACTTCAAGCATCTGTTTTCATCTACATCGGAGGATGTTGGCCGTACGAATTTAACGCAGCATAGGATCTACACTGGAGAACACCCCCCTATTAAACAGCATCCAAGACGACTACCGTTCGCCAAGAAGGAAGAGGTTGAGACCCTCCTGAAAGAGATGAAGGAGAATGATGTAATCGAACCGTCATCCAGTCCTTGGGCCTCTCCCATCGTCTTGGTCCGAAAGAAAGATGGCTCCACCAGATTTTGTGTTGATTACCGACGGCTGAATGAAATCACCAAGAAAGACAGTTACCCTCTTCCACGGATAGACGACACCTTGGACACTCTTTCCGGACACAAGTGGTTTTCGACCCTGGACTTGAAGAGCGGCTACTGGCAGGTTGAAATACACCCTGATGACCGAGAGAAGACAGCGTTTACAACTGGACAAGGCTTATGGCAGTTTAAAGTGATGCCCTTCGGCCTCTGCAATGCACCAGCTACGTTCGAACGTCTTATGGAGACAGTGTTGAGAGGACTTTCCTACGAATCCTGTCTGGTCTACTTAGACGATATCATCATCGTGGGACGCAGCTTCGAAGAACATCTGGCAAATCTTAGGAAGGTGCTGCAAAAGCTTAAGGAAGCCAATCTGAAGTTAAGCCCGTCCAAATGTAATTTGTTCCGCCGGGAAGTGAACTACCTTGGTCACATCATCTCTTCTGAGGGTGTACAAACCGATCCAGAGAAGGTATCTGCGGTCAGGAGTTGGAGTCGTCCCGAAAACATCCATCAGCTGCGAAGTTTCCTGGGGCTCTGCACCTACTACAGGAAGTTTGTAAAGGGATTTTCCAACATTGCACGACCTTTGCATAAGCTGACGGAGAGCAAGCAAAAGTTTGAATGGTCCAAAGAATGCGAAGATGCATTTCAACGACTGAAGGAGGCTTTAACATCAACGCCTATCCTCGCCTATCCTCAGCCTGAAAAATCCTTCATCCTGGACACTGATGCGAGCAACGAGGGCATCGGAGCTGTTTTATCCCAAGAAATTGACGGAAATGAACATGTCATCGCTTACTGGAGCAAATGCTTATCAAAGTCGGAGCGAAATTACTGCGTCACCAGAAAGGAGTTACTGGCCATAGTGAAAGCTGTAGAACACTTCCATCATTACCTCTACGGCCGAAAATTTCTGCTTCGGACAGATCATGCCTCATTAACTTGGCTTTTGAACTTCAAAAATCCGGAAGGCCAGATAGCCAGATGGATACAACGGCTCCAGGAATATGACATGGAGATCAAGCATCGAAAAGGGTTATCTCACGGTAATGCTGACGCTTTATCAAGGAGACCCTGTCCTGAGAACTGCCACTATTGTTCCCGAATCGAGAAGCAGTATGGAACGACTAGCCCTACCGCCTATCAGGTGACAGTGACTCCAACATCATCAGAACCTGATCCATGGAGTGATGACCAAGTTCGAAAAGATCAACTTGAAGACCCCGACATAAAACCAATTTTAGAGTTCATGGAAAGTGACAGTCGACGCCCTAGCTGGCAGGACGTTTCCATCTTCAGTCCTGCAACAAAAAGATACTGGGCTTTATGGAACTCACTCCATTTACGGAACGGCGTGTTACACCGGAAATGGGAATCTGACGACGGCAAAACATCTAGGTGGCAGTTACTACTTCCCCGATCAAGGATTTCATATGTTCTGAAAGAAATACATAGTAGTGCGACTGGAGGACATTTTGGTGTCTTGAAAACCCTCAATAAAGTTCGGGAGCGCTTCTTCTGGAGCAAGGCGAAGGATGACGTGGAGAAGTGGTGCCATTCTTGTGACGCCTGTGCTGCTCGTAAAGGACCGAAGAAGAGAAGCAGAGGGAAGCTACATCTGTACAACGTTGGAGCTCCTTTCGAACGAATTGGGATTGACATCCTGGGTCCTCTACCAAGAACTGCTGATGGGAACAAATACATTCTTGTTTCCATCGACTACTTCACCAAATGGCCGGAAGCATATCCCATTCCAGATCAAGAGGCTACCACCGTAGCAGAGACTCTGGTCCAACACTGGATCTCGAGATATGGAACACCTTTGCAGATTCATTCCGATCAAGGGAGGAATTTCATCTCTGCTGTGTTTAAGGGCCTATGTCAAATTTTCGGAATTGAGAAAACTAGGACAACACCACTACACCCACAATCGGACGGCATGGTGGAGAGATTTAACCGCACGATCCTAAATAATCTCTCGCTTATGGTATCCAGAAATCAACAGGATTGGGACAAGAAGCTACCTTTGTTCCTGCTGGCCTACCGCAGTGCTGTCCACGAGACTACCGGATATGCCCCATCTCAGATGCTCTTCGGACGAGAGCTTCGGCTACCTTGTGATCTCGTCTTCGGTCGTCCTCCGGATGCGCCTTCATCGCCTGAGGAGTACATCCAGGATCTCCAGGCCCGGTTGGAAGACGTTCATAACTTCGCACGAGAGCGAATCAACATCGCGGCGGAGAAGATGAAGACCCGATACGACACAAGATCTACTGGACATGAATTCAACGAAGGCGACAAGGTTTGGTTATGGAATCCCATCCGACGGAAAGGTCTGTCACCCAAATTGCAGTCGCATTGGGATGGACCCTACAAAGTCCTTAACCGACTGAATGACGTCGTAGTGAGGATCCAAAAATCACCTAATGCAAAACCTAGGGTTGTACATTATGATCGGTTAGCCCCATACTATGGCCATAGTTCATGAGTATTACGTAAACAACCATGGTTGATAACATAAAAGTTGTAGATAATTTTTGCTTTTAATGTTTAGTAATATTTCTTGTTATTATTGTGTTTTCTGTATCTGTTAGTTATTAATTAATGTGTATATTTGTAAACTTGTGATATAAGTTTGGCACCCTGTCTGGGGATTGTACTGCCCGGGACGTGCAGTCCTTGGGAAGGGGGCAATGTTACAAATTCTGTAAATAGTAATTATTGTAGTAACGTAACCTGTAAATAGTTTCCCGTAATGAATATACAACCCCTTAACATATGGCTAAAGTATACAACCCCCTATTCTTTTTTTTTCTTATTTCATTCACTGATTTTATCAATGGAAGTGTAGTTGTAAAACGGTCTACGCATTTCTGGAAGCGTGTGGAATATTTGAGAGATTTCTTTCGGTGTATTTAAGCCGTTAGCGATGGATAAACAGTTAGTTTCGATGGAGATTTCGAACTGAGTGCATTTTTGCTCTGTTTATTGCGAGGCAGTTCGCTGTGTTGTTTTCGTATTTGGAAGTAAATACGTGTGTAAACGTTGAGTTTACGGTGTTGTGTGAGAATTGCTTAATTGCTGATGAATAATTTAGCAGTTGTTGAAGATCTTTCCTGTACATAGTGTAAATAAATTTCCTGTGTTTTTATCAAGAACTGTGTTTTCATTTCAAGAAAGTGGAAGTCGCACCGAATCCGTTACAATATTAACTTTTCAAGTACTCTTTGATGGGACACGTATAATGCTTCAAATAATCAGGCATTATATTTTTATCTTTTCGTGGGAGCTTTGTTTCTTAGCATTCTGGCATTTGAACTCCTGATGAACAAGTGTGAAAATATTTCCTTACATATTTATCAATATTTCTATGCCTGAATAAAGCAAATAAACAGAAATATGTTTTTCTTGTTATCAAAAATCCACCTTCTTACGCAAGTATCCTTCACTAAATTGTTCATAATCCTCAAATTTTATAATTTATTTTACGTAATATTTTTTTAAAAATTATCTTACGTATCTTAATTTTGTACGAGTACGTTTTTTTTTTAATTATTATTATGTGTTTACTACGCTTTTTATTTATTTGTATACTATTATTATTTTTTAGTGCTTATTTATTTTTAAATCATGATATTTTGAAACGTATATTATATCTTTTTATATTCGCGGCACCCTTTGATGGATTTTTAGTGATACGGTTTTGAATATTTTTTGTTTCACGAAAAAAAAAAAGACGACCGCATTGACTATACGTAAAAGTTGACTATGTAAAGCATAAAACAGATACGACAGTACGAATAAAATGATAATATCTTGAGTTCTTTTTTTGTACGCTTTACTCATAAGAAACAAAACATTCCTTTTCTCCCATTCTTTTTCAGATTTTATTTATTGTCTTAAAATAGCTCCAATGTTTTAATTGTACTTTCTTTTATGAGATTTTAAAAATATAAAATAAATATTTGGTTTCTTTTCAATAATCAAATTGCCATAATTAGTAAATAATCCTATGAAACTAACTAAAATTTATCCAAGTATGTTTAAAAAAAAGATTTAAAATCCGACTCGATTTCAAGCAAGATCTCCTTTTTTTTCCTTCTGAAGACATGTTCCGTCATATAAGCATAAAAGCTTGCTTTGAAATTCCTTTCCGAGCTAAACTGTTTTGTTGTAAGAAAATAATGTGGAAGGGTTGACCACAAAACACTAAAACCTTCTGACCATTCTTTGAATGGAACTAACTTGCTCGGATGTTTGCAAAGAGGGTCCTTGGAGAATACAGACCTCCCAGTCTGTCTAGTTATTCCTCTCTCAGCTGGGGGCTTTTAGTTGCATGCACAAAATTATCCTTTAGGGAAATAGGGGATTAGCCGTAAGTTTTGATCTTTTGTAATCATTTATCTTTAAAATACTTCCCACGCTTGAGCAACTGATATCTGGGCATTCAGAAGGGATTTAAAAGTCACCTGAATTACGATAAAAGTCGACCATAGTCCTGCCATCAAAGGGTTCTGTGTTTATTGGTCGTTTTGAAGTGTCACAATATATCAAAAGGCACCGAAGAATACTTTTTATCCTCTTAGAATATCATTCCCACACTTAAAGCGTTTTTGTCCATTCAGCGTTTTGTCCGCTTGCTCACACGTTGGATCGATCAGTCAATTGTTTGAAGAATGTTTTGTTGAGGCCTTTTGAAAGATAGATCATCTTACGTTTAACAGTAAAAGAAAAAAAAAGATATACTGAGATAAAAGCAAAAAGAAAAATAAATTAATAAAATAATTAGTGTTATGAAAATAATTTCTTTTCGTCCAATCCTCTATTGTTTCTTATTTTCCTGTTATGTACTGCGTAAATGTATGAATATTTCAGCACATATTAGCAACCTTGTATTTTATTGCACTATTTAATTCAGCGCTTAAAAACAAATAAAGCGAAGCGATTTTCGAATGCTAGCTGAACAGCAAAAACAACATTAAAATACCGATAGCAAAATGGGGAGAAAAGTGTTATTACAACGTAGCAAAAAGCAACTCCGTTTCGTTATCTGCGGCATGCGCGTTAAGGGTTTTCGGGCTGGTAATCGAATGGGTTAAACTATAGCTAAAAAGGTGACAGTGTATGTAAAAATGTATGCAAAAGTTAAAAAAGGATTGCTCAGTTGCAAATAGATTACACACATACGCGAGCAAATGGTGTAAACAAATTGACTGAAACAGATTCAACTAGGTTGATCCAAAATGTGTAGAGGAGGGGAATTTTTTCCCACAAGACTGAACCAGTCACTCGTTTACGCGCTTAGTGGTGTAGATCTGAAGCAATTAGTAGTATTAAGTAGTGCAGTTCTAAAAACCAGGTTTCAACTACTCAGGTTTCAGTGATCATTTATGGTTGAATGTCATTGGAAGGGAGGGAAAAGAAAGAAGTTGGAATGTCTAAAAATAGATTTTGCACTTGTTTAGTTATGCACCTGTTAAGTTAAAATGTGTGTATTTACACTCTATAACAAAGAAATCGACGTACCAAGAAGGAGTGATCCGATTGAGACGAAATTTGATGGATAGGAAGACAATGAACAGAATAGTAAATGATTAAATTCTCAGAACGGTTGAATAACTTATGTCAGAGTTACAGTAACAAGTTCAATAAGGTATTATCCTCCTCTAGCCTGGATACAAGTTGAAGCACGGCGTGACAGATACCGATTAAGCTCCCGGAGGGTGTCCTGCGGTATTTCCAGCCAAATTCGTTCCAATTGTCGAAAGAGGTTATCAACATTCCTTGCCAGATGCAATCGCCATCCCATCATATCCCAGACATGCTCGATGGAAGAGAGATATGGCGATCTGCCAGGCCACGGAAGAGTGTGACAAGCTTGCAGACAGTTCATAGCAACACGTGCCGTATGTTATCTGGCATTGTCCTGCTGAAAACCAGCCGAGGGTACTACAAAAGGAACGGCAGCAAATCAGGTCTTAGGATGTCGTCGACGTACCACTGAGCAGTAAGTGTACCTCTAATTGCAGTTAAAGGGATCCAGTTATCAAAGGAAATGGCACCCCACACCATAATGCCTTGTTGAGGGAAAGTGTGGCGTGCAAAAGTGAAACCAGGATCCCCCCTCTGCCCTGGGTGTCTCCAAACACGTCTTCAATTATCGTCATGACAGTTGGAAGCGGGATTTGTCGCTAAAGGGTATACGTCAACAGTCGGCTCCATTCCAACCTGATCGAGCCATGTTCCGCTGTAATCTAGCTCAGCAGTGTGTAGGCGCTAGTGGCAGGTGGCGTAACGGCGGCGCGAGCGTAGATTTCGTTGTCCCAACCATCTGTAAATGATCATGATTGACACTGGTGTTTGGGTTGAATATCTGATGGTTCATGGAGATGAAGAAAGCGCTGTGACAGCTGATCGGACATTACGATCTGTTGTGACCCTAGGTCGACCGCTACCATCCTGACGCTGAATTCTGCCATTTTCCACCCATCCTTGCCAGCATCTTCGAATCGCCGCATCGTTTCGATTCAAATGACGAGCGATTCTCCGATTTGACCAACCGGCCTCTTTCAATCCAATGATACGATCTCTTTTAAACTCTGGCAGTTGCTCGTTATGGGCACGAACCATGCGGCGAGGCATTTTTAAGTTGTTGAAAGGTAATCTGAATCGCAATGAAACTGAAAGTTTTAACAACTGTTGAAGAACTGCTCTTTATATACATCTGCTGGATGCGCAGTTTCGATGCGCTGGAGATCAAACTATTCATTCATTGGACACCAAATTTTAATCATTTGCATATCTGGTCAAAACACTCATGCATACCAAATTTCATAGCAATAGGATGATTGCTTCTTGGTGCTTCGATTTTTTTGTTATAGAGTGTATCTGCATTCAGTTAATCATCACCGAATTTTTTAAAGCTTGAAAGGTCACGGATAATCTGCTCCACGGACAAACCACTCGCAGATAATCGGGAGCTTACTGATGTATAACTTTTTTGAACGTTTCTGTTATTTTTATTTATTTACTTATTTTTACATAAAGGATATTTAATTTATTTCTTGAAATAGGTTAGTTCCAATCAGTAAAAAAAAGTTCTTTTTTTCCCCTTCTTCTCGTTTTAATGAGATTCCAAAACTTTTTCTCTTGGATGAATTGATAACAGCAACTTCTATACAGATAATTCCGTTATTTAAAGAAAGGGGAAAAGAAAAGAAAATGAGACCATGAAATAATAAAGAAAATAAATTTGGAAAAGTGACAAAATGAGCCAAAAAACACTATTAACGCAAAAAAAGAGCAATTAGGAGAGAGAATAAAATAAAATATGATGTAGAAATAATTAGAAACTATGAAAACGGGCCACCGAAACTTTGGTTTAAAACAAAAATTTCATTTGTTTTTTAGCTGAAGAATTAATTCTGTGTTTGTTCACTGGTAGGCCATACCATGTGAAATCACCAAAGCACTCAACCAGTCCTCTCAGATTTTCATAAAACTTTTTGTCACCTTAAATGTATTTATAATTTTTCAAAAAATCCATCATTCATAAATGATGAGCAATTAATGTTTGAAATTTGTTAAAAATCATTTTGTTAACTCTCCTGCAGTGCTTTAGTATATTATAACTGAAATTTTACGGTAGCAACATAATACATAATTTTTTTAGCAAAAATTGCAACAAAGTGTTCTGCATTATTTGCTGTTTTTAGCTACTGCAGTAATTTCTGATCCCTCCTTTATCTCACTCCGAAAAGTTTTCGGAGTATTCATTAAAATACATTTTTTTTTTTTTTTCAAAATATTCAAACGACACTATTTGTAGAATTTTCAATGTTTGAAGTTTTAAAATTTTGTGAAAAATATTTTTTAGAAATATTTAAATTACATATCAAATTGAAGTGAGTGACTTTAAAAAGAGCTATTATACAAATAAATCTATAACTCATTTATACTATAACTTAAATTTTAACATTTTAAAGCACTGGCAGCGAGTAAAAAAACTGCTTTTCAAGAAATTCCATTAATTAAACAGTCATAAAGTATTAATGAAAGAATGGTTTTGAAAAAAGTATAAATTTAAGATGTCAAAAATTCAGATATTTGAAAATCTGAGATGGGCAGAGATAAGAATACACAGAAGCCAAATACACAAAATTGCCCCAGAATCCCTATTTGTTTGGCGCCTAAAATTTTTTACAGGTTATCAAGATTTTACAATTTTTGTTCGGTCTATGGTTATGTATTATTATTTTTTTTAATGAATGCGCTACGTTTTTACTATACTATGTTGCAAGATCTTGTTTTCAAGAACCTCAAATACTTAATCATAACACTTTCGTCCGAAAATTATTGTAAGTTTAAAACCTCAGATGCACCAACAAAAAAATGTTCTTTCTTTTTTTCAAGAAGATAGAGTTGATGATTTTTTTTCTTCTTTCTTTAGAAAAAGAATTGCGTTTTATTGCTAGTCAAACCAATCTTCACAGCTGAGGAAACTTTATTTTGCGCTTTTTGCGATTGAATATGTCTTAACCCTCCCCCCTAAAATGTTGATTTCTTTTCTGATTTTAAATTGAGTAAAAAAAAAAATGTTTGTCAAAGTCATTAATGTAACATCGCAAATCAGTGTTTATTTGGATAAAATGGTCTCAGTAAACAAATATAAAACAACAAAAAAAATTAACTCAATTTCAAGTGCTTCAATTCATTATCATGAGGAATTTTGTTATATGCTGAAAGGAGTGTTACACATTTTATAGCTATGAATCTCTTAAAGATAAAATTGAAAACTACATTAATTAAAGCTCTGAAATAGCGAACATAGAATAGAACTAAATCAAAAACTGAAGAAAGATTTAAAGTTTTTAAATATTTTAAGATGTTTTTGAGAATCAAAATATTTCAGAATTGAGTATCTACGTATGTTACAGTGTTTTATCTATATATGTTACCTATATATGTTACAGTGTCTTATCTATATATGTTACCTATATATGTTACAGTGTCTTATCTATAAATGTTACCTATATATGCTACAGTTTACAAAGTCTTAAATCTCGTAAATGTCGACTTTAGCTGCGAAATATCAACATCCACATAGCAAAGACATCAGGGGCGTATACAGACTACCATTTTAGGGGATGTCATGCTAAGGGATGACTCCCCCCCCCCTTCCTGTCCCACGAAAGAACCTACGGTTTTGGGTGGTAAAAATTTTCGAAACTGTTTTCGTGTCACGAGAAAGCACCCAATCGGCGAGGAGTAATGCCCCTTAATAGGGCAAAAACGTTACTAATTAATTTCATAAGCAATAAATAGAAGTAGCATTTCAAATTTTTACCTTAAAAAATTTTTAATGCTTGAAGAAGATGACTGCACTTGTATACAGTTTATTCATAAATTGTTTGAACAGCAATGTGGAGGTACGATAGTGTCAACCGTTTAGGGGGTCATGACTCTCCCCCTGTGCCCGCTCCTGAAAGACATCCGCAAAAGTCTGAATATTTCTGATGAATCAGCAGTGAAAGTCGACAATCCCTATTTTCGGTCTTTCTCGATAATATATAGGGGAAAGTGGGGTAAAACCGGGACCCTAAGGTTTGCAGGCTTCCAGAAATCAGTTTTTAGTATAAAGGAACACAATTTTGCAAAAGTATGCACTACTTATCTATTAATGCAACCACAGTTTCAAAACCATAAGTGTTTTCTTTTTTTAATTTTTATTAATTTTTTTGTAAAAAAAGTCATTTTACCTGGTTTTGCCCCGATAGTGGGATAAAACCGGGTAGACATGTTATTGCTATGAGAAAATAAAAACTTTAAAAATTTCCATAAAATTCAAGTTTTATTTAGTGACATAGGTTAACTATTGTCATAACATACTAGAATAAGTATAAAAAGACACATATTGATGAGTTGTCAGTAAATTTAATTGTTTTTACCTTTAATTTTTTGCTGTAATATAAGGCCTATTGACACAAGTCGCAAGTAAAATAGTTATCTTCTACTTCGGCCCCGGAGCAGCTTTCATGGGCCCAACGACGATATTGGATGCATTGGATCCATCCCTCACCACCCTTGGAGATCGACTAAAGCTCATTGCAGTAAATGCAGGCGGCATTGTCATCCTCTTCACCGACTCATCCCTCATTTGCTCCTTCGGTTTTTCTTTTTTTTTTTTTTTTTTTTTTTTTTTTTGGACGCTTATTTTCTTTCTGTTCCTTTCTGGCATCTTTATAATGTTGCCTTTTCTTTGATTTGTTTATCCTTTCTCCGGTTTTTTTTTTCTTCCGTCCATCTTATGTCTTCTTTCTATCATTTTACATAGAATGATAATGAAAGTAGTTAAATGTTGTACAGAGAGACTGTTTACTGTTGCAGAAACAGGAACGCATTATAATCGGTCTAGTTTTGTTCAAAAATTTTAAGCAAAAGCCACTCAAACAGAATTTTATTCACAGGAACAAAAGAAGCGAGTCTATTGCGTTCTAATTTAATGGCCACTGCTGCTTCATCGGAAGGTAGTTCCTCTCTTTTCCACGCAATCGCAGCGCTTACAGAGGTTAGAAGGGGTACCCGGTTTGCTCCCGACTTCCCGGTTTTACCCCACTTTCCCCTACAGTGAAATCTTGTTGCAACGAACTTCAAGGGACCAGAAATTGTGTTCGTTTTAACGTGAATTACGTTGTCATGGAATACAAGCAATAGCACCGGAACTAAATTGGGACTAATAATTCATTTCGTTGAAACGAAAATTTCGTTGCATTGATTATCGTTGAAACAGAATTTCACTGTATATGAAACTATCGGTTAAGGAATTTCAGGAAGAGCATGGTTACATGCGTTACTTTAAAAACAATTATATTTTCCATTCATTGGTAAAATTATCTTTGACTCTTTCTTAACATGCATGCAAATCAGGCACTTCATTTCATTTAGGTATTTGACTTATTTAAAACAAAACAAATTTCATGCTGACGTCATTCTATTTTGTGCACTACCAATAAATATCACAATTAAAATGCTTTATTATATGGCAATATTTTTTACTATTTTTTCATCAAATATAATTTTTTATGAAGATTTTTTTTTTTTTTTTTTTTTTTTTTGCACAAGATGGGGGTTATGAAATCCTTATTTTTTTATGTTTGAGTGTAGCGACATTAAAAGCTTACAAAAATAGCAACGCTGTCATGGGTTATCCACAACTACATCTCTGACGATACAAATTGCATTAATAACGTCATTTTTGTTTAATGTGATCTTAATAACTGTCAGAATAAAGACCCTTAATTATAATGAATTTTACTTAATGAAAATGAAAAGGAAATTAACTATATTTTTTATCGGATATACATGATCCGCTTTTGGGGTCAGAGAGAGAATGGATATTGATCATTTTCGCACAAGATACAAATCATGAAATTTAAATGTATTGGCAATACGCATAATTAAGATATACAAAAATAATTATCAATGCGTAATATTGAGACTAGCTGACTCGTACAAAGCATTTGCACTTGACTGAAAGAATTTAAAAGGTTTTTTTTTTAAATTAATGGGGAAAATGTGACTTGTTTGTGTGTACGTTGTGAGTGTGACGTGGCCGAAAAATAAAACGATATTTTTTGGCCCTTGGGACGCGGGAATTCGAACTCACGACCTTCTCGTTATTTACTTTACTCTCTACCCAACAGAGCCAGTTTAACTCCATTTTTGAATGGTACACATTGAAGCAATGCGTTATAAAAACAGAATAAATCGGTTTTTTGGGCAAAAAATGTTAATTTTCTCTTTATTTTTCGCCGAAAGCTCGGAAAAAACCCTTTAAAATGACCTTTTACTTTTTAAGTTTGATAAAGGATTGAGGTTATAGTGCTGTCACAAAAAACCAACTTTGAGAAATAATCTAGGGCAGCGGCACCAGTAACAGACAATGGTCTAGTAACAGACAGTCGTAAGTTAGGATTTTAAAAATAAGAAATTTAGGCGGGTAAAACTGATACGTGAAATACATCGCCAGCTCAGTTATTTCCAGCCGAGGACTGCAGTTTCGTGCTTATTAGCACTCATCAGCCCGGCATAGAAAAGTGACTGAGCTGGAGATGGAAAACCTCTTAAGGAAGCCAAGAGTGCGAAACAAACTAGTAGTTAATATAGAATTAGCAGACCAGACGAGTAACCGAAGCAATTGTTCGGTTCAACTCGAAGATTGAACGCAAGGCAAGGTATATTCAGTAAATAACCGCCCATTAGCGAGGGCTAAAGCAGAAATAAGTGAAATACACCGCCAGATCAGTCATTTCCAGCCGAGGACTGCAGTTTCGTGCTTATTAGCACTCATCAGCCCGGCATAGGAAAGTATTAGCTATCAGTTTGTTTCGCACTCTTGGCTTCCTTAAGAGGTTTTCCATCTCCAGCTCAGTCACTTTCCTATGCCGGGCTGATGAGTGCTAATAAGCACGAAACTGCTATCCTCGGCTGGAAATGACTGAGCTGGCGGTGTATTTCACGTATTTCTGCTTTAGCCCTGGCTTATGGGCGGTAATTTACTGGGTAAAACTGATGTTGCTGCGACCCATGAATACGGTGCAACCATCTCGTGTTATCAGACTAAGTTTTATGAGCCAGTTGGTATTTACATGGCTGTGGTGAAAGGTTATGAACAGTCACCACGAGGTCTACCGGCGTTTCATGTTCATTTGAATTTAATAAGTTTTTAGATCTAAAAATAAAGAACTTTTGCACATTTGTAAGAAAAAAGGGTTATTCTGTCCATTACTCATCCTATCGGTTACTAGGTATCATGAGATTTTTTGGTGTCTGTTACTGGCGGTTGAACCTTTTTTCGGAATTGAGCAAATAAAAATAGAATTAACTAATTCAGAGGATCCAGAAGCAGCCAAACGTTAGATGAGATGTAGTTGCATGAGGAAAAAATAGTTTAAAAATTCTAAGTACATTAAAAGGCTCAGAAACTTGAGTTTACCTGAGAGCGATGTCTTAAATATGTCTGTTACTGGTGCCGTTACCCTATATGATATTTTGACGCAAAAACTATTTGCTCTATTGACCCCGTTATCGAGAAATAAGGTCTTTAAAGTCTGCCAAATTTAAGGACTAAGTGGGACGTTGAAGGTTCCAGATTTCACCATCTGCATGCAGCAGGACATCCATCTGCAAATTGTAAGAGAGATGACTCCCATTACTCACAGAAACTCGCCAAATTTGGAGAACTTTTTTTAAAATTTCGACTGTCTTTAAGGCATCATATCTCAATAATGGGAACATAAGGGCAATTAATTTATGCGTCCAGAAACACGTCCTGCTATGTCCCCCCCCCCCCACCTTATTGGTACTGATAAATGTTCCCCCATTACAAAACCTTAACTGGGACACATTTTATGTGATATGAAAATATTTTCTCCGAAAAGCAACAACGAAACAGCACTCCATCACCATTTGTCCCCTGTTGAGATAAATGTAGAACTTACAAATTATCTAGTGTCGCGATTTATAGAAAAAAAAAGGGAAAGTGACAAATGTTTCGAATGATGTATTGAAAAACGCTTATGTATAATTATTAACATGATAAATCATTACAAAAACATCATTAAAACTTTTTACTCACAGTTTGAAAGAAACATTTCCGCAATGAAATCTTAGTTTTTGAATTTTTTTGCTTGTTGCATGAGTGATCAATTTACTTTAATGTCATTATTTATGAATAATTTAGAAAAAGGTGAACCCGAGCTTTTGCATAAAATTTTGTGAAAAGATAAATATTTATTTTAAATAAAAAAGTGCAGAAAATTATTTTAACTTGGTACAAAATGAAGAAACTCAAAGCTTTTTTTTAAATACTTTTTGTCTTGAGACAATTCGGATTGCTCTCATTATGATTTATAAACTAATAACTTTAAGCTGCCTCAAAATATAGGATGCTGGTTCATATTTCATAATTATGTCATGAAACATAATTGGTGTATTTCTTTTTCGTACATTTTTTAAGTTAATGCTTTGTGCTGAGAGGAAAGGTGAAACAATCTGTGAACGTGTTTCGTAACTGTGAGCACAATGAATAAGTCTGTACCTTGGAGCAACAGCTACCAATGTCGGATTGTGACCAAATTTAAAATACGATAGAAATATTTCCACGATGCTAGGAACTTATCGTCCGTGTATTAAGTTACAGCAATTATTTTAACCCAAGTTCAAAAATCTTGTTTGTTTTTTCAAAAATCTTGTATTTAGAGCTAAAGCAACCAATTTTACTTGTAATTCATATAAATTATAATAATTTAAAATTATATGCATCATGAGAAAATCATCTCTTACTTGAGGCAGTGACTTACAGATTCAATCTTTTTCATTTTGTTGTTATAATTATTATTATTCGTTAAGTAGACTGGTTAATTTGTCAATAAGATACTTCTTTGCATGAAACTTATGGGGTTGAATATATTCTGCTGGTTGTTCACCGCGTTCTGCAGAAATGTAAAACTCCAATACTAAAATACAGTAATAACTCACATTTTTTTCGATAAATGACATTCTCTCTTGAAGAAGATCCGTCCTAGCTCAAAATATTTTTGTAATTTTGTAATTTTGACAAAAGTCTGACAAATGATACTGCTGAAATCCTTATGTATCTAAATTAGAAGCACTCAGAATATGATGTTTACTGTCTTCATTTTTATCGGGCATACGTATTGCCTATCCACTGATAGATTTCAGAAAGAATAATGTTACAAAGCACATAATCCAAATAAAACTTTCAGACATGATTGAGAGTTGTATCTACAAATATTCATGTCAGTGCTTAGAAATAAAACGATACTCAAAACTATTTTTATTTAATTAGATTATTTTGCGATGTTTTAAAAACCAGCTCAAACAAAAAGAATAACATATTTACTAATTAGGCACAATCTTTATTTGACTGATTCAAATAGGGAACACTACTGAGCCCAAAAAATAAACATTTCTTCGACGAAACTAAATCTTTTTCTATACTCATGGTTCTAAGAACTTGACATCCTGATTTAGGAAAGGGACTTTCATGGCGACACATTTTCCCGTTTGCGACCGATCCTAATGGAACAGATAAAGGTAAGAACAACAGAGCGGCATTAGCCTTAGACTGGGCGCTTTGTGTTCACTGACCTATTACCTGGTAAATAAAGGGTTGAGTGTTACTTTTATAGGACTGCAATGAAAGAAGTCTAGACGCGAGTAATGACCAGTATAAACTATAAATGCATTACTAAACAAAAGTCAAGTTATTTGTTAAATGGAACTTAATGTACTACAAAGTAAAAGCAAACAAAATTCATAAAATTCGACTAAGTACGAACATGGTTATTTATAAATTAAAGGTGAGCAAAATATTCGTTATACACTGTAAAAACGATTCAGAAACGTTCCTGGAAAATGATAGGCAGCTGATGTGCCCAATTTCAGCCAGTAACATATTTTGCAAAACGTTTTCTGATAAAAGTCAGCCTCCTTTCTGAAATTATCCTTGAAACTTTCTGAATTATTGTAAAATCTCCCCTGTTAAAGTCAATCATGTCTCAGGATCCTTCTAGAAATATTAAGTAGGTTTAATGTTATTCACTAGAGCTTTCCTGATTTACCAAGAAAGCTCCAGAAGCATTAGAGCAACCATGGCCAAGGCATGCGAAAATTGCAAGCAAGAATCAAGCATAGTCCTACCTGCAATTCCCGCAACTGACCAGAGACTTAATTGTTCCCTTTGGGAACTTAGTCAATCCGGACAGGCCGTACTTAAGGTAAAGCCGATACACTTAATAAACCCTCTCAGTCAATCTTTAAACTGGTAGCAAAAAATATTTTTCACATCAGCGAAAAGTATGCCTTCGTGCATCTTTTAGCAATTCAGGAAACTTTTTGGCGAAGATACTGGATTTTATGGGGAAATAGGTCAAAATCTCTGAAATCCCGAAACGTTCCACGGAAATAACCAGTAAAGTTTAGGAATTTTTTTACAGTGTAGTTTTAAAATACACACAGAAGCAAGAAACTTTGAAAAATAAGTGGGGTTTTCAAAAATTGGTTTACAAGATAGTCGGATTTTTTCTTTTTTCCTTTAATGCTGGAAAACATTTTTTGTCACTCGTGACCTAAAACGCAATAACAGGGCAATAGTACACTTAATTCGCTTTTTCTTTGATACCAATTGAGGCAGTGAGAAGCAAAGGGATATAAGTGCCAAAATTAAAAATTTGGAGATAACCTGTGCAAATGGTAGGGGAACTTCTTCTCTGCTTTTGCGCAAAAAATAGTACTAGTAGTTCTGGTAGGTGCTGCTACAGAACATGATTTTTTAAGAAAATCAATCAAAGCCTACCTAGGACCGCAACTTTGAACGCGTTTTACTTAAAACTTGAAAATATCCTTTTACATCCCTTTACTTCTTACTGCCTCAATGGTTCGATTTGGTCTTTTGAACAGTGTACGACATACAGGCATCTTTCGACAGCTCGAAATCTCAAGTGAACAGCTTTCGAGTTATCGAAAGTTAACTGTAACTAAGTCTACTCCCATCGCCCGTTACAGCTGAATGCAGCACATCTAAATGAATTGCAAAAACTTCATGACAGATAGAATCTTTGAGTCCTTCCAATGTTGAACGGGATGAACGGTAATGAAGTGATTTTAAATAGCCCCTCAATCTGAAGCCGACCGGGGTGAGGTCGGGTGGTCGTGGAGGTCATTCGTTCCATCAAGCCTGGCTGATCATTCTGTCTTCACCAAAGACACTCAATAGGAGATGTTTCACTGGATTAGATTAATGGGATTGCCCGCCACACTGAATAAAACTTATTATGCGGTACGTATATAACATGTTACAAAGCAAAACTTATTATATTGTACCAAACTTATTATGTAGTACATATTACATAACTTATTATGTTGTACATAACTTAATATGTAGTACATATCACAAAGTACATAACTTAATATGTAATACATGTTACAGAGGTGTGAAAATTATATATACAGTGCTGGCCAAATTATTAGACTAAAGAGTTTTTTTTTTTTTTTTTGTTTTTTGTACAATATTTGTACTAAAATACTATTTATTTTACTGTTAAAGTACAGTACATACTGTACACTGATTATTACGTTATTTTAGCATAATTTAATGTTTGCAGGTGGCAGCACTGTCTGCTTTGTTTATGTTCTTTGTTTATCTACTTACCAGGAACATAACCTCAATCAGCTTAAACAGTTCACTAGTTCTTTTTATTAGTGTGTTCTGTTGTATTTAAAGGTAGTTTTAGGTAATTAGTGAGTGTGTGTATGTGAGTATGTGTTATGTGAGTATATATAATAGTGAATATAAACAATTTTTTACCTCCTTTTTTAAAAAGTTAAGAAATGGTGTAAGCCTTGTGAAAAGTATGCCAAAAAGACTTAAAATGCTCACCAAGAACAAGGGAATGTATACTAAATACTAGATAATTATTTCACTGTTCGTTAATGTGTCTATAGTTATGTAATCAATAAAGAATTTGCTTTTAAAACAGTCTTAGTCTAATAATTTAGCCAGCACTGTAGAATAATTTTGATTTTTTTTTTCAGTTTTTCTTCAATAATTTTGTATCTTCATGAAGGAAAATTTATTTTGCTATTCCAATCATTTTTTCACTTCTTTAGAGTAGTTTTAGAGACATTACTTAGTTAATTTGTTGACATTTTTGAAAAACATTTAACCTCAAGTAATGAAATTGTTCGCATTGCATAAAGAATGTGATTAACAATTGAACTCAAAATAAAATTTAAAAACTGTCTGCTTGCTGTGCCAGCATTTTATATTCTTTCATTGGGATTGCATCAATATTATTTTATTCTTAAAGAAATTCTTTTCGTTACTTTAATTAGTTTATAATCGGCAGCTTGTTTTTCCTTTTGTTTATAAACTATTGCATGATCATGAGTGAAGCAAGAGATATTTTTCCTAGAAAAATAGCTGTTATAAAGTGAATCATAGAAGAAAATCACTATATACAACAAGAAATCGCTAAACAAACTAAAAATTTAGCGCGCATCTGTGTGCAGAATTTAAAAATCTTCGATTTTCAAATGTAAATATACAAATTTCAGAGTAAATATGAACGCAGCAGGAAAGTAAATTTAAAACAAAAACAAAAAGGAAATTAATTCATATTGCCAAGCCTAATAGAAAAACAACTGATCATGAACTAAAAATCTCTCTAAAACCACATGGGAGAAATTTATATGATTCTTTTACTCGTAAAATACTCATCTCAGTTGAACTCGGTGCTCGTTGTCCTCGTAAAGAGGGCTAAGATCACATTTGCTATGGCAAAAAGACTTGCTTGAGAAAAAAATTGTGCATAAACTATTTGTAAGTAATTGGAGCAAGGTGAGAAATATTAATTTTCCTTTAATTATTCAGTTAAATTCAAGTTGGTCAGTTTTTTTCCTAAAATTAAATTTATTGCATACTGACGAAATATTCAGAACTGCTTATAAATATGGCTAAAACTTTCTTTATGAGAATATTTCCCAACAAATTACATGCATTAAGGTACTTTTTACCTTTTTGATATAGTTTTCTGATAAATAAATCCTTAAAATTCCAAAAGAGAGCTGTCAGTATGTCAGGAGAAGTACCAGTAAAGTATTTTCTCAAGTTGCATTATACAAACGGTTAAAAACCCCACCTAAGTTATGGATTGGAGTTTAATTTCCGCTCATGGTGCTGGATGTTTAAGCATCGCAGAAGGCATGAGGACCCAATATCAGCATGAAGAAGTTCTTGAACAAAGGTTTTGTAGTTTAAGGTTTATTTTCCACATGAAGACTTATTCATGCATGATGGAATTCTGTGACTTGAAGCTTTATCTGTAACCAAAATTTTGAATTAAAAAAAAGTAAAAACACTTCCACGGTATGGAAACAGTCCAGATATAAGCCCGATAGAGAATATTTGAACCATTATAAAGAAAAAATTAAAGAAATAGAACTTCACAAACAAGAATTGTCTGACAGAAAGGCTCATTCAAATTTTTCACCCTGACGAGGAAATAGAAATTGATTGCCAAAAACTAATAATTAGAATGCTAAGAGGGATCGAAACTTTAATAAAAAAAATACGAGAATGCCCCCTCAATGTTAAATGTATCGATATTTTTCAAATAAAGTATTATTTCTTTGATATTAACAAGATTTTACTGTAAATTTCAATTATTCTAATAATTTTCACACCTCTGTACATAGTACGTAACTTATTATGCAGTACTGCATAAAACTTTTTATGCATTACAGATAACACACCTCTTTGATTTAATGAGGAAACGACTTTATGACGCAAAATAGGATTGGCATAACTCTGCTTAGTGGTGTCATATGAGAGCGTCATCACCAGCGGCATTTTGAACTAAAAGCGATTTTGCTGTTAAAAAAATCCAACTTTCTTGTAAGCCCATTTTTACAAATTTCACACACTTCACTATCATAGTTTTCTTTTTTTCCCCCTTTTTTAAGAATTTTAAAGTTGTAACGAATTTTTGGCTTACCTAGTATATATAGTTTTAAAGATTTTACGTTAACAATTATTCACGCATTTAGTGTACTTCAATGAGTCTGATTTTAATGATTTTAGTGTAAAGTTTTGGTGCACAAATTATGTTAAAAGCAATTTCTATCTCTGAGTCGAAAATAACAAAATAAACAAAAATAATCAGAAATGAGAATAAAAAAACAAGAGAAAACAATGAAAGGAAGAAAGAAAAAACACGCAGCATAATAACGAGGGGGAAAACATCCATTTTCAAAAAGTATGGAGTGAAATCTGGGCTTAAAGAAAAGACATTACTATCGGCAACAACCTTCCTTCTTTCTTACACAAAGCCCGTCTCCACAAAATCCTTACTCTGGGCTAAGATAGCTTTTCATTGGTGACATGTTTTCTCATTTGCGCTGTATTTCTAATGAGAAAGATAATAGGTAAGAACAATGGCATGTGTCAACCACATGCTCTAGTTGCACTTATCAGGAATTTATGAAATCTGCATTCCATTGCCAGCGTGATCGGATTCAAAAGCCAAACTATTGTTAAGAATGAAGTCTGGAATGAGATTTATCTCATCCCATCAAAGAAGTAAAGAATGATTATTACCTTCTAAGATGGAAGAATTAGATTCAATTAAACGTTCGAAATTACTTATTTTCTGTGATATGTAAAATTTAAATTACGTTTGTTAATTTTATTCATCCCATTCAAAGTAATATATTCTTTAATTTAAACGGATTGTTTGGACAAACAGAACATATCTAGAATGATATTTCTTTCTTTATTTGATAAGAATTATTTGTTGTTGATGAGACTTCTTTGTCAGGCGCTGTTCGTACTTTTAGCAGCATTAAGCCCTCACACTTTTATTAATTTTTTAAATTCAAGCTCAAATGTTATCTTGAGAAACATTTTTAACTCTTCATGAATTGGGAAACAATACCAATATCAACGATAAGTGAGATTTAAAATGAACAACTGTTCCTCTAAACTTTTTTTAAAAAGTTATGTAATTTAAACAAAATCTATTAAATTTGAAATGAAAAGCAAGGGTATTTATGTATTAGAGCAAATGCGAGAGCATAAAACGACACTCGTGTACCGCGGCTTAGAATGACCCCTATAAATAGAGTCGACGCATCAGCTTAAGATCAGCCATTTTGGATCGGAGTGCGTGTTTGAGTAGTTGTCTTTTCTGGCAAGTTATCGCTTTAGGTGATTTTTTGCTGCGAGCAATTATTAGCGGCACGTGAATTGTTTATTAGATGAAATTTTATTTTTGGCCGATTTGGCAAAACCCGAAACTTTACTCTGGAAACTCAAGCTTCGCAACAATGAAAAAATCCTATCCAAAATGGCTAAACTTAAGCTGATGCGAAGGTCTGTATATATAGCGGCTTTGGAACTGAATCAACACTATAACAATTAGTCTGTAAAAGGTTTTTAAGAAAAAATTCACTCAATGTTTGATTTTTGAGAGAAGAGTATTTCAAAAAGGAATTTCCTTTTGCTCGCATGTTTTTCTTTCCTGTTCTTCTCTCTTTCTCTCTCTCTCTCTCTTTTTTCTTGAGCTGCTGGGACACAGATTTTATAAATCAGCAATAGATAGTTTAACTGCATAGCCTAAAAACTTTTTGACCGTTTTTACGGATATAAGACTTCTTTAAACTTGTTGATTTGTTGTTAAGAAACATATGTTTTATTAAAAACAAAAAAAAATGCATATATGTTACATATATGTTTTTATACTAGTATAAAAATCTTTGAATTAAGGATTTATTTGTACTTTTGAAGTAATATTTTAAGTTATTCCTACCGCAAATTAAAAAGCAAATTCAAAAGAAGTGACTTTTGAAGTAAAATTTCAGAAATAAAGTACTTTTTTTAAATACTTTTTTGTTTAAACTTAAAAATAAATGTTACATTTATCATAAAATGTTTAAAAAATATACATTGAGAAACAAAGTTGAAAATTTACTAAAGCATTTTTAAACCGGTACTTTCTACGAAAACGTTTTTGAAGAAAAGCATGTATAGAAAATATCCTTTTGATTTGAACAATTTTCCGTTCAATTTTGAACAATTCAAATCCCTTAACATTAGCGCCTGCGAAGAAACTGAAAGTCAATATTGATTTCGAACTTAAAGGCGGATTTACTTCAAACAAATTTTGTGGGAAATAGCTATCGACGATCTACTCTCGACTCCGACTCCGAGAATTTTGGTGCACTTGACTCCGACTCCTGTGCCCGAAAATTAGTCGGACTCCGACTCCTCGACTTCGACTCTGACTTCGTAACTTCGGTAAAAAATTATATACGGAGGAAAAATGACATGTGTTGATACATACAGATAATGCACAGACTTTTTTTTGACAATGAAAATTATTTCTTTAAGTTGTCATTTTATTGTTTTTATTTATTTTTAAAAGTACATTAATTCATTTTTTAAATTATTTTTTGGTTACAGGAGAAAAACAAACGATTCTTTTTCTTTTTTGATATGATGTATTTATTTCAATGCTTCTTTCTTTTTTGAAAGCGGTTAAAGATTTTTAATGGAAAAAAATGTATTAGCTGCTTTGTTTAAAAGACCCTGCCACTTTATTTGTTCGTTTATTTTTTTTGCGCATCTAATTCTTTAGATGAGTGAGGCATATTTTATTTATTGAAATCACCATAAAATATTGAAAAATTATGTTTGAAATAATTTGCGATTTTATCTAATTTTGATAATATTGATCAGATACTAGAAAGTTGAAATTGGCATATGAGAAGGTAGGCTCGTTTAGTTCTAGACGAAACTTCTTGTTGTTTTCGAACTTTACTTTTGTGTCATTTATAACCTTTATGTCCAAGATTAAAATAATAATAATAATAAGCGTGACACTCATGTTTTTTAAAGGTTTATTGAAAGCTTATTTATTTTATAGTTCAGTAAAGTTCACATTGAAACTTATCAAGTCAATTCGAGAGTAACTAAAATCATATAAAGTACAGGGTCTTTAAAAACACAAAATATCAGACAGTTGCGAGAAAAAACTTCTTAAAGGTTTAATTATTTAAAAAGTTTAAAATATTGCTGATTGCCAAAAGTAAATAATGTCAAACTGAGGTCTGACAAGATCCAGGATTCAAATTCTAAGACTGACTTGAAAAAATTATCCTTGTCGACTAGTTTTTATGGAAGAAGAAAGATAAACTAACAACATGTCAATCATTTATTTTAAAGAACATTTTTCATTAAATACTTTTAAGTTGTGAGTTTAAAACTTTCTCTTATGTTGAATATTTTACATGACATGCATTTACATGAGCAACATGGTTCTTTATTTTGTTTGGGGGATTAAAATTATCTATACTCTTTCTCTCTATAGTCTCTTTGGACTATTTAGGACCAAAAGCAATCCGCAGAGTCGAAAATCCGGAAAACCTGGTTAGCACGGGAAATAATGACGCTTATTTAAGAATGTGTTTTTCTTATATTTTTTACAGTAACACACTTACAGTTGTTAGAGTAACAATTACAGTTGTTACAGTTATTAGTAACAAATATCACGCGGAATCGTTTCTCGCAAAACACTTTATAATTCAGCTGTAGGGGTGTTGAACTGACGCTCTAAGTGCACCATGTTGTTTGTTGTATTGCTATAATTTATTGTACAACCCATGCAGGAGTTGTAAATTTAATTTATTTTTAATAAAAAGCGAATATTTGGTGCATTTATAGTCTTGCTATCATAATTTGGAAGTTTCAAAAATTTATAACTCCACCATCGGGTTCAGCACTCTCAATATGTATAAGAACCATGTTTTAATTGTTTTCTGGAAAAACAAGTTCATACCGTTCTCTCGTTAGCGAGTTTTGTGCTCATGACTTTTGCACACAGTGATTAGTTCTTGGTGAAAACTTTTGATGTAAGAATAGCTCAATAACTTCAAATGCAATAGTGACTTTGTTAGTTCTATAAAACCTTTAATTACTTATTCGTTGCTTCAGCTGAGAAAGCGTTTGAGTTTTGTGTTCTCAAATGATTCTCAAGCGGTTAAAATTGGGATTCAAATTGGGATCTAGAATGGTTTTCTACAATAAACTTTTGTTAAATACTACTTGAAATATGTTTTATTCTATTAAGTTCTCCCCGTAGTTTCTTTTCTGCATTTTTCTTACTTTCTTCCTTTTTTTTTTCTTTTCATTTCTTTTTTTTAACTCAAAAATAATTTTATTCATCGTAATACTAGAAATTTAAAAAAAAATAAAAGTTTTTTTTTAAAAGTTAAGAAAGACATTTACATGCACCTTAAAACATGGACAAAATGTAATGAAAGCAGGTTTAGTATTGAAGAACTGAACATAATCTTTTTTTTTTTTAATCCTTAAAAACATGATGGCACTTAGGCATTTTTTTATTGCTCTGTGGTTTAAACAAACTCATCAATTTAGATCAAAAGTGATTTTGAAATATAGCATCTTGAACGTAAGACATTTCATACATTCATAGAACTACATCTTTGAAATACTATTTCAAAATCAATTCCATAAAAAGTAGTAATTTCCGAAACTATTTCTTTTTTTCGAAATGAGAACACTGCCGAATCTATGGAAGAACCAACTGGACCCCTTGCAGTGCGCGACACCTACTGGAGGAGCTGCAAATCTCCCCTATTTCTGCAAAAATCGGAGAACCGCCACTGAATGAGAATATTCAATAACGTTGAAAGAAGAACTCAATACAAAAAGTACATACAATTTGGGATAAACTATGATCAATGTGAGATTTTGGGTTTTTCAGTGGAAATTGATATTTTTCTGCATAGCAAATTGCTTTTTTTTTTTTTGGAAGATACGTATTTTAACCTACTTACATTGGCTCCCTTTAAAATATTTCTTTTGTCCTCATAGACGATTTACAGTAATATTTTCGCTAATAGAAACGCTGTTCAAATATATTGACTATTATTACAAAGTTTTGAAATCTACTTACACCTTTTTGTTTTGGATTACACGCCTAATTTATTTGAGCTTTTATTGTATTTGAGCATCTATATGCATTCGTACATAGTTCAAAATTTCGAGTACATCATAGTACATTGTACCGAAAAGCGTCTGTAAGTGTGAATGCGTAAAACCCGAGAACTACTCGACCGACTTCTATTTTTCACAAATCATTTTGATTAATTCTGAACAGATTTAGAGACCGGTTCGAAAAATGGTCGATCGGTAGTTTAGTCCAATCAAAAAAACAACTTTCCCAAAAAATATTTAATATGAGGGTGAAAAAAAAAATGCGTACACATAATTCAAATTTCAGAAATTGTAAGAGAGAAAATCTAGAAAGAGCAAACTGCAAAATAGTAATAATGATAACATTAATAATAATAATAACAAAAAATGCACGCTTCTTTGCGAAGAAACTCCTTTTTCTAAGTAAAAAATGTAATTACATTGTTTTTGTTTTCTCATTTTTTCCCTATTCATTTCATTTATGTAAATTTTCATTGAATCTCAGGTTAACAGACTTTGAAAATCCTTGCAATAAAACGTTTTTCGCATTGCAATGCAGAACAGAGAATTTATGACAAGTTCTTAAGAAGAACTGAACCTTTTTTTTTTCTTTCTTTCTTTCTTTCTTTTTTTTTTTTTTTTTTCAAATACCAGTCAAGAGACACACTCTAAGCATTTTTAAATTCGTATTAAAATTTTTCTAAACTGATCAATAATAATTTTTAGGGTTTATTATTTTTCTTTTATTTTATTTCTTTATTTTTTCATTGCATAATAAACGGGAAAATAAATTCAATAGTAAAATATAGTAAAATTGTATCGATGAAATTAAAGAGGAAAAGAAAATCGCGATTTGCATTGATTCCCATTTAATCACTTTGATCATTAAAAAGCAATTTGAAGAGAGGTTTCCTTAGCATTCCTTCAGGTGTTTCACAAATGAAGAAAATAAAATGAAAAGGAATCGCGATAAAGTTGCGTTCAATCCAAAAAAAAGCATAAGTTTACAAACATTTTTATGAAAACTTAAATGCCATTTCACAAAACTTTTTTCTTGTTTTCTATATTTTTAGCGCTTGTTTCTTTTATTTATGGCACTTTCATATCATGTAATTTAAATTCAAGTCGCCCTTTTTTTTTTTGTCAGGAGTCTGTGGCACACACAAAAAAGAAAGTCTGCGACAGAACAAAAAAATACGATACAAATATTTATTAGCTGAAATTTGGGATTTTCTTTTCTTTGAAAAGTTTGATTTTTTACTCCTCCACATACGAAATTGTCTGCAGACTTTTTCAAGAATCTGCGACGCACATTGCAACGCCCCACTATGCTACCAGAAGGTGAAAAGGGGTTTAATTTTTAATCACTTCATTGCAAAACTAAACATCCTGTCGTAGCGAAAAGGCATTTTCCAATATAAAAGTAGGTCAGGCGCTAAAAATATTAATAATCGTAAACAGTTTTTCTCATAATTTAATTTCTCACACAGTAATATCTAAACATAAACGAGTTGTCTGAATCCATACATTAGTTTCTTCGAAACTTAGTTTCAATTTGACGATGTATACCTACGTAAAGTTAATTGTAACAATACGAATGGCCAAGGCATAGACTCTCACTTCAGTCCCTAAATAAAGAATGAAGGCATATTAGCTGCTTGTCGTATCGAAAAGCTGGTTTCTTCCTTCATTGAATTTTGTGTGCGGATTATTATAATCATCTGAACCAATTTTTAATATTTTAAAAAGTGTTTAATTTTTTTAGGGCTCTCAGCTGCAGTAGGCGTTTACACATTTTTGTACATTTCCCACGGACGAAGGATTTCCATTTAAACAGTGAATACAGTTGAACTTGGCTATAGGGACATCTTTTGTAACGACAACTCTGTTATAAAGTCAAGAATTTTATCCCCTTCTGTAGCCTATGAATAGTAATGAAGATCGATTTTAACGTTACTTGGTTAACGTTACTGGTGGCGTTATAAATAGTCTGAACATTTAAATGATGTTATAACAGTTTCCCTGTAAGTTGCGCTCTTTACATTTCTCATTTCTTTACACTTGATGTAATGCTATAGAGACCACCTACTTTTCATTTTGAACTATTTTGTGTTTTTTCAATCAGAATAAAAACCTTCATTAAAATTAATGATGGTTTTATAGGCATTAATGAATTTGTTTAAGGAACTCTGAAGTGTCATTCAAGGGTTCAGGTTATTTACACCTCAGTAGCCTAGTAACATTATAAGAGATCTTTATTAGGGTAGACCGGGGCACGTTTGCGCAGTGCCCTTTTTTCAAAATGAATTGTAACTGGAGAGCCAACAGTTATAACAGATTGATGCTGCTCCCTAGCAAATATCCTCACAAGTTTTTGAGCATCAGTCGAGGTTCGGTTTAGCATAAGTAAAGAATAATCTGTTTCCTATCAAGGCGAGTAAAATTTGAGTTCAACGTTTGGAAGCTTATTGTGAATACATAATACTTTGTTAAGAAAAAACAAATACCTATATAAAAATTAGCAAAATTTTATCCTTTTTTGAGAATTGTATTTGTTTGAACTGAAATGTTTTTTTTTTTTTTTTTTTTTGCACGTTAAAAATAAATTCAAACTTGGCTACGGGCCAAGTTTACGCGTTGACGTTGGAGCAACTTTACGCACGTTCTTACTGTGTCTTACTTCAAAAACGCGCCCTGACGCTTTTTTTGCACCGAACTGTCCCAAATTTCTTTTGTATTTTCAGACTATTTAGTTTAGAAAATCACCATTTAATTTTTAATAGAGTTACAAATTCGTATTTTATAGCTTTTAATCATGTAGTGCTGCCTTCATGCCCGTTCAGCTTTTACTTTATACACTATTCAGTCTGTAATAAATTTACTTTATTTCAACGATGGTAAGACATTATGTTCAAAAGACTAACAGAACCACGTTAGGTGTCAAAATAAATATTTTGACGTGCCCCGTGTCCGGGGCAAGTTTACGCAATCGACTTGGACTCAAATAATTTTTTTTAACCGTTAAAAACACAAACTGAGCAACAACTGACCATGCCAATTTTGACTCCATTAACTGCTTTATAAAACTGCAATGTTTAAAATTTCCTAAGTTAAAACATAAAATTTGGAAAATTCATTGAAAAAAATCCGCGTAAACGTGCCCCGGTCTACTTACTGTTTTGTTCATGTGTGAATGAAGCAACTGAAATTTCTTCACGTTATAAAAGAATTTTCCCTCTAAATGATATCACTAAGTTCAACGGTATTTCAAAGTAGCGTAAAAAGCGATTTTCATTGTTCATGGCGAACGATGGGACAAACATTTCTAGGCATTCTAACAGAGCTTTTACTATAAACTATATCACTATAACTAGTTTAAACTGCATTTGAAATCTTACAACAAAAACAAAAATGTATGTTCTACAAATATTTCTCTCTACGAGATACTTCTCTCGACACCACGAGTTTTGAGTAAATTTGTGTTTCAAAAAACTGCCTGTTGTTGAAGCAATATGTTTATTTTTTCCTGTGGATCAGCTAAACCATTGTTTTGTTGCCTCCCAGCTGGAAAATGAAATCAACAGCTGAAAAAGTAATTTCGAACTGTAAAAGCATCTTCAAATCGAAAAGCTTCAGCAGACGAAATAAATCTTCGCCTATCCTCATGAATAATTTCCTCTGTTCTATGATTTAAAGTTGAATCCTCTGCTATTTTCCACGGTGTGATGAAGGCGTTTTTCTTAAAACGGAAGAGGAAAAAAACGAGAAAAGAAAGGAAAGAATTAAATGAAATTTCCATCTGTACGGAGGTTCAATTTCATCCCGCAAGAGACTGCGAGCATCCCTCTACGGCAGTTGACAAAGAACGCCTCTTCTTGTGGGAAAATAGATTACGGCCACAGTGAACCAAAGAAAATAGATTATACTAAAATGAACATGACTTTTTTTCAAAGCATATTTCTTCCCTGGAGAAAACATTTGTTAGACAAAATGATTCTACTGATAATTGATGTATGAATTATATCATTATTTCATTGCGTGATATTAACAGGTTTTCACTTGTGCACTTTATAATAATTACGTGGCAATAACTCTTTGTTAAGTAAATTAGGATAAATATAATATTTATTTCACTGAATTTAATAAAGCTTGGCTGCTTATTACGTATATACCTTTAGTTAATTTCATTCGATTTCGCTGTGTTTCCTAATATTTCTAATCGGTAATTAAACTTTAGGTGGAAAAAAATCACCCTTTTCTGCTGATTTTTATTCTTTTGAAAACTTTTACGAAAAATTCTTTCAGCTTCATGATTTATTTGTCAATATCCAGGTTTTTTCTGCCTTAATGAAGAGTTAGAAATTAGGTGTATAGTTCTTCATCGTAATGTCTTTCTGAAACTAGTTAAAGCAAGAAATGAATTTTCGAAGACGGAAAGAAATATTCATGTTACTAAAAGTAGAGGGTATACGAGGGGGAAAGGGGTTCTAGTTCTTAAAAGAAATTACTGGGGAGTAATTTTGAGCTAAAATCTTGTGATAACAGTCCCAGACATGTGGTTTGGAATATCAGAGTATGCATTATGTGCATAAGAGATCTTGTTATTAGTCCTTAAAGAATCAGTTTAAAATTGGTATTGCTAAAAGGATTCTTAAATGCCTCCTTTTTTATCGGAAACAAGATCAAAATAAGTTCTTTAATTAGCACTGCTTGTCTGAGAAAAAAATGGAATTGCAGTTGGTACTTTTTTACATCACTGCACTGTTGACTACGTTATTGTATTGTATCTCCACATTATTTATTTAAAATTTTATAAAACAAAATTTTGAAATTAAAAAGGCTTACAATAAAATTGTTAACTTTTTTCTTCCGTTAAGAACATTAAAGAAAACATAATATCCCTCGAAAATGTCGCTAAAAATAAATATGAGTCAGTAAATAAAACTAGTTAGTTTAATAAATGTACAGAAAAACAAATATTTTGAAAGTAGGCTGGGTAGAAGTAGGAAATATTTGCCTCAATCATCGCCTCATAGCAACAGTTAAGGTATCTGAGCTTAAAAGTAACAGTAAGATACTCTAATGTTGCTTTGAAGCGACAATATATGTTATCCCTTAAAGCACTTTGTAAAAATAGACCAATTGTTTAATTTTTTTAACGAAAGTTCTTTGTTATGAAGACATATCCCAAGTTTGATATATATATATATATATATATATATATATATATATATATATATATATATATATATATATATATATATATATATATATATATATATATATATATATATATATATATAAATTCTTCATGCAGCTTTGAATTTTTTCAACAAAAGCTGACACAGAACTCTAGGAGGATATTGTTAAATCTTGGGTAAATCCTCATGTACGAATCTAACTGTTGGGTTGGCTTTTTTGTAATCGAGCTTTAAATGTAGAACTTACACAAAACTACCAGTTGAATTATTTTAAAGTTGTTTTCTAACGGATAAAAAGTGTTTAACATTATCTCCTGCATTAAAACTGAAAACCTTTTTATGTTTAACAGTGGTAATGCAATGTTTGCACCAAAAAATTGAAAACATTGTCGATATTTGATACTTTCATTTTGTCTTTTCTGGGTAAAAAGAAAAACTGCACACATGTTAAATGCACATACTGCATTTAGCGTTTATGAAGGTCACTGCTCGATTGGATAGTTTTACTTAGATAAGAAATTCTGGAAATTTAAATTCCATTTTTTAAACAAAAGAAATAGGAGCAAAATATTTTATTCTTGCTGTTGTAAATCTACATAAATCTACAAGTATTTATTTTTTTGTGTAAATACTTTTCTTTTCTATGGTTGTGATTGGAAAAAGAAACATTTTGTTTCGTATGAAATGAAATTTTTTTAGAATCTATATGGGTCATTCTCCAGAAAACGTAACTTTTGAACGCATTTTTTTCCCCATTTCGAAACCTTTTGTTTTCCTTTTTTTTTTTTTTTTTCATTCTTACATGAAAGTGTTGCCTGCTAGAAGTAACCATAAACAATGGCCCAGCTAAGTTGCAATTATTTTACTCATAAATAAAAAAAATATAAATGCCTTGTTCATGGTCATAAGAAAAAACTTTTAATGTTTAAAAATCGAGGCCAATTTAGTATCAAAATAGTAATATTGTGAATTGTGCAAAACAATGAGCTATTTTAATAATTAGTCGGAACATAGTATTAAGCTATCTTAATTATTGTACGACTTAATTACTTGTTTCAAATGTATGTTAAAAAATAGTATTTAGTGAATTGTAGGTTATACTGGCAATTTATAATTTTGGTAGAATCCCCATTATTGATGTATTTCCCCTCCATCAGTTATTTTCACCTCAGAAATGACATTGATAAGGTCTGTCACGGAAGTTAGATTCACGGAGGTGAGGATCTTTCTATTAATATAGGCCTAATAGATACATTTTTCATGGATTTTTTTTTCGTTGCTACAATCTGCACACGTTAAGCATGTGAAAACATGCTCACTTCTTTTTATACATTAATTTACATCCCTGAAATTCAAATTCATGGAGGTGAGAAGTCAGAATAACCACACTAAGTTTTTAAAGCAAAATCTATCTTCTTGTTTTTCGACAAAAATCTCACAACTTCAACTACGGCTGAAAATTAACAAGGGGGCTTCCTTGTATCATGGAAAATAAAAATTTGATGTCATTAATGCCACGTGTTAATGAGGAATGGCATTTAAAGTTTAGATAACAGAGGTGAGAATTTATTATGTGACATGACTCCTTGTTCTTCTAAAGCGAACTAAAACGCAGTATTAAAAAAAAATAAATGAATTTGAACAATTAGTATTTGAGACACTTGGTGAAAGGAATAATGAATAAATAAGTATATACTTTTAATTAAACAAGTTATTAAGCAACATAAACAGTCACACAGGGTGTGTGATATGCCACGGAGGTGAGAACTCCCATGTTGTGAACCAAAAACATACTGAAATAAAAATTATTATTAAAAACTTGTTGGCAGGTTTAAATAGATATATTTTTGCTGAAATCAAGAATCATTGTTCAATGAATTGTTAATTAAAGTTTGCACTGTAAAAGGCATGTGACATGAAAAGTAAACTGTTTTTGATGAATGACCCATATAGTCTTCTTATTTCTCTTACATTAGTATATGTATATATTGAAAATATATCCCTGGTTTTTGTCAGTTAAACATTAGTTAGATTTTGAAATTGCTGAAATATAACTTTTATAATTTTAAGAGAATGAATTCGGCTTCAATTTTATAGCAGTTAGTGCTTTTCTTTTTAATCAAAAGAAATTGCGCTCGAAATAACTGTTTTAATCATTAAAAAGATGTATTTGAACTAAGATAGAATTTAAGTTGATTGAGAGAGAGAGCAAATGTTACAAAAATGCTGTAAGTGTATGGAAAAGTACTTTCTGCTTTGGTGTTTACAAGACCAACGGTTTTTCTCATGCATGGTTAAAAAAAACAAGTTCTAAAAATTTTCTTGAATTTACACTACACTTATAGACATAAAATTATAGTGTGTAATTGCGTGTATTACTCCCTATATGTTAGACGAGGGGAAAACGGAGGAATTTAGTGCTCTGACGAGGAGCAGCAAGTCAAAAAAGATTGAGAAAGTCTGGCTTAAAGCAAAACACTTCTGAACAGCTCTGTTTTAAGGGTTTTGCCTTAATAAATTGTTTATTATTTACTTAACTCCCCCACCCATCCTTTCCTCTTGTTTTTTTGTAACTTTGTTTTCTCAACTATGTTTCTCGCTAGCAGCTGAAAGTAACAATATTTGCACTTAAATAAAAACGTTTTGCAAGGGAATCCAATTGCAAGGATAAATAAAACAGCGTTAGAAAACGTACACTCAGAAGAATAAAATAATATTCCCACCAACACTTGACATTTTATCTTATTTTTTAAAATACTCTCGGGTTTTGAGAAACTGAAGAATTCCTTGAGTTCTGCCTTTTGATCCAATTTTTTTCCTGCATGGAAAAGGATTATGAGCGGAAAGAAAAGGTCAGTCAATTCACATAAGATTCATGATTTTAGTTCTGCGGAGTAATATTTTGCGGAATATTTTCAATGAAGATGTGATAAAATATACATGACAAACAGGATGCAAATCAACCTTAAACAGCGCTGAAAATTTAATCAAAATTTTAATCTTTACTAATAATAAAGCTGAAATTCTCTATGTCTGGATATCTGGATCTCTCTGGATGTCTGTTACGCGCATAGCACCTAGACTGTTCGGCCGATTTTCATGAAATTTTGCACAAAATTAGTTCGTAGCTAACGGGGGAGTACCTCGAAATGATTTTTCGAAAATTCGATTTTGTACTTTTTCTATTCCAATTTTAAAAACATTTTATCGAGCAAATTATTATAACACGGACGAGTAAATTATCATAACATGGACGAGTAAATTATCACAACGTGGACCAGCAAATTACCGTGACATAGGCGAGCAAGTTAAACATAGCATATGTAGTCTAGAAATTCATCATCCATTATTTGTAAATATACCGGAGAATCAAACTACCTTTTAATTTTTTACTGCAGTCAGAGCTGTGCGGGTGACGCTAGTCAACTATAAAGCGGAAATTTCCAATAAATGACTTTAGAATGCATGCTCTTATGGTATGAGATAATACTTAAAAGGACTGTGTTTGTTTTCAATATGTAGTTTCGTTAAAAAAAGACATGAAGTTTATGATTTAAAAACGCAATTAGGGTTAAGATTTCAACTGAATTTCTTTAATTAATACCTTACCTTAAGTTTAAATAAATAATCCTTAAAATAAATTTACCTTAAAATTTGACGTTAATGGTTTTCCGAAATGTTCACTCTTCAATCTGTAAAATATTTACAACAAAAAAATAATAATAATTGCTCGACAGTACAATTTTCTTAGGGAGAATTGAAAAATGTTTCATCTGATAGAAAGACTTAAAATTAAATAGTTCTCATTTTCAGGAACTATTTAGTATAAAATAACTAGAAGGTTGATTGTGGGTCTGATTATACTTTTGCAAGAAAGTGACGTCATTCATGACAATAATGGAATGTCTATCCATTCTTTCTCTATCTCTCTTTTTTTTTCTGTTTCTGGTTTGACAATGCCTTGATTTATGTTTCAAATAATAAATTTTATCTTGATATTTTACATTTAGGTTTCAGTATTTCATGCAAATTTCTAAATAATTTCCTGCTTTTTTACGCATAATAAATCTTCCGTCAAATTAAAAATAACAAATAAAATTTTCAGATTTTTCAAAAAAAGAAATCCAAATTTTTCTGGAACATAAACTTTGAAATAGCAAAGACGACTCATTTTTTTCTCCCTAATTCCTATTATTGCTGAAGTTGAAAATGCAAATGACTTAAATCTTCTTCAAGCATTTCCACGCCGCCCGTCCTTATTTTTGCCATTTAACATGGAAATGAACAAAATAGAGCCGAGTTTAGCATTTCACGCAATTTTGATGAATGCTGAAACACAGAAAGTTGGTCGACACAAAGTGTAATTGATTTTTGAATTTTCTGCTGCGGAAGAAAATTACTTCTTTAAGGATCTAGTTGTGGGTAACGGTGCTTAAAATGCAGTTGCTTCGAAAACAAAATCACTCCTGCGAAACAACAATGAAAAAGCGACTTTCTTTTTATTCTTTTGTTTCCAAGTAGATCACTTCAGGATTTCATCTTTGAAAAGTGAACAAAAAATGATGATTTATTTTAACATTCTTGTGTTTAGAGCTGGAGTATATAGCTGGAGAAATGTACAAAGTATATTTTTTCATTTGATAAGCAGCTAATCATAGTCTTAATATCGCTGATTGGAAGAAAAAGGAAGTGCAATATTTAGAAATTGGGGTTGTTTCCATCAGTCAAAAGTACTACTTTTTGTCGCCGAACTTAATAGAATGAGCAAAAAAAAAAAAAAAAACATTGAGCGAAAAATCTTTTATTTTCAAAACGTTTAATTTTTCATAATTTTTTTTAAAATGTCCGATTTTTGAAACAAGGCATGGTCTCTATGACATCACAAGTGATGAACTTTGGCACGCACTCCACTCGTGCCCTGAATGCTTACGCTTGCTGGCTACCGAGTTTCCGAGGGTTCCAGAAACGAATTAACGCTTGTTATCAACCATGTCGTTGCCAGTACATGCGAGTAAAAGAAGAGAATTAAATATTGCGATCTGTGCTAATGGCATCAGTGAATAGCATTTCATCATTTGTAATGTCATGCTCAGAGCGTAAAAAATGAAATTGAATCTGCGCACTAATTAAAATAGTTTTTAAAAAGTATTGAACTTTGTCAAATTATTTTCAAAATGGTCAAACCCAATGTTTTTAAGCATTGCTCATTCAGGAAAAAAAAAAAAAAAAAAAACTTTTAAAATCTCAAAAACGACCCGATTATTTTCTTCAACTGCTAAAATATACTGCCATGGAAAGGTAAAGCACAGTACCTGCAAATTATTTTAGTTTCGTTTTATTGTGCAAGTTTGCTTATTTGGTTTTCGCTTAAAAATCCTCAAATTACAACGTTTCCGCATCAATAGAATGGAATCCAAAACACGTTTCTTCAAATATCTCCGAAACCCATTTCTGCCGATACTGCACTTTACCTTCCAACGACAGTATATTGTACTCAATGTATATGCTGTTTTTTTTTTTTTTATTTTTTTTTTAAACTTGTTCTTAAGGAAAGTATTACTTTAAGAGAAAAGCAATTATTCCAAGTACATAAAACTATTTGTCAACAAATCAATCAGTGTATTTTGGTCGTTTAAGATATCGATGTTGCAACATATATCCTCATATGTGGTCTTTTGAGCAATCAGGACTTAATTGCACGGAAGCTCAGATGCTTTCTGGTTCTGTAATTCTTTTCCAGTTTCTTGTGCGTTTACTCATGGAATTCGAACTATTTACGTTTGAAAATAAGTTTTAAAGACTGCAGGACTAGCACATTTCTTATCTTAAAGAGAGCAACTGGAATCATTCACACCAATATATTTAGTGAGTAATTAAAAATAAGTCTTTCACAAACTTACGTTTAAGTGTGTGTGTGTGTGTGTGTGTGTGTGTGTGTGTGTGTGTGTGTGTGTGTGTGTGTGTTATGCTCCGGCTTCGTGAATAGAGTAGAGCTCCAATTATCCGAATCAATCATGACGGGACCCCATTCGAATAATCAAAAATTCGGATAATTGAATTGGCCCGAAAATGGGGTCGGTTTCAATCAGTTGTATGTATGTTGAAAATGAGAAGAAAAAGCTATTTTTTAAAAGCTCTTAATTAACAGATATGAAGGTAACTACTTTCATGCTAGGAGTACTTACAATTGCTGTACATTAGAATAATATGTACTACTAGTGGTACCTGCACGGCTTTGCCCGTAACAGAAAATTAAAAGGTCTTTTGGTTCGAATGTATATTTACAAATAATGTATGGTGAATTTTCTCGTCAATTGGCTTGTGCCCATGTTACGGTTCCACGTTATGATAATTTCGTAATTTACTCGTCCTTCTTATGATAATTTTGTTCTTAAAATCGGAATAGAAAAAGAACCACATCGAATTTTCGAAAAATCGCTTCGAGGTGCACACTCCCATGCTACAAACTAATTTTGTGCCAAATTTCATGAAAATCGGCCAAACGGTCTAGGCGCTGTGCGCATCACAGAGATCCTGACAGACAGAGATCCGGACAGAGAGAGGTCCTGACAGACAGAGGGAGTTCCGGGCAGAAAGACTTTTAGCTTTATTATTAGTAAAGAAGATAGTATTGTAAATACATGTCATTGCTCGCTGAAGCTCTCGGTCAAAGTAAGCTGTTTGATTCACTTCGTGAAATGAAGGATAATAGCACGCGTTGACACAATCATATTACTTTGAGCATCGCAATACGTTTTCGCCTAATTATTATTTTTTTCCCCTAAAATTCTGAAAGCGATTCGGATCATTGGAGTTCGGATGATTAAAGTTCGACTGTATTTTTAATAACTGATTGGGCTAAATTAACACTTTTAGTGGATTAGAGCTTCCGAGAAGTAAATTAAGTTTAATATATTGTAGTTTAATATATTGTGCTAAATCACGATAATATTTTACAGAATTAAAATTTATATTAGCTCCCGCATATCAGTGAATAAAATACATTTTGAAATAGCAGCAAAACACATTACGGCTAGAGGTAAATGAATTAAATTCAGTTAAATTGCATCAAAAGCACCCTAAAATACTGTGATTAAAATACTTGCTAAAAGTTTAATGCTCATATCCAAAAACGTGCCAGACAAATTACGAGATAAAATCAAAGAATTAAAACAAATGAATTGCAAAATGATAAATCATTCTTTACATATTTTTCTGGCATAGAGTAATTTATTTTTAAAAAATAAGGGCTCAAGGAAATATTCTTACAAGACCTTCCAAAAATTCGAGTGGTTCTGGTTCAAGCGCCAAACATTTTAACTTTAACGAATTTCTTCTTACGCATTTCGCAAGTCAGACTTCTCCTTGGAAAATATTTTCCTCTTTCTCATTACGCATACAAATTAATAGAATCCAGAATTTATATCACATTAAATGCACATAAATCATAAAACGTTAGGTCAAAAGGAAAACAAATTAAAGTGAAAAAGAAGAGAACGAATGCGTCTGAATATTTATACTCTTGTGTTGGAAATTGTTTGCAGTTCAATTTCAGAAAATGTAGAAATATGATTTTACATAAAGTTTTATAGCTGTGGAAAATATTCCAAAGCCTATAAAGACATAAGACATAGAAAAGTTTGGAAAAGCGTTTAAAGGCGTTCGGATAAAACTTTTTAAATTGGTTGTAGATAAAATAATTGATACATAACAATTGAAAAACGACGAAATGAAAGAGAGTAACCAAGGGAAAAAAAATTAACCTTAACTAATTTCTTTTTAAAAGTAAGACTCGCGGCCACTGCCACTAATTTGAATTCCGAGAACTATCTCGTATCATGGTTATTATTGAATACATTTCATAGTTATTCTGCACTATTGCACTCCTAACACTTTTTCTCTTATGAATAACACGCAATTTACAGAAATTATTGCTTGTACCTAATAAATTGTAAGAAATCTTTCCCAGAAATCATTTTTATTGGGAATGAACACCACTAAATATACTTAAGCAAATTTGTGCTTCAGAAAAGGAGGCCGCATTCGTTCTTTATTTTCATTTGTTTGTTTCTGCTCTCTTTTTTGGCGCCAAATTCGGTGAAAAATCATTAAATGTCGCCAAGTTTGGTGACATTTTTCGACTTTTTGAACCTTATTGCTCATCACATTCACGTGAACGGGAAAGGTCACATGACATCTCTGATGATGTCATCTACTTAACAGCCCATTAGAAGCGACCTTTTGACGGATATAGATACATACATACATATATACGGTTGGATTTTAATAGTAACAGATTTCTTAATTGTTGGATACCTATACAATGATTTAGGAGTTTTCTTCAAGTATGTGCCACTATATGCGACATCACAGTTAAAGTACACGTCCGGCAGTCAAACATTGAGAAATTTTGGATCAAATATACCAATTGGGATTAATATTAGCATTAATGACAGTTATATACAAAAATCAAGTTTCTTTTTCTATGTATAACATTTAGTAGTATAATATTTTAGTAGTATAATATTCATACTAGCAAAAAATTCTTTATTTTTAAAAGATAATTCTTACTACTATTATTAACATTATTATTAAAGATAATCGAAAATTAATCTTCACTGAATGAAAATTAGTTGATTCCTTAAGTAACAAATACTAATATTCTAAACCAAGTTTGACATGAAAGCCGCAATTTTTCGCGTAGTTTATTCACTCAAATTGTTTCTCAGTATGGTTAAATAACATGCGAAGTTAATGAATACCAAAGCGTCATCTAATGTTTCAGCGTCATCCGTGGAAATGCGTGTGTACCCACCTGTGATATGATTTCAGTCCTGAATAATCAAAAGGTTCGGTTCAGCTGAAATTACAAAACGCAGTATAGTGAGAAACTTTCCGATTTCATTCCATGTCTCAGCCAATTAACTGGAAAAGAAATGCGAATCATAATACATCTTTCGTTTTAGAAAACTGATGATTCTCATGCTATATGTTTCATTTTTGTATTGGTACCAAGAAAATTATTCATGCTTCTTAAAAATGGCAAAATTTTTGATCTTGACATTAAACAGTCAGAAGCAAAGGAATATAAGCGCAAAAATTAAAATTTGGGACGCATAAAAGTACGCCAAGTAAAAAAGGTATGCGAACCTCTCTTCTATTTTGGAGCAAGAAATAATAGTAGTAACCCCAATAAGTGATGTGTTGTTCAGCCCGATTTAGAAAACCTTTTCAATGAAAGGCTACCTAGGACCGGAACTTTTAACGCATTTTAATCAAAACTTCAAAACGGCCACTCACATCCCTTTGCTTTTCATTGCCTCATATTAAATTTGCGAAATCTTACACATATAATAAAATAAGACATTTGTTTCTGGGTTTGTGACGCGCTTAAAAGGGAAACGGTAAGTGTAAGAAATTCGAAATGTAGTGTACAGATGCAGATTTTTCCGACAGTGTACATCTGGCCTAATTTTAGATAAATTAATGATACAAAAGTTGTTTGAATTTATTTAGCACTTTTTATTCGACGAAGCCAGGACTAGTTGCATACCCAGTTAGCACCATTTGTTTCCTAAACGTTGTGAAATGGTTGTTTGCGTCGTAACAACCATTTTATGATGTTTGTGAAATGTTTAAACTTTTCATGTGCTACCTGCTCTCTTAAAAAAAATCCAGCGATTTTAACTCAGACTGAGTAAATTTTCACTCCTTTCCAGTGTCGAAAACGCATTTTCCTTATAGGAGTGAATTTCATTCCTTTTGCGGAGCGGTTATTTTCACTCCTTTTGGATAAGCTAATTTTACTCCCTTTTGATAAGTGTTTTTCATTCTTTTTAAGACTAAATTAATATCCTAAATGAGTGGCTGCTTTCCGTTTTGGAAAGCCGCTATTTCACTCTTTTTTTAGAATAAAATAAGTAAAATCATTTCACTCTTCTTTGGTGAAATTGCTTTTTAAACGTGTTTTCATGTGCTTATGCTGTGTATTTGAATTTAAAACTGTTTTTAAAACTTATTTCATTTGAAAAAAAAAATTAGCTTTTTAATTTAAAAAATTAAAAAAAAATGTTTTTAGTTTTTCCGAAGAGGATGCACAAGAACTGTATGGAAAATACGAAGAATTTTCTTTTTTATTAAAACTTTAACTGGTAATATTTCTTGAACTACTCGTATACCGTTACAAATCACCCACGTGCAATATTACGTACATTTCCGAATCTAAAGATTGAAATAAAACTAAAAAACCCACACAGTTCCAAATAAATAAATTTAAAATTTTGAAACTCTATATTGATATTCTCGGTGTGCCTTTTAACATTAATAATGTTTTAAAAGTTACATCAGTTCAAATTAATTTAAAAAGTCACTCATAAATTGTGACAAGATACGTTTGAATTCAATTTTGTTTCTTCGAGGCCATTCATTAATTACGTAAGGACAATTTTGGCAATTTTTGACCTTCCCTTCCCTCTATGTAAGGGTATGTAAGACTCCCCCCCCCCATCTTACGTAAGATTCTTTTTTTTCTTCACAATAATAAAATAACAAATATTACATCACTGGGATCGTTCTTAAATTAACTATCTTTTTTTTTTAATTTTTTTAAAAACATTTTTGAGTAAAGAAATGTTTACTGTAAGGAATCTAGACCGAATGTTTTTCGACAAATAATTTTTGTATATGATGCGATAATAATTAAAAATAAGACATGCAAAACACAGTGTGATTCTTTTATTATATTTTACACGTTTCATTCTTTGAAACACAAGTAAAAAACAGCTCATCCTAGAATACATACTTTTACCTTCCTGAAGCAAATGAAATATAATATTTGCCAAACCACTTGACCGCGGATTTCTAATATAAAATATCGGCTTGGAAAATATTACGTAAGAATGGATCTGCCAACCCTCCTCTCCAAGCAAGGGTATGAACCCCCTTATTATATATTATATAGATTTATTATACGAATTATATTATAAGAATTCCCCCTCCCTCCCCCTCAGGACCCTGAATTAATGAATGGCCCGTTACACATATGAATGAGTGTATTATACAAAGTTTATGATACTCTTGAAAGTTTATTATACACAAAAACAATGTTTGATTAATTTAAAATATACGCAGTGGTTGGAGCTCCGACCATCGGGAGCGGATTCGGTATCCGACCTAGAGATTTGCGCATGGTCGGGTCTGTAACACCTGCCTAATGCAGTACACACACACCAAAGAGGGTAACGACTGTTTCAAATGTCATATTTTTGATTCGATGACCGAAATAAAATTGTTGATAACAGTTTCGTTAATTTGGAAGAAAAAGTTACAAAAAGTTCGCCGTAACATTGCACGTGGGTGATTTGTAACGATATAGTAGTTCAAGAAATATTAACAGTTACAAGTTGTAATAAAAAAGAAAATTCTTCGCACTTACTATTCAGTTTTTGTGCATTTCCTTCAGAAACTTCATTCAGCAACAAATAGTGTTTTAATTCATTAAATGAAGACATTTAGATAGCGACATCCACTTAGTATTCGCGACCAACGTTAGTTAAGCCTAACGTGGAGGTATAGAAGATTCTCTCTAAACAAAATCACGTGACAGAATCGAACCAATGAAAATGTTTTTGAGTCCTTCTTTTAAAGAATGTTTTTATTTTTCGCTCTTCAAAAGGAGTGTTTCCGAATTTCACGCTAATAAGGAAAAGTTTTAGTCTTGGTTTTTTTCGTAAAGTGTCTTTTTTCGATAAAGTTAAGAACTCTTTTTAAGAGTTATTTTTTCGTTCTTTTGAATTAAGAGTGTGGGGTGTTGCATTGTTGTAAATAGTGAAACTCAGTTTTAATCATTTTTTAGCAATAAAAGTTTTGCCAAGAATTCAGTTTAGGGTTTAAAATATATATATATACACTGTTGTGAACTACGTCTATGTAAGTGGTGCAATAATATTAAAACCTTCTAAGACTTTAACTCTTAAAGAGATTTTAACTCTTATACCAAACCAAACCCAGTGGCGCGACAGCATATGAGGGCCAAGGCCTATTGGGCCCATTTAGTTTTCCTGACCGAGGGCTCCGAAGGTGCAAAACATATATTCCACAGTTAGGTAGAACTGGGAATATAGAGATAGATAGAAAGAAAAAAGATGCAGAGATAGTAGATACACGTAAATGGATAGATGCAGAAACTGTTTTCTTAAAATTAGTAGAAGAAATAGCCTCGTTAATACTTAAAGACAGATGAATAACGAAATACTTGTAGATATAGAGGTATGTATATACGCATATAAAAACAATTGCTAAAATATCTTCTCCCTGAAAAAATAATAATAATGAAATGCAAGATGCTACAGGTAATTGAATTTATTGCATTATCAATTGAAGTTTTTCAGATGCTATCATCTCTTCAGCATTTCACGAAATTCGAATCACGTTGTCCTAAAATGGCTGAAAAAGCTTAATGGTTTTGATTGGGCCTGTAATTACATTACTCTCATTCATCTGGCATCATGTAAACCGCATTCAAATAAGAAGAAACATAAGAACTGCTATCACACAATTTTTGCAGTTTAACGATGGAAATATAAGACCTTGTTATTGAGTTCCTTAATGTTTGATCAATGCTTCACTTTATTTGTGGGTTAACATTTTTTTTCTAATTACAGAGTAAACACTTTCCTTACAGGAGTCGTGTACATTTGCACAGAATGGGGTTGTTTCCTTCAGTCAAAATTACTACTTTTAGTCACTGAAATTGATAGAATGAGTAAAAAAAAATAACATGGATCCAGAAAATACTTTCATTTTCCTAACAGTTATCTTTTAATTAATTTTTTAAAATGTCCAATTTTGAAAACAAGGCGTGGTCTTTATGACGTCACAAATGATGCGGTTTGGCGCATCTTTTTACCAAGTTTCCACGTTATGATAATCAAGAAACGAATTAAATATTGCGCTCTACGCTTGCTATCAACCATATCGTTGCCAATACACGTGAGTAAAGATGCAAATTAAATATTTTTCTCCGTGAAATGCAGAAACGTAAACAATGAAAGCGCACCAATTTATGTAATTTTTTTTTAATATTAAACTTAAACAAATTATTTAAAAAGTAGTCAGATCCTATATTTTTAAGCATGCTCTCTCAGGAAAAAATACTTTCAAAATTTTGGAAACGACCCCATTATTACAAGAAGTGCATGTTTTTCTTTCAAAATTTCTTTTTAAAAATTTCTAATTATGTAGAGTGAACACTTTTACACATGTCATGGAAGTCGTAAACTTTTGCACATTTTTGTACTTCTTGGCATCAGCAATGGTTAGGCAATATTTGTGGTTTGAAATAGTTTTTAAAATATTAAAACAAAATACGTAAACAAGTGAGTTATAAATAATTAAAAACGTCACTTATAACCTATGAGTAAAATAATGATGCATGGTTTTTTTTTTTTTTTTTTGTAAATATAATACGTCTGTACCATTCAATTTCAAAAATTGTAACCTGCCACTTTGTGGTAATGGAAAAAGTAAATAAAAACTAACTTTTTACTTCCGTCATTGCTTTTGAGTTAGCCCTTCCGATGAAGTATTTTTTCTCTGTTTTTGGAACTCCCATCGTTAAGAGGGGAGCATTTAAACTGTATTTTTTACATACTCAATCCATAGATTTTAGATAGTTTTATTTGAGTTCATTAAAAATAGAAAAGAAAAACAATAAAGAAGAAACACAGAGCCACTAAATGCTATAAGTTACAATAGAATGAAGGAAAATATGATAGTGTTTTTATTTACAAAGCGAAATGTATTTATGTTTAAGGGGATAGTTTTGTTCTTCCTCCTTTCTTATCATCAGTTTTAAAGAAATAAAATTTCATCCTGCTTTTTTTCTATAATCCCATTGCAAAAAAATTAACTATTTTATTTCCTGAAGATTAGCCATTACTTCGCTTACTTTGGAGTAGTAAATAAAAATACATGTATTGTTAACTTATTTTGAGTTTTTTTCCCATTTTGACTCTAACAGTTTCTTTCGAGAGCTACCGCGTTAATTTCTCAAAAAGAATTTTTTGTAGTAAAAAAGAAGTGAGGAGATACTATAAACTTAGAAACAAGACTCAAGTTTTACCCCTAACACCACCGTATTGCTTCTCACTAAGACACACGAAAACGTTTGAAGCTTCAATCTATTTGAAAACTCATCAAACAGCAGTATCACTGGATTTGTTGCCCATAAAGTATAAAAACTTAATTTTATGAGCAAGTGATCCGTTTTACTGCCAATTCGAACATCTACCTAACTATTACTCCAAGATAACTCAAAGAAACGCCGTTTCTATACTACGCGAGACCCTTATCACAGAACAAAGTGGAGCAGAGATTCCGTGAAAAATGTCTGAAATTTTATTTACATATTTATTAGAGTATAAAATGATTTTAAAATTTAAAAACCATCTGAATTTTTCTCTTTTTTTTTTTTTTGGAAAAATGCATTACTCAATTTTCAAAATAAAATATTCCACAAACATTTTTAAACTGCATAATTCCAACACAATGTGTTTTACTAAAAATTGTAAATGAATTGAGATTTATCTTGCAGCAGTTTGTCGTTTTAACTACAGAGTTTTATTAAAAGACATATTGAGCAGGGTTGCTCACCGAATAGAGGAGGTTATTAGCATTGAAAGTTTAAAGGGGCGTTTTAGGGGTTTTTTCAGGGGGGGGAGGCTTCTTTCTTTTTTGGGGAGTCTCGTTCTTGGGAACATCTGTTGTATTGGAGTGAGAGCGATTTTTTTATAGCCTTTCTTTATCATAAGTAAAATTGTAAGATAAAATTGTACTCAGCAAAAATCAAGTATATCTGTTCTCTTTCCAACTTAAAAAATAAACAGATTGATTATTTAAACGGAGGAGAGGCTAAAAAACTTGCTACTTGAAAAGTATCAAACGATAAAAATCCGAATGATTCTCAAGTTCTTTGAATCAGTTCTTTGAAATTGATTGGTTAACTTTATTGACAATTTATCACTCATTTTAAACACATTAAAAAACAGATAGTCCATTCATAGTAAACAAACGAGCTGATGTGTGCATCACATGACAACCTTTTACTCCAATTTAATGGCATTTCCCTATTACTAGCAATTTTATTGTGATTCAATAGCTTACTCTAAATATCACCAAAATTGGCCAAATTGAAACAGATATTTAAAAAATAAATCGCCAAATTTGTCGCCGAAGTGACGACAAAACTTGACGACCGAAGTTCCGATATACCGCCTAATAGTGTACGCCTAATTATAACACCACTTGAGTTTAAATCGAAATTAACAATGTTTTCCCCCAAAAAAGGGGCAAAAGACCCCCTTTAGAAACACCCGAATGCAACCAAAAGGAGAGGTGCACAACTAGACCCCTTTAGGAGTCTACGTACCAAATTGCAGTTATCTAGGACTTACCATTCTTGAGTTATGTGGCATACATACGCACATACATACATACGTACATACAGACGTCACGAGAAAATTCGTTGTTATTAACTCAAGAATCGTCATTACGGATATTGCGCGTATCTATATGTTCTTAGGCACTTATCCACGTCAGGTCGATTTGAAAAAAAAACTCAATATTCATTCGGATGTGAGTAAATTGGAAATTAAGGTTGATTTTCGAGTGAAATTTTTTTCGCAAATACAATACTTCCTTTTTTGTAAAAGGAAGTAAAAACAAAGGACTGAAATAGCAAAGCACGAAGTAGTTCTGATTTTTTAATATGTTGTTTGGGTCAGTTAGGGTAGTGTAAACCTAAGTTTACAATTTTCAAAAACCTGTGCTCGCTGCGTAATTCGCGAAAAACTGCAAAATTCGCGGTCTTATTGTAGTTTTTCCTTTAAAACTCCTAAACTACCCAACTTTTGATACTAAATGTGACCCGTTTAAAATCACATTAAATTTTGAACAATTTAAGCTGAAGGGGCATTCTGTATGACCAATAGTTTAGGAGATATCGTACTTCAACAGCTGGCCATTTTTGGCGAAAAATAAGAAATATATGCTTCGATCACATTCTACGCCAAACATGGACATGAATTCCCACTCTAATTGAAGAAAAATGGATATACTGTTACAGTACATATAATTTGCTTTCATTTAATCCAAAAATAGAGGCTGTAGATTTAATAGTTCTTTTACAATCAAAAAACAAACAAACAAATCAATCGGAAAATTCAGTTTTCGAAGAAATAAGACAAAATACTTTTCAAGACAAGTCTAAAACGAGCTGATGTGGGCATCACATGACTTCCTTTTACGCCAATTCAATGATAATAGTGCCTTGGATTAAGCAAAGAAACTTGAAATATTTTACCCCAAGTTTGTTGCAAACTGAAGCAAAAAAAAAACGTTTTATACGAATTAATTTTCCCATTTTAATGTGATTCAATGGTTACCTCTTTAAATTTCGCCAATAGTGGCCAAAATAAAACCATATTTATAAAAAAAAAAAAAGAAAGAAAGAAAATTTCGCGAAATTTGTTGCCAAGTTGGTGAAAAACTTGGCGACCAAAAGCTTGGCGATATATTGCCAAGTGTTTTCCAAATTATAACACCACTTAAGTTTGCATTGAAATTAATAATGATACCCCCCCCCTTTCCAAAAAGGTGTAAAAGACCTCCTTAAAAACATTCGAATGCAACCCAAAGAGGAGGTGCGTAACTAGACTCCACCAGGAGTCTACGTACCAAATTTCAACATTCTAGGACATACCGTTTTTGAGTTATGCGGGATACATACACACATACGCACACACGTACATACACATATACATACGTACATGCAGACGTCACGAGAAAACTCGATGTAATTAATTCGGGGATCGTCAAAATGGATATTTCGGGTGTTTATACGCTTTTAGGCATATATCCAACGTGGTCGGGTGGAAAAAAAAGCTCAACATTCATTCGGGGGTGAGGAAAATGGAAATTAAGGCCAATTTTTGGGTTAAATTTTTTTTCGCGAATACAATACTTCCTTTACTTTGTAAAAGGAAGTAAAAAGAGGGGAAAGAATGATGTAATAAGACTCTAATGCGTGTTTATATAAGTATGTGTGCTAGCAGCAAAACACGGCGATTATGGAAAAAAAATAGGTCAATAATTGACAACCCTATGCAAGTAACGCAAGCATTCCTTCCCCTGCGTATGTATGCCTGTAACATTGATGATTTTTCGACCGTATTTCATTTTTCAACAGAAAAGTTACCTACCGAGTTTTATTTTGAATGGAGGACAATTTTGGTATCAGACGAATTTTTAATGAGCCGCTTCTGATCGGCTGTTTGGTGGATCAAACTGTTTAATCTTCTGTGATTGGCTATGTATTACAGCCACATTTAATGTTTATATTGCATAGATATATTTATTTATTGATTTATTTGTTAAATTGTAACACAACAGTTAATAAATGCATAATATACATATAGTGTAAGTTTTTAAAAAAATTCATTTTCAGTGTAACAGATAAAACTTCATTTTTAGTACACAAATGAGTATTAACGCGCTTTATGTTTCAAATCCATTAGATCGTTTTTTTTTTCTTTAAAAAAAAAAATAATTACGAAACTCATATTTCTTTATTTTCAAGGATCACATTATGCCACATCCATAATTATTTAACGCTCAACATCAAATCAGAAAAGAGTAAATATTATTATTTCGTAAGGAAAATCGAATCAATATCAAGAAAGATCATCTAGAAAGAACGTGTACAAATCTAAATAAATCGATACGCATAACATCGACATATTATTCTGAACAACGCTTTCCACACGCAAATTAATCTGCACTATTCGCCCGCATCACAGTTCCATCTTCAATGACCGCAGGTGTTTATTATGTTCCAATAAGATGCTTAAGTTCCTTAAATTAGCTTCATATTAAAATAGTTGAATGTTTTGAATCTCATTACAAGAACTACAATGATATTTTCATAGGCATGGATGAATTTTGTGAAAAGTGTACAAACTTTTTATTTGCGTGCATTTAGTATTATTTTGACGAAAACGCAGAATTCTTAGCTCAAAAGTTATAGGAAATTACAGATCATATATCCATATGTATGGAGCTCAAGTGAAATTTTTATCAACTATCGACAAGAATCATTAAATTGATACGTCATCGTCCAAAGTTGTCTCTCCTTTATTTGCAGTACACCCAAACCTGTTTTTGTAAGCTGGATAGAGACGTTTTTTTTTTTTTTTTTTTTTTTTTTTTTTTTTTTTTGCGGTGGATAGGGATCGCATAAAAAATCCCTAGTAGAAAAAAAAACCCAAAACTGCTTTGAATGAAATCAAAGAAAACCAAGTAATGATAATTTTGCCAAATAGACAGACAAAATTTCCTGAATAGGGGGCATCGAGGTGCCCCTGTAGCCACTTGAAGATTCTTCCTCGCACTCGTTTTATAAATAACTAGCAGTACCTGCACGGATATGCTCGTGCTAAGAAATTAAAGGAAGTCCATTGGGGGGGAAAAACGACCCCACCCCTCTTCCGATGTAAAATAATCGCTTTTCTTCAACTAAAATGCGTACATACCTTTTCAAAAGACCTATTAAAGTCTCTCTGGAATGTAAAACTATTCGCTGGAACACAAGAAAATATTAACGGTAACTTTAAAACTCAAAACAATCCTTTAACTACATAGTTCATCGCTTAACGCGCCAAGCAACCACGCTACCTGCCCTTTAGCGAGTGAAGCGGTTTTTCCCCCTGCAATTTAAAGTGTTTCGCCACACAAACAGTGCTACAATAAAAACGTTATAAAGAACAATCACAATTGAATAATCCGAAAAATCAAATTATTTACTTAGATAAGTAACTGTCTTCAACTATAAGAATAAAATCAAACGTTAAAGAAATAAAAATTAAAAAAAAACAATAGATAAATCCTGCAAAATCAAATTATGTACTTGAACATCGAAAAAAAAGGAAAAAGAAAACGCATTCAAAAATATGTTTGCTGATCACAACAGCGTAGTATGGGCATGGTTCCACGCAGCTATCAACACTGTCGGTCAGCGCCCTCTCGAACAGTTAACTTACCCCACCATCAATTAGGAATTCATAGAATTAAACAATTAATCAAACATTTAGTTTGCAATTACAAACATTTCAGTCAATCTGACTTAAAAAATGGCCTTTAGCCTTCTTCAATAAATGGATTATTCAACACAAAAATAATTTTTCAATTCGAACCAGTAGTTCGTGAGATTAGCGCGTTCAAACAAACAAACTCTTCAGCTTTATAATATTAGTATAGATATAATTTTTCCCGTTTTCATAACATTTTCTATTGCTGCTGCACTCCTATTAGTCATAGTGAGATGTTATATAGTCTATAATAGCCTTCCTCAATGAATGGACTATTCAACACAAAAATAATTTTTCAATTCGAACCAGTAGTTGCTGAGATTAGTGCGTTCAAACAAACAAACTCATCAGCTTTACATTATTAGTTAATAATTATTAAGAAAAATAAGACAATGCTTCGCAAATATAATTGATTTTTTACAAATCGTTTTTAGCATCGTTTTAGGATTTTCTGTGAAAAGTTCCCTCGAAATTTGTCTCATTGGCAGATTCGAACCTACGCCTATTGAATTGTGAAGGCCGAATTTTCAGGTCGAGTCACCGTGGCCACGCATATTCTGCGTTCCAAGCATTTTATATTATAATATAAATTTTCCTGTTTTCATAAAAAAAATTTATGTGCTGTTCCACTAATAATTAGTCATAGCGTGATATTATATATACAGCCTTCCTCAATGAATGGACTATTCAACAAAAAAAGAATTTTTCAATTCGAACCAGTAGTTCCTGAGATTAGCGCGTTCAAACAAACAAACTCTACTGCTTTATATTATTAGTATAGATTTGAGGCAATTGGGTCCCAATCTGAAATTTTCATACACCGCACAAAAAAAAAAAAAAAAAAAGACCGCAGAAGAAAAAAGAAAAAAAAAAGGTTGATGGTTCTTATTATAAGAGGAGGGGAACGAAATGATCATGAAAATCATTCAGTTTATTTTTAATTTTAAGTGATACTTTCACATAAATTAATATTTTAGAGGCAGAAATTCTTTGCACTCATTGAATTTGCTTTGAGCTTTTTTTCAGTTAGTTAAAACGTCTATAAATAACGTTAAAACAATAAAGAAGGCTTTGCAGTGTTCTTTTGCTGATTAGCGACCATTTTGGTTCTTTTTGCACATTTTCTTTGCCTTCTGCATTTTTGAACGGAAGAAGTCTTTTTCGACATATAGGTTATGCTGCGTATTTTTTTTCCCACGTGTTGATTTCTATTTCCTCAGGTACATTTTAGGTACATTTTTTTATCACTGACTCTCGTTCGCTGATTCTTTTCGTTCATTTCGGCTCACATTTCTTTTACCATTGCAAGAGACAGAAAATTTGGTACAACATGCATTTGGACTTATTTCTTGGATACTCTACTTTGAAGTTTTTCGATCTTATGTCAGTATAAGGAATCCTCCCGTTTTCCGCAAGAATAAATGCACGTTCTCGAGGTCAGGTATCTTGTTATCAAAGTCATACTATAAATGTTTTATGAATTAAACTGCTCAAAAAAGGGGGTTAAGGAAGCCTTGCCAAGGAGTTGGCTCTGACATTTCCTTCAACTTCATCCACTGAAAATGAATGTTGTGTTCGGGTGAAAGTTTGTAAAGATGATTCAAGACGTGGTTCTTTGTTGTTGTTGCTTGTCCCACTTGGCAGACAGAAACATCATACCAAGTCCATGAAGCCGTGAGAACAAAGTCCCTCCAAAACAAGCAGAAGGGTTGGAATACAGCTGATTCAGGTCACAGCCGATGCAAGAGAAAATATGGGCGGGAGCAGCCTGAGTCAAATTGCATTTTGGGCACAAGGGGAAAACCTTAATACCAGCCACATGTCGCTGTTCTCGAGTGTGTCCACTTCTCAGTCGGGCTAGGACGGTTTGATATTCTCTACTACTTGCCCGAAGTAAAGCAGCACCAGGGCGGGATGCTTTGTACCATTCATGTATAGGGGGCTGTCTCCAAGAGGAGCTGATGCTTTGCTTAACACGAGTTGCAATTTCTGAAAAAGAAAGGCATCCGTTATGACGTGGGTTCTTTAAACGGTTTAAACAAAACAGGAAAAGTTATTGCAGCTGATATATTTTTGTAGCGACAAATATGTGAATTTTTCCTTTACGCTGAACTGCATCATTTTATAAAAGGACTTTAAATTATGTTCTTTGGCTTTAAAGTTATGTTTAAGTCATGAAAAAGTTGCTTTAAAAATAAAAGTTTCATTTTGGTTTATGGTTAAAGAATCACTTGGCAACATCAGGCCTTTAACAGTAAAAACAACAAAAAATTTACCGTCAAATGTCCCAAAACATTGATGAAAATTGTAAAAATGCCTTACGATTAGTAAAATTTCTTCGACATAGAATTAAAAGAAATAGGAATTTTTCAGTGTATGAAACTAAAAAAAAAAGTGCTACATTTTTGAATGCCGAAAAAAGAAAACTGTTATAGTTTCCATCAGATTGGTGCATTTACAAGTTTAAAATTGATTTAATAGCATATTTAGTGAGTATTTTCTTGGATGATGGCAACTATAGAGTTTCAATTTGTTCTTATAGTATTTTAGAAGACTAAATTGGGTATGTTGAGGATTGGAAAGGTTTTTTTTTTTTTTTTTTTTGAGATACTTACGTTTAAAGTCATACACTTCAAATATAGATTTTATTCTGTGAGTCAATATGAATAAATCGCTTCGTATTATAAAGATATTCAGCATAACATAATTTTTCCTTTTCCTTTATTCTATGTCGCTTTCTCATCCTACTCTCAAAAGTCAAGTCAAGGGACTTGAAATCAAATTACAAACTAAAACTGTTTTCAGGATGAAAACTTGACAAATCAAATTAGATAGCCCATTGGAATGGGGAATAGTTTTCTCTAAAATCAATATTTCTGCCGTTTGAAAAAATAGTAATAACTTTCGGAATCGCTAGGGAAACCTTATCCACTGATAATTGGGGGTGCTGCAGAATCCACATATCCAAGGTCAATAAATGAGTCTTACTTAAAGCTGAAGCTAGATCAAGAGAAAGGAACTTGGTAAATATTTTTGCAACGAATTCACATGAGAAAAATCAAATTGTGAAAGGTTATAACTTTGCTAAGCAGAACGAGTCGGGGGCTTATCACTATAGATACCCTATAATAAGTTGCGGTCTCTATAGATTATCGATTTTCAAAATTAAAGATAAATAGGAAAACGATTCAAATCAAAACAGGTTCGTGGATTATATATTCAACACCCAGAGTATATAATTTAAAACCAGTGCACTAAATTCAAATCGATCGTAATGATGTTAATTATGATAGTTGGAGTTTTGAACCAAAGAAATAAAGAGCCTAATAGAGGAATTTATCGCCATACTTACTTAAAAATTTTGGTTTTTATGAAAACTGAATCTCATTTTTTGCGTTATTGAATTTTTTGGTGCTATAATCTGAATTTTGCGATTTTTTTGAAGCACTAAGGGATTTCTACCCATTGATGCTCACTAACCCTCGAAAATCACTTTGCAATCTTATTCGGTTCGTTTAAATCGTTTGGCATGAAGAAGTGGGTAGGTTTGTTTTGTTCTGACCTATCTTCATGTTTTAGGTTAGTAACCTCAATTTAAATCTCGTCTCATGAAGTTTGGTGAAGTATTACGGAAGTTACGTGTACCCACAAAGAAAAAAAAACACCCATGGGGAAATAATATATGTATATGCTACTGCGATTAACATTATGTTAAAATGCGTGTTTTCTTTTCTGATATTAATTGCTTAACACAACTGTGGTTCAGTTTCTTGTCCCGAATGAGCTAAGACATTTGGATCACAAGCTGAGGGAAATTATTTATTCAAATACTACATTTTCTGGCCCATGGCAGGGTTGATCCCATTATTTTTTTCGTAATTACACTGTTAAAAATTCAATAAACTTTTATGGTAAATATTACTGTAAAATGTAATGTTTACAGTAAAGAAAAAATTTACAGCAAATTATACCGAAGAAAATAAACGATTGCAGCGCCTATTGATACACCTTGTGACTTACAGTACAAAGAATATAACACCATATTTCCCTTACTCGATGCGTCCCTAATCGTATGGTGGGCGGCAAAGCCGCCTGCCATTTCAAAGGTCCCGAGATTGAATCTGCAGTTCAAATTTTAAGTTTTTTAACTCTCGTTTATTCTACTGTAAAATTTTACAGTAAAATAGGATTTTACGGCAACAAAACTGGAAAAGTTACTGGCAACATGGATGCCAGTAACTTTTACCGCAAAATTTCAGGAACTTTTTTAACAGTGTAGCTCGACGTTTTTACCAACTAAGCTAATGGATCTCCGTCTCGAAATGCCATGTACTAAAATAATGCGTAATAGAGTAAAAAATTAAACTGAAATCGAAGCCTCTGTTTTTTTAAAAATATTTTTAAAAGTGGTTGTGCGATTTACCCATTGTAAAGAAATAAAATAGAGGGACTGAAGACTTTCATTCGTGAATGAAAGATCCCAGGTCACGTGATAGGTTTAAAAGCAAAATACATATAGGAGAAATCAGGTTTCCTTAACAAGTTTCACGCGAAACGTGTCAGCCATTCGTTGTTATTGTGTCACGTGACTTGGGGTTTTTGCCTCAGCTTTTGCTAAGCGAATGATGGGACTTATTCCCTCCATTTACTAATTCCTGCTCTAAGTATTTACCTCGTTAAAATAAACGTTTGGTTTCCTGATTTTAGCAACAACAAAGTTGTACCCTGAAGTGTTCAAAATCATGCGATTAGTTTATTAAATTACATAGGTAACGACCCCAGTAATTGGCACTTTAAGGATTTGTCCGTAAACTTACCTCTGTTTTAATTACTTAGAAAAAATATATTCACTAGCAAATATTTTTGTATCAAAAAATGCACATCTGTGCATCAATTTAGTTCACTGAAAACAAAAATATTTGAATCGATATTTTTATATATATATATATATATATATATATAAAGTTACCAAAATCACCAGTAATTGGCACCTGATACCCCAGCGTATGACACCTGTTGATCCAGTAATTGGCGCATGTTAATAGAACTGGGAAATCACTTTATTTTTCACTTTTAGATTACATACAAAGTTCATCATCATAAGAAACATAATTTATGTTAATTTAAATTAGGTAATTTCACATAAATAATGTTAAATCACACATCTTGACGTTAAAAACGTATTTCACAGACATTAAAATTTGGAATGTTGCATGGAAAAAATATCGAGATTATTGCTGTTTCATCAGTCGGCACGCCAGTTTTGATTTTACGAATTATAGCTCAATTCACATAAAAGAGAACATTAACCTGATGATTAAAAATAGGACAGTTCTCTACAGTCACATTATCTAACTGTGATAGCTAAACATATTTGTTTTTTTTTACTGTTTCTTTTAAAAAATTAACAGTAGATTCTAATGGATTGATGTGCATGCTTCCCATAAGCCAGAGAAGAAGTTTTTGCAACAAAAATGTCTGATTTTACACATTCCACAATTGTTTCTTTTTCCTATGCAATGCTACCATTTAGTAACATGAATTGAAGTTATAATCTTCAAAGTAAATGTACATTCAATTGGTACATAGCCTTCTACTTTTAAAAGATTGGGTATAATTGGGTTTAGGACAGTTTTGTCCGAAGTGCCAATCACTGGTGACCTGCCAATTACTGGAGGTATTACCCTATTCATAGAAATTTGGATAAGAACTCTGCAGAAGAAAATAAGACAGTAAAACGACGTGTTTTGATCCATGGAGATTCGAACTCACGACTTTCGCATTATCAGCATAACGTTCAATCCAACAGGACTAATGAGCCTTTAAATGAATGAATTATCAACGTTTTAACGCACAAAAATTGCATTAAAACGTTGGTAATTCAATCATTTAGTTTTCAAGCACAAAGGTATTTTTTAATAAGCTTTTGTTTCGAAATTGTTAATGTCATTAAAGCGATGTACAATAAAAAACAAAGTAAATCGGACTTTCGACAAAGAAGTCAAAATGTAAATGTCAAAATGTTTCTTTATTTTTTTGCGGCGATTTTTTTTTTTTTTTTTTGAAATGATGTTGACTTGTGAAGTTTGATAAAGTATTAACTTCCCATAAAAATCACCTTTAAGAAATAATACATATGATAACCATTTGAAGTATCATTGTTACTGCGTTATAATACAATGTATTTATTTAACAGCAACTTATGTAACGTCTTATACTTTAAATTACCGATGCGAACAAGTATTGTATAAGTTTCAAGAGCAGAGTCGGTTATTCCTACCAACAAAAAATGTATTCCTATTTATTCAAACGAACTGGAATATTGCCATATTTCGTAACAAGACAGCAAGATTTGTTTGAAAGCAGTATTCATGTCTACTATAAGAAGAATGGCACATATCGTTTCCTACCTCCATACATAATGCATTAATACTCTCATATGACCGGAAATCAATACATTCGACATTTGAAATTCGAAAGCTGAACTTCTACTAGAATTTTGAAGATGCCACAAAATGTCACACATTATCCTTAACATTTTTATACTGTGTTGCCTCCTCAAGAGCTTTAAAATAAAATTTCTATTGTGTTTAAAAAAACCTTTCATGGTTTGTATGACACCCAGGACGAATATTAAAATTATAGATGAATTGAATGTTGTTGATATAAAGCAGTGGTGCCTAACCTACGGCTTGCGGACCATATGTGGCCCACGAAGCTGATCCATGTGGTTCGTTGTACAAGGTGTGTTAGAAAGGTTCGGTGAATTGTGCCATAAAAAAGGAAACAAGATAAACAAGTAAAATAACTTTACAAGCCTTCAAGGTTTTTTTTTTTTAATTACGCTCAACAACGTCCTCTAGGACATAAGGCGCCTTGCAGTCCAATACAACAAAGATGCAGTAGGAGAGCGGGGAAGCTCCCTGAAGTCGACATCCTTCAGCACATCGAGAACGGGGCAATCAAAAAGATGCTCCCATGTCATTTGCTTAGTCCCTTCACAGAGTGGGCACAGCAGGGAGCTGGCCAGTCCGATTTTAAAAAGATGGGCTTGTAAGTAGTCGTGACCAGTAATCAGACGAAAAGATGTAACCCCTTCAACTCTAGGGAGAAGGGAAAGTTGCAGTCTTGTTTTGTCTTCAAGAAGAGACGCCCAAGATTTTCCGCTGGCAATGCCACGGAGAGATGAAATTCTTTTGAGCCTGATGTTGCTCCCAAGATGTCGCTTGGCGTTTCGAGAGAGATCGGGAGGCAAGGTGGATTTAATGTTGAAGCCTCTTTAGCCAACAAGTCAGCTTGCTCGTTGCCATGGATGCCGCAGTAGCTTGGTATCCATTGGAGCACAACGTCTTCACCGGTCTCAAGAAGTGAACTAATAATGAGTTTACATTCAAACTCAGTCTCTGTTGGGAAAAGGTTATAGTCTGTGATTGATTGTGACAAAAATAACAATTTTTTGGCAAGAGATCTCAGTGACATCCCTAAGGGACATATAAATTGCAAAAACTTCACCGTCAAAATTACCTGACCAGGCACTAAGAGATTCCTTAAAGCTGAAAATTTTGAAAAAAGCGTCAGCACCAGCCCTACCTGTGGAGGCTGTGGCAGATCCATCGGTATAAACGTGAAGCCAATCTTGAAATGGATACCTTTCATGAATAGTAGCCAGGGCAGAAGCCCTTAACTCAGCCTGTGAGGAAGAATGTTTACGAAGAGGCTGCACCAAGTCCAAATTAGCAGTAGCATAATTTAAAGTACTCGGGAAAATAGATGGTCTAAAATTGGACTGTCTGATGCTCGAGGCATCGAGGTCTGTGCGAAACTCAAATAAAAGAATGTTGTGTTTTGAGTCTGATCTGAGTAGGGGTGTAGCTGTTCCAAAAACCCTCTTTTCTCAGCAATCTCTCACCTAGGGAAAAAGCCCTGTAGGTTCGTCTATCTGACAAACAATAAGTTGCAGTTTGCAATTCCATAGCAGCAATAGGGGTTGATTTTGATGCACCAGTAATGAGTCTTAATGCCTTGTTTTAGGCCTTCAAAGGATTCGCCATTAGTTGCAATACACTTTTGACAACGGGTGTACAATTGTTGGAATCTGACAGCAAACGATTCTTTCGGTATGGCTCGAAGCACGTTGCCACACGTTGTTGTATCTCAGTAATGTCATATAAGCGTTGGCCTTTCAGAACTCCTTCAATGCGAGGAAATAGGAAGAAGTCCGTGGGAGCCAAATCAAGAGAATATGGTTGGTGATCCAAACTGTTACTTGCTGTCTGGCGAGGACACCCTACTTTCCGTCTCAAAAGCATTTAAACCACCCATAAACACTTTTTACTCACTTCTTCATCACCGTAAACTTTCACTAACAATTCATGTGTCTCCGTCACCTTTTTGACTAACTTGAAGCATAACTTATTGTTTATGCGTTGCTTCATGTCGCACTGACAATCTATCTCATACGGACTGTGATAAATTCTTCATAGCGTGCGCTTCCTCTTATTTGTCGTAAAATGGCCGTTAAATGGCTCAGATGACATTTCTCCCACTGTGTCTGCGTGAGTTCAAGATCCTAACTTGCAAGGATTTTTAATTATGTGATCAATCACTGAACTTTTCTAACACACCTTGTGTGTTCATTGTTACGAATCGAAAACTATGTTCTAGAATGTTCTAAAATATCTTATTCTATTTATTCGGTATTACGAATGATAAATGCAAATTTGGATCCAAATAGTCATAAATTGGCTTCGAAAAAGCAGGTGGAAATTTTGCATCATGGTAAAAAGCATGTAGTAACGACAACAAAAATTCTTAATTTGTGCTTTCATGTAATTTTTCTTGTTTTCTCACGTTGTCAAGAAAAAAAAAAGTTTTACGTGTGTTTAGATGTACGCGACTCATCTTAATATGAGTTACTGTCGTCGGATAAAAAAAGACATAGCTGATACTAGTATAAGGTGTTACCCAGGAAAATTGTTTTGGGCAAACACAAACTGACAATCATTCTCCAAACCTATTTTCAATTTTTTGGCAACTAAGATCACTTATTGCTGTACAATCAGTAATAAGTAATCTTACCAGGAAACATCACGAGTTCAGTAATCATGAAAAAAGTTTAAAATGGTCGCATTCGAAAGAGTATCTTTAGAAAAAAATTTGACCCAAATATTGTGTGCCCTCGTCCTTTTGTTTTTGAGATATGGGGGGTCAAAGTCTGTCGAAATCTTACGAAAATTCGCCAAGTTTAAAGACTTGGCAAGAAATGGAAAATACCACGTGATTTCATCGCCTGCGTCTAGCAAGACTCTCATTTCCATTTCTGATCATCTGCAAAGCGCGTAAACGATGTTTCGAATTAACCCTTTACTTGTGTGGGTAAAATTAAAAAGTAACTATGAAGCCTGTGAAATGGAAACTAGAGAGCTTTATCCAGAGGAGCTACAACTTTATAACGAAATTGAACGTAGGATTTAACTTTGTAATCGTGATAATAATGCATTTCAGAATTTAAGTGCATTTCAAGTGTGTTTTACTTAACTAATTTAAGTTTGTACTCTTGTAATGAAATGTGTTGTAAGTAATTAATAATTATGTACGAGAATTAATATGAATAAGTAAAAAACAACATGCTTATTAAAGCTTATATATTGAAAATAAAATGGATAGTTTTTGATGTTGAAAGAACATGATCATGGATTGTAGTATCCCAGCTCGTATTTATTTTTTCAAAAGTTATTATCATTCATGAAGTTTTATTGTCTGACCACTGCTAGCGAAAATGTTTAATTTAAAATCGAAAAAAATAATAATTAAAAAAAAGAAAACAATGGATAGTAAATGTCAAAAATTTGCACAGCAAAACTAACGATGTAGGAAATTACTTCATAACAGATTCTTATTAAAAATTTTATAGTCGACGTTCATTACAACAGCCCCTGTAGTTCGAAAAAGTCTGTCACTGCAACTGAAAGTCGCTATAACGTAAATGCACATCATATTGCATGTTATTTAGTCATTTTTATTAAAAATACTGAAGTCACTTTTACCAATTATATTTCACGTTAAAAGGGAATTCAAATACGAGCAAAATAAAAATCAATACAGTTTTTTTTTTATTTGACTTGTTAGAGGGTTTACACATAACTTGAAAACGATTCACATAACGAAAAACACACTGGAAATAACTGACAGAAATCGTTTTTTTTTTTAATTTGAGAACATGGTTTGAAATTTTTAAAAATGTCGTTTTCTTCGTATTTAGATACTGTTGAAGACTTCAGATTTACGACTTTTCAAAAAAAAAAAAAAAAAGACTTTAAAGTGTGTTTACCGTTTCTCTACGGTTATCATATTTTTTTCAAAACAGTTTCATCATCGAATAAACTCTCTCAGTGGAAATATTTCACCCGCAGAAGCATAAAAGTTTTAAACATCAGTTTTTTAACAGACAGTCTTAAGAATAACAAAAAATTCCATTGTTTTTACAATAAAATAAAACAAATATTTCGGGCTGTGGCGTTTTCCCCTATACAGTTGCACGTTAATATCCCGGAACACAAGCCCCTAAAAATTTCAATGCCGCAGTCTGTGCCACGACACCCCGCGCCATGGTAGTCACCCCGAGTAAAGAATTAATGCGATATTTCTCATGCGCTTTGGTGGTGACCAAATATGGAAGTGAAATGTCTTGTCAGATGCAGATGTTGAATTCGCGCCGTACCTTCCATTTCTGAACAAAACTCGCTAAATTTGGCGACTTTACTAAAAATTTCGGCAATTTTTAAGACATCATATTTCGATAACGTGGTCACGAGGGCACGTAGTTTCAGTGCCATAAACATGTTTTCCAATGCTCTTTCGAATGCCACCAATTTGTAATTTTTTTGAATTTCCTTGATCGTGATGTTTCCTGGTTAGTACTGAATTTGCCATGCCCTGACGTTTCTCAATCTCTTCTCTTTGTAATTTTTTGACAGGGTGATCCATTGTGATCTTTGTGATTTATACGTAGCGACGATGTGTTTTATGTGGTGAGCGGAGCTTGTTCTTCCCCTGAAAAATCGTAAGTTGGGGTATCATTTTTTGAATTATATCTAACTTAAAGCATTTTTTATACGTAAAATATTTAAGTTGAATTCATAAGAATATCTTCCTTTTTTTTCTATTTTGTTCTTTTTATGTAATATTTTTTTAGCGATATCTTTTATTTTATATTACACTAGAGAACCCGACAGACGTTGTTCTGTTCAAGCTTTGTAAATTGAAAAGTTAAAAAAACTCAATAAACTATCAAGTGTTTGAATCAAGTGTTTTGTCGAAAAACAATAAGTAAAAAGAAAATGATTTAAGTGCTTGGTGTCAGAATGCATATATTTATTGCAACTTGATTTATCTAATGCTCACTGAGCAGTTGTTTTATTAACATTTTTTTCTCCCGTACGTGATGGCTTGTTCCTTCAGCCAAACTCAAAGGATAAAAAGCGTCCTCATACATTAAGTGTAAAAAACTAACTACCCATCTAGAACAAACGGGAAATCCCGCTGCAACATCCCCCATATGAAAAAGAATAAAACAATCGAAAGAATATCGTTTTAAAAAAATGATAAAGGTAAAAACAGTTCTCTGAATAAGCGAAAATCACTTATCCCTCTCCCCCCCCCTTCCCGATGTAAAATAAATATTCTTCAACAAAAATGACTACAAACGTTTTAAAAACGAAAAGCAATTATTTTGTAGATTGAATTATTTTGCCAAATAAACAAAAAATACAATATATTACATTAACAGTATCTTTAAAATGTAAACAAATGATGGCGCAACTCTATTGTTTATAGCCAAAGTCGCCAAGCCACCACGTTACTGTAATCCAGCCGATCAGTGAGAGAAGCCGACTCCGACCGATTAGCGGTCAGATCTTTTGAACTAAAACTTTTTAAGCTTCATATATTGCCTAATTTGCTCTTTCCACAAAAAATGAAGATTTTCCACTGATCTTTTGAGTACAGAACTACCCTGTTGTAATTTATCTGGACGAAAATAAAATTTGTTTCGTCCTTAAATTCCATCATCTTTTCCTTTAATAATATACTGATTATTTAAATAATCCTTAAAGTATTCTTGACATTGGTGCCAAAACTCAGATGGATTTCAGCCGAGAAACAAATATTGCTTTTTACGGTACTTTCTGATCATTTGGTTAGGAAAACCTAAAGCACCGATCCGGTCACATGTTTCAACTTCGACGAATGAATACACGTTTTGAGGTGAACCTTGCAGCAGGGGAGACCGGGGTTAGTTGTTGCAATTTTTTTCAATATCTTTTTTACGCTAAACTATTTCAATTATTTACACGCGTGAAACTTTAAAATGCATCTAGATTGTTTAACATTCGTAACATATTTTTTTTAAAAATAATTAGAAGCCACTACTCCAAAATATTTCAAGTTTTTTGAATAGATGTAGATTGTAACAACTTACCCCACCACGGGGCATGTTGTTACAGTATATGGAATTAGTTGTTACATGAGATATATTTTAGTAATGAAATGAATTTTACACATTTTCTGGTTTATTCTGTTAAATTTTAAAACTTCTTAACCACGTTAAAAATTAAAAACTTTTTGGCTTCACAAATTTACTTCATTAATGACTTATTCTAATAAACTATCATCATCATTATCATTGTCCGCGAATTAAAGTTTTCACAAGCATATAATTTATCTAACTTAGCACATCGGTCATGTGCCCATTTGTCACAATTACGACATTGAAGCCGTTTAGTTGTTTTTTTTTTGGATTCTGAGTACGGTTTAGAGCACTCTATGCAGAACCAGTCTTCATCATCTTCACCCGAAGGATGCATTGTTTGGACGCACTTTTTTGAGCAATCACGATTGCTTATTGCTTTCATTTGACTGTTTTGATGTCCTATCATTTTTCCCACCGCCACCCTCTGCACCATCACCGTGGACCGGCTGGCTCCTCACGCTGCTGCTCCTCTAGCGAAAGCCGCCTCCAGGTTGCATCCATGTCCTACACACACGCGCATACATACACAACTACACACACACACAAACACACATACATACAGACACTTACACATATACACACACAAAAACCTACACACACACACACACAAAACTACCTACACTTTCATGCCTGCACACAGACACAAACACACATGCCTACACACCACATACCCCATACACACACTCGTGATTGCGAAAAACATAATTTGAATTCAAGATGTCAAAATTCAAATTAATTTTTTTTTTTTTTTTTTTTTTTTTTTTTTTTTTTTTTTGCCTTTGTGTCTGTTGATTTTTTCTCTGTTAGACACAATTTCCTTTTCACAGATTTTTGTTTCCCAGCTTCGGCTTACAAAACATTTTTTACTGGTGTATCTGTTAAAGTGGCACTGACCTATGGTTTCCGCTTGCGAACCGTCTTCACTTCTGCATTGCCTGCAGCGTTGGAGAAAAACCTATACATTCGAATAATACATCATTTATTATCATTATCATCGTTATAATTATTATTATTATTTATTCAACCATACATATTAACCACAAATTAATCATAGAATGTAAGAGATCAGAATTATTTTTATTATTATTATTACTATCGTCATCCAACTACAGTACATTATTTGAATTAAAACATGCAATAACACAGATCAGAAAGACTACTTACCACCACTAGCATTTTTAATCTTACTGCAGAATCTCTCTAGTGTCATGAAATTCATCGGCTGCCTTTCGTAATGAACTACCTGCAATTACTTCTTTAGCCACATCCAAGTATATTTCTTTACGTGTTTTGCTCCTGTCCGTCTTGTTTTTATAGTTCCCCGCCATATCATATTTAAAAAGAAAACATAATATAAAATTAAAACTTGCATGGGGCAAGTTGTTACTTGTAACAACTAACCTCATTAAAATTGTAACAACTTGCCCCATACTACGCCTCTTTAGTTATTGGCACATATTACTGGTACTATATCTTCGTACAAAACTTTTAAATATGTTAGCACTTACCTAAAAATGTAGGCTTTCACGTGGTATAGAAATAAATTCGTTATCTGCAACGGCTTTGCCAGAAATAGAAAAATAACAGCGGAAAGAGAAATTACTTCCAGACTCTAAAAACCGTTTTTCTTGAGCACTCTGCATGCTACTGACTGCAAGCACTCCAGTGATTGTCAGGGAATGCAGATGAGTGAGTGCTATCACCTACTGCAAGGAAAGTAAGTTTGTCCAGGCGGTTACTTTTAAATTCGAATGTAACAACTAACCCCGGCCTCCCCTACTTTACTTTAAAATATATCACGGGACTTAAAATCGCTTCACTCTCTTTTTCTACATTTTATCTATTCTCAATTGACATATCACAGAAGGAAATTTCATTATAAAAAGCAGAGTTGGCTTTCTTATTGTCCTTTGGCAACGGGTTAAATATTTATTTCAGTTCTCGCTCAACAATAGGTTGAAACAAATATAAATAATTTGAGATATAACCAGCCAATGATTTAATTAATTAATTAACAAACGTTTCCGATTCGATCCATCGCGCTTCGAAACCATGCTTGTCAAAACTTAATTACAAACAAAAATTTTTATCAAAATCGGTTCAGCCGTTTAAAAGCCTTATGGTGACAAACGTCCGCACAGAAGATTTTTATATATTAAGATTTGCACGCATTTCTTTTTGCATAGATAATTTATATTTTGATTATTACTTCATGTATTATGATATCGCTTGGAAACAGTGGCAGCCCGATGGGAAGTCATTAGAGATTACAGTGTCCTCCCAAAAATTTCCATATTCGGCAAATTTTGTCTCACAATCCAGAAAATTATCATTATTCGGAAAAGTTTGTCTCACAATCCAGCAAAGTTATCATCATTCGACAAAGTTTGGAGTTGCATTCAGAGAAATTATCACCATTCGACGAAATTCGAGTTCCATTCGGCAAAGTTATCATCATTCTGCGAAATTTGGAGTTCCAATCGGCAAATTGAGAGTTTCCGCCCTCTCAAAAATTTAAGTTCGGGGCTCCCATGCTCGAAAATATTACGATTAAAATGTGCTCTTTTTGTATAATACTTAGTATGACAAAAAAAATTAAGAAAAATAGATTGAAATTGATGTAAGATGGGGTCGTTTCCGAAGTATTTTTTTTTTTTTTTTTTTTTTTTTTCTGAAAGAGCATGCTTAAAAACATAGAATTAGACCATTTTTTTAAATAATTTGACAAAGTTTACAATTTTTCAAAAATTATATTAACCGATGCGCATTCAATTTTATTTTTTTACGCCTCGGCACATGACATCAAAAGTGATGAAATGTCATTCACTGATGCCATTAGCGCAGAGCGCAATATTTAATTCGCTTCTTTTCTCACATGTACTGGCAAAGAAATGGTTGATAGCAAGAGTAGAGCGCAATATTTACCTCGCTTCTTAAATTATCATTATCGGGAAACGCGGTAGACACCAAGCTTAAGCCTTGGTTTCCTAGAAGCGAATCGCCGATCTTCGACGTCGCTCATCGACGTAACGCTGAAATCAAAGTCAAGTGGATTCCGACGTGACCACTCAGAACGCCGAATTGGCTCGGGCGCGCATGAGCAGAAGAATCAAGTTTTCGCCTCGGCGAGGAACGACGCCGACGCTAAGCGTGTTCGCTTCTAGGAAACCAATGCTTTAAGCATTCAGCGCGGCAATAGAATAGCACGCCAAAGTTCATGGCGCCAAAGTTTTGTGGCGTCATATAGACCACGTTTTGTTTGAAAAATCGTACATTTAAAAAAAAAATAATTAAAAATTTAACGTTTTGAGAATAAAAGTTTTTTTCTCGCTCCATGTTTTTTTTTTTTTTTTTTTTTTTTTTCATTTTATCAATTTCAGTAACTAAAAATAGTACTTTTGACTGATGGAAATAACTTCATTATAACTTTCAGAAATGTGTATAAATTACTTGGCTTCAATCTTAAATGAAAGAAGTTCACTTTTTCGGAATTTTGTTTTCAACTCTTTTTAAAAACATTTTAAATTATCATCATTATTTTCACTATACTTTTTCAAGATATTAAGAGTTATTTTTCATTCCTCTCCCTCTCCTTTCTTTCTTCCTTTTTTTTTTTTTTTTTTTTTGTTATGGAAATGTAGAATTTAAAAAAAAAAGGTTACGAGAGACCACAAACCATGCTTAATGCGGCGGATAATCTTATATCAGATAAAAAATGAAACCATACAAAACATTTTTAAGAAACTACTTCGCTGTATTTTTCTTAATGTTTTGTGACACTTGAAAAATGTACTTGATTACTACCTGAAACTCTCACATTGCTCGCAGAGAAGAGGTGAAATGTGCCTTTGACACTTGAAGTCTTTTCGACTGCCATGTTCAAACAATTTAAAGAATCAAATAAAGTTATCTCTGTAAAAAGCACTTAAAATGAAAAAGGATAAAATAAATTGCTTAAAAAATAAAGATATTAGATAACGAGACAGAAAAACCTACGAGCCGAGAACTAACATTACTCCTGGATGCCGATCACTCCAAAAAAAATTCTCCATTTCACCCTTGAGACGTATATCATAAAAAGGAATGAGTAAATAAAAGCATCTCAGCTTTTTTTGTGTCGCACTCCGTTGGGGCAATTTTCTTCTAAGGGCGATTTTTTACCTCATGGAGATAGAATTCCTTTCAGAAATAAGGATTTGTCATAATGTCAAGTAGAATGACCCCGGGGGATTGTATCAGCAATCCACATAATCCGTTGAAGCCCAAAAAAATCATGTCCTCAAACAGGAAGCAAAAAAGGAGAACAATTTCATTACACACACTTTTTGCATTCGTAAAAGTAATTGTCGCAGGCATTTGAATTGCAATTCTTCTAACACATTCAGAATGAATATTTATTGCTATTATATTTATTTACTAGCGGTACTCGCATGGCTTTGCCCGCAGTAGAAAATTAAAAGGTCATTAGGTTCGCCTGTATATTTACAAATAGTGGCTGATGAATTTCTCGCCAATATGCTATTGTAATTTGCTCGTAAATGTTATGGTAATTTACTCGTCTATGCTATGGTAATTCGCTCGATACAGAGGAATTAAATCTACCAATGGTGGTAAAAATAAAATCATAAAAAAAGAACAAAATCGAATTTTCAAAAAATCCCTTCGAGGTGCTCACCCCTATGCTTCGAGCTAATTGTGTGCCAAAGTTCATGAAAACCGGCAGAACGGTCTAGGCGCTATTCGCGTAACAGACATCCAAAGCTCCAGAGACACAGACTTTCAGCTTTACTTTATTATTAGTAGAGATAAGCGAATAATATTAAACTATGTGACATAACAAGAGTATTGTTACTTCTATTGATATTATTTATTTAGAGAGTATATTCTTAAGTTATGTAACGCACCAAGAATATAATATTTTTTATTAATATTATGTATTTAAAATGAATATTCATTAATAGGTAACATAACAAGAATATTAAACCAGTAACCCGAGCCCACCAGCGAAGCTCAAAAAAATCTTGTCCTCAAACAGGATGCAAGAGGAGAACAATTTCATTACACACACTTACTGTTTTCGCAAATGTAATTGTCGCGAGCATTTGAATTTCAATTCTTCTTACACATTTGCTGTGAATATTTATAACTATAATTTACTAAAGTGAATAGTATTTCGCTATGTAGCATTAACAAAGGTATTATTACTGCTATTAATACTATTTATTTAGAGTGAATATTCTTAAACTATGTAACGCACCAAGAATGTGTTATTATGTATAGCAATATTATGTATTTGAAGTGAATATTCATGAATATGTAGCATAACAAGAATATTGGACAATCAACCCGAGCTCCCCGAAAACATTCCTATCCTAAAATAGAAAGAAGAGGTGTTCCTGAGAAGAATTTCATCGTGATAGTACTTTCCAACAAGCATTTGAATTGCATTTCTTCTAAAAACTTTAAAGGAAATATTTATCAATATTGTGTATTTAGTGGAAATTTTATCTAGGTATATAACCTCACATGAATATTGTTATTTTTAATATTTATATGAAGCAGGGGCACCCCGATAGGAGGTCACTGTGACCTCCTAAAAATCTCCATAATCGGCAAATTTTGTCTGACGATTCTGCAAAAATATCATCATGTGGCTACCGTTGGAGTTCTATTCGGCAAAATTATCACCATTAGGCAGAGAGATTGATTTTTGAGAAAATCAGCAATTCTTACTTCCAACTATTCAGCTTTCCTGCGCTCTGATTCATGATAAAAAAAAATAAATTATTTGTTAACTAGTATTACACTTACGTTTATTACGAGTATGTATTTAGATTGAATATTTTTAAACTATGTTACTTAACAAGAATATCGGACTAGCAGCTCACATCACATTAAAGCCAGAAAAACCCCATCCTCGATAGGAAGCAAAAAACGTTCGCGAGAACAATTTGACACTTTTTAGCCTACTTTCCTAGTAAAAGTCAGAAAAAGAAGAAAAAAGCATGAAAGAAGGCTTAATGCATCTTAAAAATATCGTGAAAAACAAAAAAAAGTCAGAAATAAATAAAATAATTAAATAAATATTGAAAAATTAAAAATTGGAAAGTAGGGTATTGAGATGGGGAAAAATGTCTGTCGGTCTGTCTGTCTGTCTGTCTGTCTGTCTGTCTGTCTGTCTGTCTGTCTGTCTGTCGGTCTGTCTGTCTGTCCCCCCCTAATAACTTTTGAATGAATAGTCCGATTCGAACAAACTTTTTTTTGTTCGAAAGATCTCGGCGAGGACACCTCATTCCCATATTTCACTTTTTGATTTGAACTATTTTTTGTTCAATTTTGAACAGTTCAAAAAAACTTAACATTAGCGCCTACGGGGAAATTCAAAGCAATTCCGAACTGTGAGGCGAATTTGCTTCAAACAAACTTTGTAGGAAAAAGCTTTTGATAAAAAACTTGTATATAAGATATCTTTTTGATTTGAACAATTTTCCGTTCAATTTTGAACAGTTCAAATCCCTTAACATTAGCGCCTACGGGGAAACTGAAAGTCAATGTAGATTCCGTACTTGAAGGCGGATTTACTTCAAACAAACTTTGTTGGAAATAGCTCTTGACGATCTACTCCCGACTCCGACTCCGAGAATTTAGGGGGACCTGACACCGACTCTGACTCCTGTTCCCGACAATTAATCGGACTCCGACTCCCCGACTTCGACTCTGACTTCGTAGCTTTGGCAAACATTTATACACGGAGGACAAATGACTGACTCCGATTCTTGAATATTCGACTCCGACTCTTTTATCCCAAAATGAGATTGACTCCGACTCCGACTCCGCTGCTGTGGTTTTAACTGTGAAATAATTATTGTTGATATGATTTGTTTTTATTTTCACGCTAAAGTTTTAATTTAGGTATTTAGTTTTCGGTGAATAAACTCGAAAAATATGCGCAGACGATTTTTTTTTTTTTTTAACAATGAAAATTATTTCTTTAAGTTGACATTTTATTGTTTTTTTTTTATTTTGGTAAGTGCATTAATTCGTTTAAAAAATTATTTTCGGCAACAGGGGAAAAAGAAACGATTTTTTTTATATGATGTATTTATTTTAATGAACTTATTATTATTTTTTCGTTTTGAAAGCTGTTAAAAAAATTTTTTAATGGAAAGAAGTGTATTAGCTGCTTTGTTTAAAAGGTGCTGCTATTTTATTTGTTCGTTTTTTCAAAGAAAAGTAAGGAATATTTTATTCCTAGAAATCAGCTTAAAATATTAAAAAAAATATGTTTGAAAAAATTTGCGATTTTAGCTATTTTTGAGAATATTGATCAGGTACTAGAAAGTAGTATGGGTATACGGGAAAGTAGGCTCGTCTAGTTCTAGACGGAACTTCTTGTTGCATTTATGAACGTAATTATCTACAGAAATTGAATTTCTTCTTAAACCTTCAGAGTGAATATTTATTTCTTTTATGTAATTAGAGGGAATATTATTAAAGTATACAGGGTGTTAACCACCGTTTCAACCTGTAAGACCTTTATTTTCGCAACCGTTAGTCTTAGATGTATACTTCCAATTGCAAAAATGTTCAAAATCAGATGCAGAGTTATGGTATTGAAAGTTTGAAGCAAAAATTAAAATGAGTTAAAAAAAGAAAAAAATTAACTTTTTATACGGGCCCTAGGTCCTCTAACTAATATTTCGAGAAATAATCCCCATTGTAAACTATTACTGACGCAAAAGGTTTGAAATTAGTACGACTAATATTCACAAAGATATGAAACAAGGCGTTTTGTGGCTACACCACTTTTCACTCGCCGTCAATAACACCTTTTGGGGGAAAATATAGCGGTTAACAAGTGTTTAAAATTATATGTGTGCATAGAGTGTGGTTTTCAAATTGTTCGAGATTTTGTAGTGTGTTTTTGCGTATCGTGGCATAGCATTTGCATTTATTTTTGAATAGCCATGAAAAGTATAAATACTTTGTTTTCCTTACTTTGACGACATGTCATTCTTCTGAAAGGGCGATAAGTTCCAATCTCCTCTTTTGTATGGTCCCTTGAAACTTTGAACTGGAATATCTAATTGAGTTTTGGTCACACAAATGTCAAGTTTTTTTTTTTTTTTTTTTTTTTTTTTTTTTGTCAGTAATAGTTTTCAATAGCGATTATTTCTCTAAATATTAGTTAAGAGACATAGAACCCGTATAAAAAGTTACATTTTGTATTTTTTGACTCTTTTTTTTATTTTTGCTTAAAACTTTCAATATCTTAACTCTGCATCTGATTTTGAACATTTTTACAATTGGAAGTATACTTCTAGGACTAACGGTTGCGAAAATAAAGGTCTTGTAGGTTAAAACGGAACACCCTATATAACGTAACAAAAAATATTATTGCAGTATGAAGCGCATTATACCATATGTTTTATACATGTTTCTATATAAAGTATACATAGAAGCAGACTATAAGTATTTGCTTATAATATTTTTTAATATGAATTGATTTAAAAAATACACTATATTTTTTTTACGTTCAGTGGTCAGTGCCTAATAGTACATTACAAGTTACTGAACTATGATTTAGGGCAGAGGTTTTCAGCTTGAGTTCCACGAAACCCTTGGTTCCCTGGAACTTTGACAGGAGTTCTGCAAATTATCGTAATATTTGCTCAAACAAAACGGTAAAATGAGAGTAAAATTTTAATTTTTGAGAGATTGAGTTCTTAAGGGCTGTTTGCTTGTAAAATAAATATAAGTACTAATTTTGCGGATAAACTTTTTAAGATTTGTAAATGTCACATGCTTCAAGTACGTTATTTGAGGAGCATATTTATTATTCATAGATATTCATATGTTAGAAAATCAAAAAAAAAAAAAAAAAAAAAACCTTATTCACCTTACTCGTCTAATAAGAGGTTCGAAAGCTTTAGTAATTATAAAGTACTGACTTTTTTTCCTTTGTTCAAGAGATGCCTTTAAAAAAAACAGTGAGCTCAAGGTCTTCCTCCAAGTGCAAAATGTTGAATATTTCTGATGTACGGGAACAGAAACTACTAATTTCACTTTAAATGAAATGTAAATTGAGAATACTTCAGGAAAATGATGAAATATTGAATTTTGTAATTAGACATCGAATATTACGAATATTATCAATTTGTTCACGCAACAGGATATCAAGTGGTGAGGTATGAACTGGGGCAGGAAAAAAGAATCAGATTTTTTTAAGCTCTGCTGTATCTTCGCATCCTTTTACTTGGACTTTCTACGTTTATTGTTATTTTTAGGGAAATTATGCCGACTTCTTCCAATACTGAATGATGTTAATGCTGCCGCTGCCCTGTTTGACACACTTGTAGCATATCCAAGTCTTGAAAAAAATCATTTAAACTCACCCTACCTTGCAAATTGCTTACTTTAGTACTGATGTAAGTAAATTCTGAATCAGTTCGATCAGTTTCTTCCGTTTATTCAAATCTGCAAGACTTTTCCAGACAGATTCATGATCTACACAATGCCCTATTCCAAATCGACCAACAAAAAAGAAAAAAGACACTGCATAGTGTAATGGATTTCAGCTGTCTTCAGCGTCAAAGGCAAAGAAATGGCAGACACATAGGCCAAAGAAGTGAGAAAACTAAATAAAAAATATTTACATCCGCTCACATTTAAGGCAATAAATATGCTGTTGCCAAATCAAAATTTCTAAATCCGATCATCAAGCAAGAATATCAGCTACGCAAACTCCACGCCAACAGAAAAATTACAAAAACCTTGGCCAGACATAAAACTCTCCACTTCATTGGGACGGAAATCAAACCAGACAAAACAAGAACATACAGTGTGCAAAATCTGCCCCGTAATCGAACTTGGACTAGAAAATATCTTCTCTTACACAACAATTCTTGCTGCAACGTAGCAAATTAGTGAGTATCAAAGAACACCTATACTGCCATGGGCAGGTAAACGGTAGTATCTGGAGAAATGAGTCTTCGAGATATTTGAAGAAATGTGCTTTGGATTCAATATCAACAATAGGGAAATGTTGGAATTAGGGGGCCTTTTTTCAGCGGAAACCAAATAAGCAAGCTTGTACGTTAATTAAAGCTAACGTACAATAGATATCCAAAATGTAAGAAAATGAAAAATTTGCAGTAACTACCGTTTACGCACATAATTGTCTCGAAGTTTCTAAAGCTGTTTGCATCACCTATGGTGCCACATAATAGTAGCCAATAACGAACCCGACAATAACAACAATGCATTCTATTAAACATTTTTTATCGCTCTATTTTGACATTTTTTGTTCTCCACGGTGTTATTTATCACCAAACACAACTTTTGGCAGCTATTAAAAGTTAGTGTGAAATATTTTTTATTTTCCTAGAATACAGACATTTCTCGACTAATGCTTATCTTTGAGCTCCCTCGTTTTCTATACTCCTCATTTGTTTGTTTCTTAAAAATCTGAAATGTCACGGAAACGTTAGGAAGTTTAAATGAAAGATAAAGGGGAAATTTTAAAGGAATTTGAAAGAAGCTCAGAACTAATAAAAGCTTGAGAGGAAGGGGTTAAAATCGTTGTATACGCACTCCCTTTTTCCACTTTGAAAACCATTGTGTAGCTGTAAAAATATTAAAAAAATTGCAGATAGACAGCAATTTGAGAAAGCTTTTTCTTTCTTTTGCTAGTTTGATTAAAAGTGCAATGCAGTAAGGTACAATAGTGTTGTTCAAAAAGCTAAAATTATTTCTTTCTCATAAATTTGCATCGGTGAGATTCAATTTGTAATAATAAACCGTTTATTACAATCTCGATGGCACATCTATTTTATTTATACGTCATTTTACGCCAGGCTGTTGAAAAGGACTTAAACAGATTTTTATCTTATCTATGTTTTTCTTTCTTCATTTATTTCATGTTTAAGCTATAAGGTCAAAATTCAAAAACCGTGGTTATGAAAACTCATAGAAAGCATTGTAAAAAGCATTAACAATATGTATGAGAAGATATTAGCACTAGAAGCTGCTTCCCAGTCTGTGAATGGGAGCAATGTACCCTATTGGCCTCTAACAGGTTTAAGAACAAGAATCAACAAGTTCCTAAAACAAACTTAAAAATTTGTATCGCAACTAAATGAAGTCTTTGTAGTAATTTTACAGCCCTAGTAGTTGACGTTTTTTAAGGAAAAAACAACCAACAAAATTGATTGCAAAATTGTACAAAGTTTTCAAAGACAATTGTGTTTATATTTGCAATGCTTGTCTTTCAGTTTGTTAGCTGATCTTTCAGTACCTGTGTTTCTCTCGTTAGTTTATTTTTTCTTTATGAGTGTTGACTTATAATGCTGTGTCAATTACTATTGCGGGTGCCAACTAGTGGTGGTTTTACCTTCAATAGTAAAAACATCTCATTTTCTTATTTTCAACTAACGGTACCCGCACTGTTTTGGAAGTAGTAGAAAATTAAAAGGTCATTTGGTTCGCCTGTGTATTTACAAATAATGGATGATGAATTTCTCGCCAATATGCTATGTTAATTTGCTTGTCCATGTTATGGTAATTTGCTTGTCGATATTATGGTAATTTGCTCATTCATATTATGGTATTTTGCTCGTCCATGTTATGGTAATTCACTCGGTAAAATGGGCTTAAAATTGGAATAGAAAAAGAACAAAATCGAATTTTCGAAAAATCGCTTTGAGATGCTCACTCGTATGCTACGAACTAATTTTGTGCCAAATTTCATGAAAATCGACCGTCTATGCGCTATGCACGTTACAGACAGAGATCCATACATACAGACTTTCAACTTCACTATTAGCGAAGATGAATGTGTCACGAGATAGTTAGGCAAAAATTTTTGACGTTATAGCTCAAAAACAATCAAATACGTTTTTTAGCATTCTTCACAAAACGAACTTAATTAAGCAAAACCTTCGCTGAGGCTAAATGTTAAGTTTGTCGCCAGAATCGGCGAAGAAACCAAATGATGCATTCGCGTTTGAAAATCTTTCAGAAAACGGAAAATTAAGTTTAAATTTAGTCTCGGGGATTTGTGCAGTTTCTGAGAGGTGGAAGATTTATGTAAATGCGCAGATAGGTGGAAAACTGAATTTAATATTACATATTGATGACCGCTGTATCTAAGGCCATTCGACAGCAGAGATTAAAATTTCGGAGAGGGAATTTCGGAAGATAACTCATGTGTTGCCTTCTTTCACATACGCTTGTCCTGCTACGGAAAAGGGGTAAACTCAAACTAAATGTCGAGTTTTAACATGAGCATCATTGAATTTGGACGTTTAAATTACTCGACTGAGCTCAATTTAATAATGAGATTAAAACTGATGCTCGAAAATATTTAACTTTGAGATAACGTTTTCTTTATCACTATTACTGAATAATCCCGTCATAAGTTATGTTACCCGTAATAGATAATCCTAAATTGCCAAGTCATAAAAGACGTAAAATTTTGGGTTATAAAATGAACTGTTTAGTTTCAAAGCCGTCCGGATTCATTTTGAAAACTTTTGCCGAAGGGACGAAAATCATTTCCGCTCTGCCCACTTAATATCTCTAAAAGATTTTTTTTTCCGAGTGAAAACATTCAATGTGCGACTTTTTTTTTTTTTTTTAATTATCAGGATTGTTTAGTTAATTACGGATAAAGATTACTGGATTTTGCTGGTTTTGAATCAAATCAGTCTTATTTTATTTCATTTCAAAAATTTTCTATATAACTTCCAATAGTGTTAAGTGTCAGTATCTGTGTACCTGTCTATTGTGACAGCTTAGCTTCTAAATGGGTGAACTGACTTTGATAAGCTTTTCAAATTTGAAGAGTGATTGATGTAGAGAGTTTTTAGCTAGGTATCATCTTAGTGGGACTTTAGTCACGGGAAAAATTAATTGAAAACAAAAGAAGTGCTCTTTCACAACTTTGGTTGTCACAAATTCAAAATATAGTTCCAATGTAAAGAATGAATCTTTCTGCGTATGATGGAATTAGCTTAGAATTTTCAAGTTAAATATAACTGGAACTTTAACCTTTTAAAGTAAAATTTTAATTTCAATTAAAAGCTCCTAGACACTCAGTTGGTTACAATTTCAAAATTGTTAAACAAGAAGAAAAAGCTCAATGACTGAAAAATTTTAATTGTTGCCATATTATCCTTTTTAATAAATAAAATAGTACTTGTAATTGATTTTCGTAGATAAGCGAGACTGTAAAAATGACTTTCAATTTTCAATCAAAACCTTAGTAGTTGTAATTATTTTTCATTTTAAGTTTTTTTTACAGGTTATCTAGAAAAAACTAAAATATATTTAAAATTTACGTAAGTTCTATCCCGCAAGATGCATCTTAATAAGGAATGGCCTTTGGGATAGCTTTTTATTTTTTTTTATTTTTACTGTTGAGTTGATTATTTACGAATTTCCACCGATAGTGATAAGGACTATAAACTTATTCCCGAATTAAAAAAAGAAATCCTTCTTTTTATGCAAAAATCATATTATAAGGCTGCATATTCATTTCATACAATGACATCCGCCTTCGTTAGCTGCTATTTAGTATAAATCACCATTGTAACTTATAAAATAATATGTTCGATTGAAGAAAGTGGCTTTATTGCTCTTATATACTCCCATTACGCATTTGAGCTGATCCATTAGCTTTTAGATAATATTCTGGCTTCATTTGAGCAGAAATAAAACTCCGGACTGCCATCATGTGATTTGCCGGACTGGCTAAGCTTCAAAATTAAATTCTGAAGTAAACAAGGCCATTTGAAGGGTCTAAAAGTCCGATCCGATTTCTGAATATACGAAATAAATTATAACGAATGGAAAATCAAGGTTGATTTTAATCTACAAATTACTAGGAGTGGTGAATACGCTCGACAGAAAGGCTAACCCATTGGTGGAGAAATTCGTGAGCTATGAATGGAGAATACGTTGTGAAGGGAGGCTGAGTACGCTTTCGTTTAAGAGGTCGGAAGTTAACATTTAACGAAATAATGACATTTTCAAGCTAATAAAGGAAGAAAGTACAATAGAAAATAGTTAATGTTACTCTTATTGTTGCTGAAATGCATTTAAATGCAGATTTTACAATGAATGGTTAAAAATTTTGTCCTATATAGTTTAGTTAATGAATTTCAGGGCAATTAACGAGTATGACTGGAGATTGAAATGTAGTGAGCCTATTCAAGTAATTACACATCCTATAAGCAAATTATTGACTTTTCCTTTAAAAACGAATTACGATATTCTCAATGATTATATGCATATGTATATGCAATATATACAAAATATAACAAGAAAAAAATCATACAATTCAGTCGCTATAATGCCATAGGCAGGTAAAAAAACAGAAACCACATTTTTTTTTTTTTTTTTTGCATTTTTGTCGCGAAAAAAACGTTAAATTCCAACATTTCTCTGTTGCTAGTATTGAATCCAAAAAGGCATTTCTTTAAATATCTCAAAAACTCTTTTGTGCAGATACTGTCGTTTGATTGTCCATGGCAGTACATCAGATTTTATATTTAAATCAAAATGTTTAATGTCTAAACTATGACGACAAAATTGAAAAAAAATGTGGACATGCAAACACGTAAAAAACAATGCAAAAAACATTAAAAAAAAAATAAATAAAATAAAATTAGCATGAGAAGACATTAGCATTAGAAGCTGCTTTTTTCCTACTAGTTGGGAGTAGACTACGATTCTGGAGCTTGACAAGTTTCGGAACACGAATGAATTGCATATCCAATGGGTATCTGGGTTACCACCAGCAGACTTTTATTTCACGTTTTGACAGTGGATATTTGAGGTCTCTCTCTTTTGAAAAAGGACAGAAAGTTTGAAAGACTTTCATCAAGTGTAATAATGTTCAGGCTTTACCTGAGTATATTTCAATTTGCGGCGAGGTGTTTTTCAAATCTCTTAAATTTTTGAATTTTTAGACTCATGGAGTTCGTTTGATTTCTGCTATGCCAACAAGGGATTAGAAACATCAACAACAACAATATTATGACACTTATTTTTCTTACAATATAATCACGTTTAAAGTGATCTTGATATACCAGTTCAAGAAATATTAAAATTTATAAACGGGTAACTGATAAATTGCTTTCGAAAGGTTTTTCTGAGCAGCAACAACAACAAAAAATAAATAAATAAAATAAGTAGAACTAGTATTCTACTGCATCATTTTTATTTACCGTTTGGCAAATGTAGCTCATATTTTATTATCAACTAGCTGCTTGCCCGGCGTTGCATGGGCTACTTAAAAAATGAAGGAGATGTCCAGCTGATGCTTTTGTATTACTCTGACATCAGTTTCTGAAGCGCTGAGTAAATAAATACGCGTAATGCAAGATTTGCAAAACACCAATAGAGCATATTTTTGGAAAAAAAATCTCTTTAACGTTAATCATAGTTATCATGATACAAGTTATGAGTATTTTTAATTAGTACAAAAGATGAAAATATATGTATTTTCAACTATAATCTGTGCTCACTCTAAACTGAATTAAATCTGATAGACTATGTGTAAAATATTTATGTACAATTACAATCAGCTTTTTACATAAAATGACACTCACTTTTGGTTGATTACGTGAAACTAAAGCACCAAGACTTACTAAATACCAATGAGCATTAATTTAATATCAAGTCATCAGATTACAATTAAGCTTTAGTTAAAATCCTTAAAAACAATCTTTTTGTTCAACTCTGTTTCACTTAAAGTAATCCAAACAATCTTAATTTAACGTGTTCTTTTAACAATACAAACTGTATTTCAAAAATAGAAACAGGAAAAAGAGAGTAATTACAATTCGAAAACTCACCCATGTGACGTTAAAAAGTCCAACAAAATAAACATAATTAGTCGAACATCATAAATGTACCAAAATATGAGGCCGGTGAATGATAAACTTACACTACAATCAATAAACATTACTAAAGAAACATTTTTCATATGCTGAAAAGAGTTAAGAACGTTGAAGGTAAAAAATAAAAAATGGATAGACGGTAAAATAAAGGCTATGTCCGAATAGAGCAACCAATTTTAAACTAATTTAAAATAAAATTTAAAATTCTAGATGGAAACATTGTTTTAAGATTTGGATAGCAGCCAAAAGAATCTCTTTTAAAACAATTTTTAGAATTTTATTTGCTCACCCATTTGTAAAATGGCAACAGGAAAGAAATAACAATTCCTGAATAACGTTATGTTAATTAACGTTTTAATAAATATCTCCGCTAATTAAAGTCGCACAATTACGAGAGTGGTCCTATTGTTTTCTTTGGAAAATTTCGAATTGGTCGGTATCTCGTTTGACTCTCGATTCGCAGCGTTTCTCGAGAAGATCGATCTTCAGACAGACGAACGCGAACAGGATTTTGAGCAAGAATGGACAAAAAATTAGTTATGGCCATATGAGCCCACATTTTAAATAACTTACTCTAAATTGACTAATTATGGGTATGTTAGCTTAAAAGAATCTCAAATATTGTAACTGATGGCAAGAATATGCATATATGATGGAAAAAATCTTAAGAATGAGTACGTAGCAGTAAAACTACGATCTGAAAAAGAACACAGCAATCTCTCCCCCTTAAGAAAGAAACTTAAATGAAAAGAAAGTTTACTATTACTACATATTAAGTTCGATGAGACGAAAGAGTAAAAACACTAAGGTTGACAGTTTTATTAATGATGAAAAATATCGAAAAAATGTTTTCTTCAACTATTTTATAATCTAGGCATTAAAGTATGGTTACAATTAAGGTTCTACATTTGATTTTTTTTAATTGAAACTACTTTCCGTCCTTTTATTTGATCTTGTAACTTTAGTACAAAATAGGCCCATTTATAAATACTCAACAAATAAAATCATTTGTTAGAACTCTCTTGTAAAAACTATTCACTTTTGCTCATCATAAAAAAAAGCAATCAAAATAAAACTTTGCTGCTTTAATTCATTTAAACAACAGTAGCTATTTATTTACTTGTTTGTTTACCCTACCCTCTTTGTATCATAGATTTATTTTAGTCGTTATAAAATATTGTTTGATACTCATCACAGAAAGAGACATAAAAATAAAATTAAACTGCTTTAAGACGTTTAAACTACAATAGCATTTTATTTATTTGTTTAAGTTCTTCGAGTACGAAATATTCTCCTTCCTGCTCCAGAGAAAAACCTTTTTGAAACCTTTATAAATAACTTACGGTAAAAACAATTGATACTTCACAACATGCAGCTGAATGAAGTATCAATTAACATTTGATACTTTTTGATAAAATGTGATTATTAATTATTAAAAAATTGTTTTAAAGCCTCGGACACGATTTGATCAATTTTTGCAAGAATGACTTACGTTTACTCCTCATCACAAATAAACGGATTTGAAATAAAGCATTTTTATACTGCATTCAAACGGATTGCACAGACTGTAATGTGAAAAGAAACAATGTAACAAAGCGGTAATTGCGTTACAAGACCCTTTAATTCAAACAGATTTTCATTTGGAACGTATGAATGAAGTCCCGGGACAAAAAGAAAAACTTCATTTCTGTCATATAATTTACTTTACTTTCTCTCACTAGAGAAGCATTTCCCAAGCTCTCGAATAATGAACATAATTTTCGTTATAACGTCTGTGAGTTCCTAAAGTATTTCACTTGATTCTGCCACTGTGAGTTAGAATGACATTATAACTAATTATTTTTATATGATGTGATCCCAACGAATTTCTTTCATAGATTCCCTCAAATTATATTTTCAATTTTGGGCTGTGGAGGCGGAAGAAAAATGGCCGACACCGACTCCTGTAATTTTATAGCTTTTGGCTTCGACTTCTTTGACCAAAATTAGTCCGACTCAAACTCTATGACTTTGACTTCGTTGATCTGAATACTTGGGGGGGGGGGGGGAGGGAATGACCGACCCCGACTCCAGATATTGTACAGCCTTTGACTTCGTTGATCTGAATACTTGGGGGGGGGGGGGAGGGAATGACCGACCCCGACTCCAGATATTGTACAGCCGCTGACTCTCGACTTAGACTTCTTTAGCGTCGCTGAAAATTTCAATAAGCGTTTGTGCCTCTGCATTGCTGCAAATGTGGTCACTCTGAAATCAATTAAATTGAAATTTTTGCTAATATCTACTCTTTCAAGAATATGTTTCTTTTTTTTTTTTTGCTAATATCTATTTATTTTTGGTAAGCTTCTATAAAAAATATAAAAAAATCCAGTTTTTTTTTTTTTTTTTTTTTTTTCCCCGCACCCTGTAGCTAAAATATTACCAGTTGGATGGCGCCACAAACATTAAAATATTTTTCTGTTTATTTTGTTGCATTATTTCCCTTTACCCTACATTCTTCAATTTTTAATGTTTTGCATTTAGATTCTTCAAAATTCTTCCTCTGTTTCAACTGAAATTAACAATCCTCTAAAAAAAAAAACTCCAAGTAACTTTAATTTCTACATAGCTTTTACAGTTCCGGAGTTATTTTTGACCTTTTTCCGAAGGGCTTAAAAATGAATGATTTTTGATACTGTGAAAGGACTATAAATCCTGCTGCAAAGCTACACTACACCACACTCGAGGGTCCCACAAACTTACCTACCTTACACGAGGTTTATCCAGATGGATGGAACATTGAAGACAGCTCTGATTTTTGATCCAGAACAGGAGCCAAGCAACCTCTGAGCCAGCATTTCTAGAAATACTGATTTAGAGTAAGAACTTAGAAGATTTTGAGAGTACTACAAATTTAGCATAGACCAGACACCATTAGCGTACACAGGGGATCTTCGAAGGGTAAGCATCGAACTCGTGACTCTCTCGCAACGATTTCAACGTTTCTCTCATAAAGCAACCAAAGCGTTAGTAGTATCAGCTTGAGATTCGAGGCTTATTGAAAGTTATTGTTAGAAACATGCTTTAAAAATATGTGAAACAATGTCAAAAATGTGATTTAAGAAGAAATTCAAAAATATATTATATATTGCTTAAAACTATTTCAGATGTTTACAGTCATTTTAATAACTTGATTTTACGTTAGTTGTTTACGTTTGCATTAAGAGAGCCACAAATGATGTCACGCTTTAAAAAGAGACGGGGGGGGGTCATGAATGTGTGACAGCTTATGAAAGGGTGGAGGGAAGAAGTAACAAGAAGTCACGTATTTGGTTGAAAGAATATATCAAGTTTTATAACGATATGCTCATCTAACATAGCGTGACACACGTTAATGTAACATGTTACATAATGTAAACATGTGTCACATATGTTTCTGTAACTTGTTACATAAACATAGTGTTATAAAAATTCATGTATTTTGATTGAAATATAATGTATGAATTTGTATAACTGTATTTTTATGTAACACAGCGTGACATGTTACAAGGGGAGTGAAGAGGATAAAGTAAATTGTTACTCTTTGAGCCAAAGGGGGTAGGCATTACAATATATTGAAAATCTGCGACATTGTTTATGGATAGCCCACTAAAGAAACTACTTCTAACGTAGAATGAAATGGATTTTGTTTTCTTTTCTATTTCAATCCTTAATGGAGAATATTCTTTTCTTTTACGAAATGTTAACTTTACTGTCAAAATATTCTCACTAGGAAATCCATATAAATAAAACAGAGAATATATATACAGTGGCTCCCAAAAGTGTTCGTACACCTACGACTTTCAATGAAGTAGGCTCATATCCATTGGTTAAAATTAATATTTCGGAACAAGCATTTAATTATAAGATCTATTATCTATTTATAACAAAACTGCATTAAAAAAAACTTAATAAAATATAAAAGCTTAATTATTTTGTGTCATTTCTGAGTAAGTGTTCAGCCGCACTTCAAGACCTTCTGTTTCTAATTCGATTTCGCTTCAATGCTTAACTTAAGGACAATTTTTGAGGCACCAAAAGCAAATGTTGAAAACCGTGTGCTTCTTTTCGTTTTCTTTTTTTTATTATTTATATTCCTTAATAAATATATCGTAACTGGTGTCCGATTTCTGAAGTTTGACAAGCATTCTAGATTTAATGTTTCATGACGCCGCGCCGACAGTTTAATTTACAGTTATGGCAATACTAATTAACAGACTTCAATGGAATTTTTTTAAGTACTATGCTCCCCGATTACTAGAAGACGCCTGGACCGATAAGAAAAATTCTTTTTCTGTTTGAAACGGTAGACTTCTCCCGGTCGTCTAATGGTCTTCAAGTCCGGGTATGAGAGATCCTGGAGAAATCGAGGGAACTCTTGAAATTTTATACTCGCGCTTTGTTGTTTGTAAATTCATAGCGTCTCACTTAGTGAAACGATTTTTATAGTTTTTTTGTTTAATGGATATGAGAGATCTATATTAGATCCCAAACCTTTGCTTCACCATATTTGTTCTTTAGAAAAAAGTAATGGGCAAAAAACATTTATCTTCATTTAAATTCAATATTAAACGATTACATATAAAATCCATTGTTAAAGAAAGTGCCATAAAACAAAGGTACTTTATTTACTCAGTGTTAAAAAAAGTAACATAAAACAATAATAATCAGTGGTGTCCCTTAAAGGCGGGGGGGGGGGGTGTTTTGAGGGGTATTTTTCCTTTTTAGGGGGGCTCTTGCTTTGGGGGTGTACCCTCCTAAATACTTCCCCTGTATTAATCATTAGTAGTCAAATTGCAAATTTTTAATGAAGACTCCTCTGAAGCAAACAGGAAATTTATTTGGTATTTGCTAGTGGCATGGAGATACTTGGGCACGCGAGAAGGAACGTAGGAGGGTTTTCGAACGCCAAAAAAAAGAACCAAACCGTTCGAATTTTAATTTTAGGATCCAAAAATGGCATAAAATGTCTCTTTCTACCCGAAATACTTATCCGATTAATTCGATTTTGGCGCCATTCGAAAACTTGCGAAAAACACCGATAAGCCGGAAAATTATCGTTTGCCTGATCTCATTTTAAATTAGCGTTCAGAAGCTTGCTACTTTTTTTTCTCGGTTGTGAATAAATATATATATTTTTTTTTTTTGGGGGGGGGGTAAAAATTTCCTCTTATGATTCTTTTGATTATTATTTAGCGATTTATCTGATTTCTTTCTTTCTTTTTTTTTGAGCAATCACGATTGCTTGTTGTCCTCACTTGACCGTCTTTGGCGTCTGGTTCCTTTTTCAGCTTGAACCAGCAGCACCACCGCCCACCGTTCTCTGCAGTCGCGGCTCCTCCGGTCCCGAGTTATACGCTCCCCTGGTCCGAGGCGTCCATGTCCTACACACACGCACACATATACACACAAGCGACTTCACACACATACACTCACACACGCCTAAGTGCATACACACAGGTCTACGCACACACCCAAACCTACACACACACATAACTATGCACACGTATCCGCCCAGGAGGAGGGGCAGGAGCCGTTTCTAGAAACAATAACTCCAAAGAGTAGAGTCCTGTCGCAGTTCGTGATTGCGAAAAACATAATTTGAATACAAAATTTCAAAATTCGAATTAATTTTCTTTCTTTCTTTTTTTCTTTCTTTTTTTTTTTTTTTTTTTTTTTTTTTTGGATTTTAGTTTCATTTATGGAGGGTTGCGTTTAATTTTTTCGGGAACTTTTGATTTTCCGTTTTCTTTCATGAAGAGTGATTATTTTGACGAGAAATTTTGGGGCTTTTTTTGTTCTTTAATTGAATCCTGATTGTTGGATATGAGTCACTTGACATAACTTTTATTTTCGAGGTAGACCATGCAAAGCCGGGCAACGCAGCTAGTAAGCTCATTATTGACGTTTACGTACGTTTGAGAAATTCGATTAAGTACATTTTGGAGAAAAGAATATCAGTACATTTTTAAGCCAAAAAGCTTGACATTTCTTCTAAATAAACTTTTTTACGCTACTTAAAAAATATCTCCTTCGCTTTCCCTCTCCCACTGGACTGGAAATAAGATCAAGACACTTTTGAGGGGCTTTGGAGCCTGTAGTAACATAAAACTGTCATTTGCAGAATTTCTCGTTGGAAACCTTTCCTTTCGTTTACTTAATGTTTTAGTCTGAAGTAGAACCCTGTGATATAAAGAAAACATTGATGGAACAAGGTTTTAGAAATAAGAATTGCCTCAGCATTTTTAAAGCACTATGTCAATCGATATTTTTTAATTTTCAAATATTAATAATGAAAGATTTTTACATGCAGTAAATTTTCGTCAAAACCTTCAATGTAAGAAAGTATAGACTTTTCGTAAAAATGCACTTTTAGTTGTTGAAAATGTTCTTGGGATCATAGATTATGATAAATATTTACTTTACGCGAAAATTTTTTTGATTAGTATAAAGCTCACATCAAACTTATACTCGCTCTTATTAAAATTAAATCATAAAAAAAAATAGAAACTTATTTTGCTGATGCAGATTTTTTTTCTTCATTACTGCAACGGGGAAAAAAGAAAAGTGAAAATTTTCTAAGCAAGCTGAATAATCACAGTGTTAATCTAGATTGAAAAGTTTTAAATTTAACTTTATAATGGTTCAAAATATGGTTGTTCCCATAACATGAAATACAAATCCGGAAATGGACGAATGTTGACATTTGGGCAGCTAAGTATCTATAATTAAATTTCATAATTTTTTCCCATACTACATGATTTGAAACTGATTTTCAAATTAATCTACTTGCAAATCAATTTTTCATAATGTTTATACTACTACCTTGCGCATTTGATGAAACTTAAACGCTCCTTAGGGACGATGATAAATACGTTTTCCATTCATATTAACAATTTTCTGATTTTTACAATAATACAGTCGAACTATTCAATGAACTTAACATATGAAAGAAACCTTCAAAACTGACTTGTCTTACCAAAAAACAATAAATAGCGTAATCAGACGGGATTGCTACTGTAGTTCGTGTTAACAGTAAGCATGTTCGAATAAACGAAGTTCAACGAGCTCAATGAATAGAGAAAATATCAAACAGGAACTAATAGATAAAATTAAAAATTTAAAAACTTCTACTCTTCTGGCCATACCTTATATTAAGATGAATCTCACGGACCAGGACATAGTTAAATTTTAATTATATTTTATTTTTTTTCCAGATAACACGGGGAGACATAGAAAAGGAAAGAAAATCACAACTACTATGTTTTGCTAGCCGCAAAAGTATTATCAAATGATCATATTGAAAATCCCTTTAAAATTCTTGCTTATGAGCTAAAATGAATTACAAATATGTTATTTGTCAACAAATACAAAATGCCAATATACGCGGGCAGATCAAATATAAATCCTATTTTGACTGCAACGCTGCTGTTAGTAATAAATCTGAGGTGGTGCTTTGCCAATAGGTTGGAAGGGAGGGGATGTCTGAAGAAGGATTTTCGTGCTCGCACACACTTTGGAGATCTGCGGTGCTTCAGTACGCTACGAATGAGCAAGAAGTGCACACGTCTGCTGCTCATAACGATTCATTATTACGAGTACATTTCTCGCAAAAGAGGGCACCATTTTGGAGACAGTTTCACGCACAGTTTGTTCAAGAAACACTTCGTACTCAAGTGTTTGCGTGGGATAAAAAAAATATATGGCAGAAAGAAAAGCTGCAAAAAACGAAACTGATGAAAGGAGACCGAAGACAATATTCACTGTGGACAACGTTGTTGCCATTCGTGTCATTATTGAAAAAGAAGAACTAATGCGGGCTATGACTGTTGTCTTTTAGATGAAACACAAGATATCTGCCATCCAGGCAAAACTGCCGGCACCCAGTTTTATCCAACTTTCCCCGACAGTTTCTGTTACGTAGTCAGCGTTGATATACTGAAAAGCAGACTCGTCTAGTTCTTGACGAACTGCCCCTCCCCCTATTCCTCCTTTTCTCTTTCTGGTCTTTTTTTTTGGGGGGGGGGGGGGGCACATGAAAAGCTTTATTTGGTCTCGCTTTAGTTTAAAATATCTTTGGATGTCGCTCGTTTAGTCAAAGTACTACATGGATATTTTGTACTTGTGTACTTCAGTCAGGTGTGAACTGTCCCTTCGGTCCGCGGGCCGGCGCCCCCCCCCCCCGGCTGTCCCCTTACGCCCTTGAACCTGCGCGCCTTTGGGTTTTATTCTGCGCCCTCGAACCAGTAAACTTTCGCTTTTTTTATTTTTACGCCCTTGAACCCGTGAGACTTTTTTTTTTCACCCTCTCGTACCTGTACGACTTTGTTCATTTTATTTTATAAAAAAATGTATTTGTTTATTTCGCAATCGAACCTGTGCGCTGTTTGGAAGTCAAAGTTGGTCCCCTCTTGGGGGACTGAGTTTTCCCCTGACTTCAGTTCTTTTTTATACATTTATTCAATGGAAGTTTGAATTTACTGTAATTCATTATCGATTATATGATAAAATAAGAAAAACTTGCATTTCAAAGACGAAGAATCAAATTGAAATTTGTTTACGTAAAATTTAAGGAACTGAAACATTTTTACGGCGATGAATTAAAAGATTTCATTTTTATGATAAAATATTGCATTAAACTATATTCAATGGGTTCACTTTTCTAAAGTAGTTGCATTGCAGATATTTAATGAAATTTATGACTTAATTTCAATATCCATGATTCGTTCATGTATAATTCATTACTCATTTAAAGTCTTTTCAACAATTGATAAACTTACGTGACTCCATACAATATCTTAACATACGCTGTGAAACACAGAGATATTAATGTTCTGTTGAACATTGTTAACGGGGAAATGAGTGAGAACTTTCTATTTAAGAGCTATAAATATGCATAACATTAAACACGAAAACGCAGTCAAATTTAATATCGATGTGATTAAAAGACTCTCTTAATATCCTATTTTAAGACTATCATTAGTTTAAGGAGAGAGGGGAATGATGAATCAACAAAATTCTGAATTTTGACCAATAACACACTTCAAAAATTATTTCTTTTAATTTTATTTATACTCGCCTATTTTGTAATATTGTGTGTCAAAAATTATTTTTCCTTTTACACTGTTACAAAACAATGCATGTTACGATTATAGTAATGAACTTGGTTATTATTAATAAGAACCAGCGATTATTACTAAGAATCAAGTGGTTAAACGGACGACTCTTGAAAAAATAGTCGGTGGTTAACTATTAATAATCTATTATTAATGCTAATTATTAATAATAATTTATTATTAATACTAACCAATTAATCATACTTTCCGTGTTGAATAAAACCTAAAAACAACTGGCACGCAATTGAAGTTTGGCTTGTGCAACACTTAAAAAAAAGTGTAACCTTACTCCGTAAATAAAGTGGCAGCATTTTGCACTTTGTGTAATAGGATGGAGTGATTTTTTTTTTACTTAAAAAAAGTGTAACCTTACTCCGTAAATAAAGTGGCAGCATTTTGCACTTTGTGTAATAGGATGGAGTGATTTTTTTTTTTTTTTTTCGAATTTCGAAACGCCTGGTGTCTTAAAAGTTGCCTTTTAGCATCAATAGATCTCCCCTAAAATTTTAGCCTTCTAGAATAATACCTTTAGGTTCCAACATCGTCCCAAAAATGTTCAAAATGCAAAAAAAAAAAAAAAAATCGATTTTTTAAAAATATTTTTATAAAATAGAAAATATATGATTTTAAAATTTTTTGAGGGGGTAAATGTTAACTTTTGGTAACATTAATATCTCATAAAAGTTTTACTTCAATAGAGTAATTTCTTTAAATTTCAAAAAGAGCAAAATAAACCATAAATGGGAAAAAAAAATTTAATTTTACAAAATTAAAAATATGCGATTTTGAAAATGTTTGAAGGGGTGAATGTTAACTCTTGGTAACATTAATATCTGAGACAAGTTTTACTTAAATAGAGTAATTTCTTTAAATTTCTCAAAAGCAGGAAAATAAACCAAAAGCCGACCTGTTTTTCTTCCCAATTTACACAATTTTCAAAAGCAAAAATAGGTTAAATGCACAAAATGTGAATATTTAACACAAAAGCTAAACTTTTTTACAAGTTATATATTTAATTTCTTATTTACATAATTTGTTGTAAAATTAAAAATGAAAAAAAATAGTATTTTGGAAATAAAAACATAATATTGCATTATCTCATTTCCAAGAAATAAAGGTACTTCATTATTCATGAATATATGTTCGTAAAAAACCTCAAAACTACTTAACAAACACCGAACATGAACTGAACAACAATAGTTTAGGCAGGAAATTTTGATTTAGTGCCAAACTTAGGCATTTTTGATCTAGACTCTTGCTTGCTCAAGATGAATCCATCATGCCTTTCTTCTCCACGAACAGCTTCTGAAGCCTCTGTAACCAATCTGACACAGCGTTCCGTCGCTTGACTGTATGTGTGTGCTTTGTTATTTCACAAATGCCGGGTACATTGACCATTAGGCCATAAAACCGCGGGCTCTCCAATATCTCCCGACAACACAATTAAAATTGGTTAGTGCAGAGCAGTCGTCCAGATGAGTAGCGTCCATGACTTGTCCAGAGTTGCATAAAGTGCAGGTCGGGGAATCCTTCAGTTGAAAGCGGAACAAATAGGCATTGAGACAATTGTGTCCTGTTAAAAGTCTAAAAGCAGCCACAGCAGCAGCTCGAGGAGAATTTGGGATACAGTGGGACTCATTGCACAGTCTCTCCCAGGGTTTACCTTCAGCAGCCCCGGAAGTAACACGGCGAAACGCATTCCTATGAACCCTCTTGATCTCCATTCCAGCAGAGTGGAGTGACAAGGGTCCACGAGAGCTTTGGAGAATATTACATCCCTTCTTGGCCAAGAAGTCGGCTTTCTCATTTTCGGGCAGACCACAGTGGGATGGTACCCACTGAAAAGCCACAATTTTCTCAGTACCCCTCAGGAGTTTTTTACATCTCTGAATACGAGACCCCTTACTTTTATGGTGTGTGTGCTTTGTTATATGTTATATTTTGAAATGTATATGTTGAATGTTTAAAATAAAGCTTCGAGGGTCCTAAACTGGTTAAATCACTTAGTGATAGGTACAGTGGTCCCCCGGAGAGTGAAGTGAAGTGAAGTGTGACATGGGTATTTATAAATGTCCGAAGTACAAATTGGTTCCTCCAAGTTAATTTCACCTTAAATTAATTGTTTTAAGAAAGACTTAATGGTGGATGTGGGTACTTCTTTCGTTAGTGGAGACTCATATGTTTCAATTTGCCAAGTTCAGCGTAATCTCGACAGTTTAAGTTTAAATTGGGCACTTTAAACTGTCTAACTGGTGTAGCTGACTGTTCACTTAGCTGGTCTCTTATCGACAAAATCCTGTAGTGCTCCAGAACTTGAATATGTCTTCTTTTATCAGTCAGCATTGATAATAATATGTTCTCTGAGTGAGCAAAAAATGAATTACATCGAATTACATTGTCCGTTCTTAAGCTGTTTGGCAAGCAACTGGAAAATGCGATCATGCTACAGATATGATGTGCACCTTCTATATAAGAAGAGTGTCTTTATGAAGAACCAGACAGGAACCTAAACTTTCATGACGTATGATCACGACACGACCATATTTTCAGTTGGATTCTCAGTCGGAGCATATAATTTTAAAGTCGAGCGGCAGTCGTTACACATCTAGAAGGTTTTTATTGGTAATATTGGTTGAACAATATCCGGATGAAATGCCTTGGCAAATTTCATACAAGTATTGTTGATCTGAGCTAATATTTGTTCCAGTCAAAATTGAAGGAAAATACTCTAAAGATATTGTTTTAAAATTTTCAAGTGGTAGATTTTCGCAGGTTTTTGATAGCTGTTCCAATAATTCCTGAAAAATTTGCTAGTTTATGTGTTGTTTCACCCAACTATTTCATTAAATGCCCCGATGGAAGTTAATTTGCGTGCGACAGACAAATCATCCACTGCAAGGGTTTATTTAGTTTTAACTCTAGACGACGAACAACGAAATTTGTCACACCAGTACTGATTTTAGTTCCGTCGAAACCAATAACAACTAAGTTTTTTAGTGTCCGTTCTTTATATGTGAAGAAATTAATAATGTTATGCTGTATAATTTTAGCTGCTTCACGCGAAGCTGAATACGAAATTTTAACCATCTACAACTTACCATTTTTGAGTTATGACTTATGAGAGATAGATACGTACATCCAGCCGCAAAAAAAAAACAACGCAATAATTAACTTGTTTGTACCTGAATGCAGTATTAAAAATTCTTTCAGGGATGACTAAAATAGAAATTAATACTGAAATTCAAGTAATATAATTTATATGAAAACAATAACTCCCTTTACTTTGCATTTAAAAGTAAAACAGCAAAAGGTCCTCTTTTTTTTCGAAAACTTCGGCCAATTCCATCGGCTTTTTGACGGTTTTTAAGGCCGATAGGCCGATGTTTCCTCCAAGTTAGCATTGGCCGCTGATGCGGATGCTGATGGCTAAATTGTTGAACCATCGGAGCCGATGCATTGGTCGAGTCCTAGTAACTAATAATTCGTAAAATTTATTCACTCTTTTGTAATTGCTACTCTTTAAGTTGGTCGATTATTTATTTGAAATATGATAACAAAGACTAAAATTGATCCCTTCATAATTTTTACTTTAGAACAATTTCTTTTTAAAAATGTAAAAATCGTCTGCTGTAAAAAAAAAGTTTATTAATGTTTTGATATGATTATAAAGATAGTGCAAGACTGATAGTCTGGAAAGATTTGGCGCATAAATTAACAAATTACACCCCAGGGATAGAGAGGGGGGAGCATTTTTTTCGTCCCAACTCAATCTTTTTATGTACTCAAAGTATGTGCATGAAACATACTTCATTCTACATTGCTTAGCTAAAATAATTATATTTTAGTGAAAATATCATGTTTATCGTTAAAGTATCGAATAAAACACATCTTTTTCATTAATAAAGACAAAAATGCAAGAATTTTAAGCACAATCCCAAGAACCCGAGATCTGTATTTAAAACCCAAGATATCAAGAGAAAACCCAAGCTTTGGCAGCCCTGGGGAGCTTTTTGGTAAATTCGGGCTTCCTGGGTTTCAGGACTTAGCTGCTTTATGCTTGCTTGACGTAGTTTTTCCTCTTTAGGCGTAGCAAAGTACTGGCAATGTCCTGATAAAAATTATCGCCAAAAAAGAAAAATGGGAAAGAGAACTTAATCTTGTCACTTCCCAGTTAAGAAATCATAGTTCTCACGGCGAAAGTAATTTTTAATTATGGAATAGCCATTAACCAATCAGTAGTTCTATAGAAAACTTGTTTCAAGCATTGGACACTGCAGCAAGTCCGTACTAGACCACGTGTGCAAAAATATTTTATCTCCATTTAGTGATGCAATGTTGTTTCCAGAATATACATGAAATTCGAGTTGTTTATTTATGTTAATGCAATCGTGATGAGCCAGTTGGTGAAGTATTGATCAGCTGTGTTTTCTCATTTTGTTATGAGACACTGCAAAATTCTTAATCTTTATACATGACGAGACTTTACTGTACAAATGTGGTTCGTCAAAGATACATTAAGCTAATCTTTAATGCAACCATTAATTGAAATTACATAACAACGACATAAATATAAGACGTGCCTCTTCATATTGAGAACATATGGTTGCATGGAGGCTTATTAATAAAAGGAATTATTGATGTAGAACCTGGTAAATTTTGCGGCTACGTTCATTACAACTGATATCCTACTATAAAATTTTTTATAACACAAAAAATATTTTAATAACTAGCTGCGTGCCCGGCGTTGCACGGGCTACTTAAAAAATGAAAGAGATGTCCAATTGATGTTTTTGCATTACTCTGACGTCAGTTTCTAAAGCGCTAAGGAATAAATAAATACGCGTGATGCAAGGTTTGCAAAACCCCAGTAGAGCATATTTTTGGCAAAATTCTCTTCCACGTTAATCATAGTTATCAATGATACAAGTTATGAGTATTTTCAATTAGCACAAAAAATGAAAATATATGCATTATCAACTATAATCTGCGCTCACGTTAAAATGAATTACATCTGATAGACTATATCTGAACTATTTATGTACAATTGTAAACAGCTTTTTACATAAAATGACACACATTTTGGTTGATTACGTGAAACTAAAGCATCAAGACTAAATAAATACCAATAATTTAATACCAAGTCATCAGATTCCAAATTAGCTTTAGTTAAAATCCTTTAAAACAATCTTTTTTGTTCAACTCTATTTCACTTAAGGGTCATTCCATACGAAACGAGCAAAATTCGCAAAAAAGTGGTGGCCGCATAGTAACAGATTTTTATGAAATTTAGTATACAGGTTCCTTTTATGTCTATATAAAAATATCTAAAATATTTTTGCTTAAAATTTTTTATTTGAATAGTTACATGCGATTGAAAGTTGGTCAAATTGAACAGCATTCTCATAAATGCTAAATGTTGCATTTTTGAAGGCTTGTATCTTATTAACTATTTAATAAAAACATAAAAGTTATATGTTGTTGCAATTTATGAAGTAGGGCAAGTAATCTGATGTCAGCAAAATTTTCAAAGTTATTTAAGTTAACTTTTAACCGAGTTTCAAAAACTGAAAATATTTCAATTTTCTCATAATTAAGCATTTTATTTTTTAATCTCAATTTTTAAGGAATGCTTTAGATTTGATGAAATTAATGCCTAATAATGTGCTAAGTATCATAAAAGAAATACCTTACTTTTGAAGTTGTACTTTAACTCCTTTATCTTCAAAATCAGTTTTAAATTTAGTGACATTTTGTAAAATGATGATTTTCCCTTTCACATAGACACAAAAATTCAAATGAGGGAAAATTCAGACAACTATAAAATTTTACAAGAATATAGAGCTGTGTTTCTACTATTTGCTTGAAGAAACTCGAAATTAGTTTTTGATTTCCAAACGTAAAATAAAATTCAGAAAAATAGCATGTTTTTTGTGTTTTATTTGTCAGTCCATACAGGTTCGACGGATGAGTGTGCTCGACCATTTTTATTTTTTAAAAAATTCATATCCCTAAAAGCTGGATATGAAAGATGTTTAAAACCAATTTTATTTTTTCTCTCAACTGGACCTTAGATTTTTTTAGAGGTCATCAAAAGTGATTTTCGTAGTCAAAAATGGGACTTTTAGATCTTTGCATTTTGGCAGAAATCTATTTGAATTACATTTATGACAGTTAATTTAACACTTTGATGTTAAAGTGCATAAATTGATAGTCTTACATGCTGAGTTACGTAGCTGTAAGTTAATAATTAAAATAACGGCAGTAGGTTCAAGTTCAGGGTCAAATGTAAAAATTTTACTCATTTCAAAGGGGGATAACTCACGTAGGGGACGGAAACACAAAACGAAATACGGCAAAAACTAATCACTGGAACCATGCTAAAAAGAATATATAACTGTTGCTGTGTGTTTGTGCACCCGTTATAGATTACAGCCCCTCAAAAATCGGAAAAATAACAAAAATGACATTTTTAGACCCCTGCAAACCAAAAGGGGATGGAATTAAAAATAAAATTTCTTGGCAAATTGAATATTCCATTCAAGTACTATACATGTTATACATATTGTTTTTTGTATTTGGTTTGTAAAAAAGATACAGGTCTTTGAAATTGAGCAATTTTGCTAGTCAATTCACACACTAAAACAGAAATAAAAAGTGAAAACTTCATTGCACCTTCTTAAATTACGTATATTGTGCCCTATATAATACATCATACTGAAAAAACATATTGTAATTTTCAAAATACACTTATGTGAAACACACACATGTTGACCCTTGTGATGTGAAACACATGTTGACCCTTATGTGAAATTACGAGAATTCAGAAAACTAGATAAACGACTCAATGATGCAAAAATAAGTTTATCTAACATTTATTTCGATTTTTAAAAAATGTACATTTTAGCAAGTATTTCATAAACATGCTTTTGCGAAAATGAGACACGAAAGAAATGGTTAGTTTTGCTAAACTTACAATAAAGAGAACTAACTAATGAAATTTTTCCTTAGTTCAAGTTACTCTAGTAACAAAAATACGCTGATACCAATGATTAAAATTTAGTAGCATCTAAAAGACACTTCAATATGTTATGTAAAAAAACTTGAGTAAATTTAGAGCATTCCCTCATCTTCAAAAAAAACATCTGAAATAGAGGAAAAAATGAAAATTTCGGAAATTTTTGATTTTTTAAAGTACGATTTCGTCATTAAGAAATTCATAAACAATTACTAAACTAGAGCAGATAGTTAGTTATAGATAGTTTTTCAATCTGAATCATTTTTACTGTTATTTTTTCATTAAAAGAGCTAGAAGAGTGATTCGAAATCTGAAGTAAATTGGCAAAATTTCAATCTTTGTTAATATCTCAGATTCAAAAAGAGATCTGAATAAATTTTACTTTGCTCTTTCCCAATAGAGATTTGTTTATAGAATGCGGAAATATTTATTTTTTAAGTGTCCGTTTATAACTTATGTACATAGTTATTGAGTCACAAACGGGCAGCAATGAACTCTGAAAATTTAGGCTTAGCGTAAGCATCAACTTCTAATTTCAATAACAAAGCAACAAAAAGTTTTTAAACTTCCATACTTTGCATTCCCTCATAGATATGCATGGTTTACATAAATAAAAATTTTCATTGAAATCTGTGACATGTCAGCCACAGCTGATTTGCTCATTTCGCATGAAATGATCCTTAAAGAAATCCAAACAATCCTAATTTAACATGTTCTTTTAACGATACAAACTGTATTTCAAAAATAGAAACAGGAAGGAAAAAGAGAGTTATTGCAATTTGAAAACTCACCTATGTGACGGGAAAAAGTCCAACAAAATAAACATAATTAGTCGCACATCCTAAATGTACCAAAATATGAGGCCGGTGAATGATAAACTTACACTACAATCAATAAACATAGGTAAAGAAACAACTTTCATATGCTGAAAAGAGTTAAGAACTTTGAATTTAAAAAATAAAAAAAGGACAGACGATAAAATAAAAGCTATGTCGGAATAGAGTAACCAATTTTAAACTAATTTAAAATGAAATTCTAGATGGAAACGTTGTTTTAAGATTTGGACAGCAGCCTAAAAAATCTCTTTGTAAAGAATTATTAGAATTTTACTTGCTCACCCATATGCAAATTGGCAACAGGAAAGAAATAAAAATTCCTGAATAACGTTATGTTAATTAACGTTTTAATTAATATCTTCGCTAATTAAAGTCGAAGAATTACGAAATTGGTCCTACTGTTTTCTTTGGAAAATTTCGAATTGATCGGTATCTCGTTTGACTCTCGATTCGCTGCGGTTCTCGAGAAGATAGATCTTCAGGCAGACAGACAGACAGACAGACGGACGCGAACAGATTTTAATATTATAGTGGATGGATAAAACATTTTTCACATAGAAAACCTTTTTTTTTTCAGCTTGAATGTTATTAAGACCCCAATTAAATGTCTTAGAATGCGTAAGAAAACTATTAACTATGAAGCTGTCATTTGTAAAATTGTCTTTTTTCCGATGTAATTATGAATGAGAGTTGGAATAAATATATTTTTTTTTTCTATAATATAACCGGTTCCAATATGTAGTACTACAATAATTAGATTTAAAAAAGGTCATTTTAACTGATTTTTGATCAATAAACATGCAAAGAAATGTAGTACCCATTCTATAATACATTTTTGAGACTACATTTCAAACCATTTGGTTGCTAATAAATTTTCTAAAACTCTGCACTCTCTTATTTAAATGTTACTAAAGGTTTGTAAGGACTAGAAATATTTTTTGAAGTCCCTTGAACCATTTAAAGTCGCAGGAAGTAACCTCCAAGTACTTTACATACTATTACTCTCTTGAAATTTATAATGCTATGCTACTTAAATGACATTTGTCTTGATAAGCCAAAGCTTATGAATAGACTGTATTCATTCATGCTGATTACTATAACTTTCAAAAGTGTCAGATTCATAAAAGAATGTTAAAGTTCTCGAGAAGGTGAACTTTTGAGCAATGGGGACTAAATTAAACATTTTAATCGTAATGAGCAAAACTGCTGTCGCCGATTGTCTCATAATTTAGGAGAACGTAGTTATTAAGAATTTTTCAGGAAAACAATGACTCTTTATTTTAGAAATGACATTGATGAATTATGAATATTGTCGTTTTATTACTTTAAACCAAAAACTATCAACTTTTCTTAAAATGAATTTATTAATTCGTTTCGCCCGAAACAGTTATTGTCAACTTTTCAGTCGGTAACATAAAAGTAAGAATGTGCTACAAAATGTCATTTACTTTTTTACAATATTAACATGGGAGAACATTTATTTACAGAGCACGCTATTTATTTCAACTTTGATTTTACAACAATACGATTGTCAATTTTGTTAAGAACGATTCAAAATCAAAAATTTTGATTTGCATTAAATAAGTTCATAAAACTTCTTACCTCATTTTTTCTACGGCGTTAAAAATAATGTGAAATAAAGGTATATCTAATACACCTAATATTTAAAATGTATATTTTCTACCAGTGTAACTTCCCAAGTAAGTTCAAGAGAAAAAGGAAGAAAATGGCGCTGGGTTTTTTTTTTTTTTTTTACTATTCATTATTTTCTTCATGAAATTGCTTCCTGCCTTTAGAAGTTTTGTAAGATCTACTTCCTGAATTACTCCGTCTTCTTGATTGCTTTGGGCGTTTTGTCGTCGTTGTAGTTTCTGGTTCATCAACTTCATCTGTCGCTGGTTCTTCAGCAGCATCAGGCTGTTTTTCATTACCTTCATCTACTGGTGCTTCTTCTTCTGTCTCCTCTTTTGCTATCGAACCATCACCTTCGTTTTCAGATGCAGTTTTCGATTCAGAATTACTTTCACTTTGAGAATAGGCCTCTGTATCTGCTTCGTCGGAAACTGGTTCCGATTGAGATTCCTCTGCTGTCTCAGAATCAGTCTGAGTGTCTTCTTGCAGCTGAGATTCACCTACAGCTGCTTCTGCAGGTTCATCTGCATCTTGTATCTCTGGAGGTTTCTCAGCTTGTGTTTCTTGTTCTCCTTGAGAATTAGGTTCATCTTCAGTTTGGTATTCAGATTGTTCTGTCTCTTGAGTTTCAGACTGACTTTCAACTTGCGTTTCAGATGGACTACCAGTTTGAGTTTCAGACTGTCCTTCGGATTGAGCTTCAGCTTGAGTCTGAGAATTGGACTCAGTTTTCTCTTCAGGTGGAATGGCAGTTTGTGATTCTGCAGCTGCTGTAGTCTGGCTACTTGTTTCGGATTTTCGTTCTTCGTGTGTGTCAAAGAAAGGTAGACGGTCATTTTCTGTAAAACAAAACTAATAATGATTAAAAGCTCATAAAGCTGTACGATTAACATGTTGTGTTATGCTATTATAATAAAATGTTCGATGATGATAAATACGTTATGGTGATATGAGTATAAGCAAGCCACCATAAGGTACTGTAAGCCTCTGCGCTCTAATAAGTAATTTAGCATCTACCTCCAACCCCGCCAGGTAACCACATAATTGCCAGCACAAACAAATAAAGAAGCATAGTGTTTTACAGAGAAAGGAACAGAAGTTGAGTACGGGATCAATATTGCTTCAATTTCTTTAATTATGCATTAATGCCTCCCCCGCCCCCTCTTTCTCCCCCACTTTTTTTTTTAATTTATTTATTTATTTATTTTGCCAACATTTATAATGATCATTACAACTCTGATCGAACTAATTACTAGCCGTTATTTGTAGAAGTATTTTTTAAAGGAATATGAAAAAAAAAATGTTGTTCCAAACTCATCGTAAATATTGCCATTGTGATTTTTACCCTTCATAATCTCATTTGAGTTATGACTGCGTTTTAAAAATGTTTATTCATGTCATAATAATTATTCTGTATTATATGGAGATAAAACGTAGGTAATAATGTTAACTTCTGCCAAATGTTTTTTCATTGACAAGCTTAATTACTTTGCATTGAAAAAAAGATTTTCTTATAATAACGTAGCCGTGTCTGCAAATCTTATTTAAAATTTTTTGCATTGTTATTTATATTTGGTTTTGAGATTGATTTTTTAAAAAACACACACTGTTATAACCAGGGGTTCCAGACGAGTGAATATATTTCCTCTAAGGTAAAAGCATAGTGCCCAAGGGTGCCATGTCGGCCAGGAAATAGACCAGGGGAGCCGAAACAGTAAGCAATCGCAGAACGACTCGCTGCACATGCGCTTTAACATAGATATACATTCAACAACTTCAATATGGAGGACAAGTGATAGGTTGCATCTATGTGACTTTCACATTGAATGAAGTATACTATTGGATTAAAACTCTACTTTTCTAGGATAAAAATCCAAAACAAAAGTAAGTACAGCTTTTGATCACTTTGTAGCTTTTAGGGCTTTCAAACATTTTTAAAAGTGCTTAAAAGTATATTTACTGCTTTTCAGTTACCGTAACTGTCGTTTAGTTTCAGTTAACCGTTACTGTCATAAAATTTCCATCACTCAAAACGCTACTAAAAATATCTATCATTATTTTCTTGAGTAATCGATAAGCAACATTTAATACACAAAATAATGACCGACATTAAGATTTTCAATAATCGACTAGTGAAAACCTGAGTAAAAATTTTCTTGTGCTTCGTCTAAGAGCAAGTGAAAAAAATAAACAGAAAAAAAAAATAAATCCCTCTCCGTCAAGCTTTTGCTTTTTCCTTTAACAGTTTGAATCATTCCCTGTTAGCGGTTAATGTCTCGATAGCGAAAGAATTTTCTAGCAGCGTTAGAAATTTCTTTTGGTTTTTAAACTGACGAAAAACTTCATGTGCATTTTATTTTGTTACTCTTGATTAACGTCTATGAAACGATTTGGTTTTTCTGTAACTGTAATATCCCAGAATAATTTTGGCTCTTCATGTAAATAATTCATAAGTACCTCAAAACTTCATTTTCGGTACGGGTCATGTTGTAGTAAATGTATAATTTCTCACATTATTTAAATAATTACTTGTCTTTAAACTATAATATATATTTGTGACAGCTCTTTGATACCAAGTAAAGGGGTAGATATTTATTGTTTTATTTATTTTTAATATTACTATGTAAAAAAAAACTCATCATTAAGCAGAATTTTTTCACAAGTTTTTACGGGCCCAGAGTTATTATTATTTATTTTATGAATTTTTAAAAAAAGGATAAAAATTTCGCTGATCCGTAAAGTTTTTCATTTGCTTTTAACGGCCCGTCGGTCAAAAGAGGTTGGGGAACAATGAGTTAGAGCATGATCAGATGAATTAAACCAATTAGCACTTCTTAACTATGCTAAAAACTCTGAAATATGATCAAATGCTGTAATAACAAGTTTTAATCATTTCCAGTACTGAATTCAATGTGAAAATTGTCCAAAACCTAGAATATCATGAATCAAAACAAAACTATTTAAAAAAAAACACAACTGTATTCAAAAACGCATACAATACGGGGGAGAGGTGGAGGATCTACAGTAAGGGCGTCATTTCTCTCTCCGAAGGTTCCTTCTTTTCACCTCGGCTGCTTATTTTTTAAAGGGTGCCTGTTTTTCACCCTAGTTAGATGGCCATTTCGACTCCGTATTGAGTGCCGCTGGTGAACAAGCGTTTCACCCTTGAAAAGTGCCGAATGCAACCTGTAGTTTTTAACAGTGTACAAAATACCAAAAATGTAGTGAATTAAGTAAAAAGAGCATAGCATTCTAAAGGCTGATATACAACCAAAATGCATTAGCATAATAAAAGGTTTTCGTCAAGTTTGTATGTAGACAAATATTTTATTCTCTGGTTAAAATTTAGCATGTTAGTTTATTTTCGACTTTATAGACAAATTATTAACAAGTTTTTTCTTTTAACTTTTCACAGAACAGAAAACGATCATTCATATAAACAGTTGGTCGCAACCGCAGTTTTGAACTACTATAAGAATGAAGTTTCAAAACAATAATTCCGATAAATTTCTTGTTAATTTCATTCACTAACATTTTTTCAACCTTATCAATTTCCAAGATATTTCTGTCTCATTATCTTCATAGGCATGCGTTACACATACTACTATTAAAATTTGTTCGTATATTGATTTGATTTTTTCTAGAGCATGATAACTGATTTGAATCAAATTAGTCATTTTAACAGTTTAAAATCCATTTTGTACTAGATCTAGAATATGCTGTTGTCTATAATATTGTATTACTCCATGACAAGCTATTTTTTATTTATTACACTCCTGGTAGAAAGATGAAGGAATGCATATAATTCAATAGTCTTGCAGTAGCTTTAAATCATTAAAGCTTTAAATATGTAGGTGTAAGAAAAGCGGAGTAATAACTCTCAGCTAATTCTAATGCAGATAAACTTCGGAAAGATACTTATCTTTCTTGAAAACCCTTAAAAAGTGATTCAACACGATGATGAAACAAGTCAAACAGTGGTACATTACACTTAGTACTAAAAAAGTTTTGAGCAAAATGCGAGAACGTCCACTTGAGTTTTAAACCCGTACAATAAGGGGTTTTTTTTTTTCCATGTTTGTCAAAAGAAGTAACTTTACTAAAGAAGCAGAATTTTCAATTAATTACTTAAAACTTTCATATTATCTCGAGCAGCTTTAATTATTTTTTTGGAAACATCTTGATAATTTGCAACTAATATGTGCAGATTGCAACTACTGGTTGGAAAATAATCAAGTTTGATACTCAGGTTGCTTTAAGCCTGAAAAACTGATTTGTGTGATAAAGTAGGGGTCTTCAATGAAAAATTCAAACTTTGTTCTTTCAAATTTTTATATGATCTATCTTCAGAATTTAATTTGAAAAGTTTTAGGAAAATATTTAAATGATACCCATTAATTTATTTATTTCTTCCTAGTACGCATAATATCCAAATTAATACGAGTGTTTAATTTGTCCACACATGACTTTACAATGAATCGGAAACGTATTTTACACGTAACCCTACTTACCCGTTGCACAGTTTTCAACAGGTATACAGACGTGATAATCATTCATGACATATCCAGGGGGGCAGAAGCATCCTGGATAGCATTGTCCATCCTCCTTGCAGTCTGGGTCTCCATAGTTACGGCAGGTTGTGTTGCATGCGGGTACACAGTTCATGTAGACTTCATTGCCGATACAGGATACTGTGGAAATACGAAAAGTACATTGACAAAAGCTGACATAACATTGTCAAAAAAAGCTAAAAGCAATCACAAAATGTTCTCGAATATACCACTATTCCGATTCCGAGTCACAACTGACTACAACTGTATTTATGTCGAGGACTGCATATTAAGTGCCTTGCCTCCATTATTTTTTATACCGATAGATGGCAGCACCATCACTGGATCGAAAAGTTAATGAGAATTTAGAACTAGTCCAGGAGCTAATAGCTACCTGGTGCTAGCACCCCCAGAGGTATCGTTTCACTTGGAGGACATTGAGACGACGAGCATATTTAACGTTGCCCAGTCCCCCTTTAATGACGACTGTGGATCTTCGACCATCGAAGTTCGAACTCGGGACCCTCCGGCCCCGAATCCGACACTCTACCGATCGGGCTACCACGGCCCTAATATACCACTATAATGCGAGAGTACTCGGACTTGGGAGCCTCTGCGGCTTAGCAGTCTGTTGCAATTTTCCCTCTCTTTGTGATGCAAATCTTTCCTGTGTAGTGTATGGAGGCACGGTGCTAAGTTCGCAGTCTTCTGATACTTGGGAATGTGTTTAGTGTTTATATTTTCGTGTATAAACCAAAATACAATAAGTCTTTAACATTTTTCATCACATGGCAATGAAATTCTCACATGTCTATACACTGTAAAAACGATTCAGAAACGTTCCTGGAAAATAATAGGCAACTGATGTGCCCATTTTCAGTTTGTAACGTATCTCGCAAAACCCAGGAATGTTTTCCACTAAAACTCAGTAACCTTTTAGAAAATTTTCGGAAAAATCCAGAAATCTTCACGTTTCAAGACAGTCGTGTCTCTAGAACTTCAAAGTGATCTCAGGTAGGTATAATGTAACAGCGCCGTAAGCAGTATTACAATCATGGCCAAAGCTAAGCCAGAATTACAAGTAATGATTGCAATTTTTACGAAGCTAAGTAGTCCAAAGATTTACTCGTTCCCTTTGGGAGCTTAATCAGTCAGGACAAGCCGTAGTTGAATTTAAGTCGATACACTGTATAAATACTCTCAGTTAATCTTTAAACTGGGAGATATAAATATTTTTTATAAAAGAGAGAAGTCTGCATTCCTGCAACTTGTTGCCATTTAGGAAACTTTTTGACAAGGATACTTGTTATTTCCAGGAAGTGGATAAAAACCGTTGAAATCCCGAAACGTTACACGTAAATACTCAGTATCGTTTCTAAAATTTTTTACAGTGTAAAAGCGGAAGGTCCTATATGAAAACTTCTTGTCATTTCATTTTGTTTATTAAGCATCTATTTGAACGCGCTTGGTAAGTAAATTCTGAATTTCACAATCCACACATGGCTTTGGTTAAACTTTTTAATCGTCATAGTAAAATTTAAAGATATACCTAATACCATTTTATTCGTTTCTTATTGAAACAATCGTGATGAGACATTTTTTGTTCCTTTCAAAAACACTTAGTGATTCAGTTCGTCCTCAAAAGGATCATTTAATAGACGAAATGAGCGACATCATCAAAGAAGAATTTGTGCCCCGCGTTGAAAAATATCTTATGTCGCAGCCCTAGTTCAATACTGATCAAGGAACCACATGAACAATGTAACAATGAAAAAATTTGAAATAGGTAGCAATCGAAAGAATATATAGTCATTTTTTGACTCAAAAATTGTTTGCCTTCTTGACCCTGTGATGGGGACATGTGGTCTTAAAATCTGACGAAATTTTAAGAAAAGCGCCATAAAGACTTGGTGAGAACGTTTAGACGCTAATTTCTCCCCGACGATTTCACCGTCAACATATTATAAGATATCCATCTGCAAAGCGTGTGAAAAATGTCTCATTTCTCATCGAAACCCGCTAAATTTGGTGACTTTTCTTAACATTTCGGCTATGTCTTGATAACGGGAACCCGAGGGCACATAAATTTATGCATCCAGAAACATGTTTTACTATACTCTTTCAAATGCTATACCTTTTTTCCATTACTACACTGTCGTATGGATTTCTTATGAGACCTGTTGAAAATTGCTGTTTTGCGGAGAACGGATTTAAACATTTATGTAACGCTGTTAATGGAAATGTGCTGGGGAAAAAAAGTGAAATTAGTGAGTGAAAAAACTGGAAAATTTAGAAAAGCTAATATTGAACTAAATAAAACACAAATTACTCTTATCAATATGAAAATTTCAAAATTACGTTTTTAAAAAAGATATCTAGTATTGAGCTTTAGCAGCAATGCATGTGTGATCCTATGGCAATCAAGAACTCGTGATTTGTTCGATTCTGGGGACCTTTGATGCATCAGAATAGATTGTGTACGATCGTTTTAAGTTTCCTCGTAAAAAGGTATTCCTTTCTACTGGTTGACAGGTTAAAATCTATTCAGGGTCAGGAACATCACTCAGCAATAAATACATAAATGTAATTCGTTTCAAAATTCAATCCTAATGGGAGTTACATACCGTAAGCGCATAGTCTTTCCTCAATACAATGTCCCAAAGCATTTCTTTTGTATCCTTCTTGGCAATAACATTTTCTGACGTTTTGAATCTCAGTGGTGCGTGGATGAAGTGGATCTTCTAAACAGAACTCATCGACTGGACCGCTGTCGGCCGCTTCTTCACCCTTTGAACAGTGATGTCCTACAAGAGATGAAAAGTTTTTTAACACATAGACTGAATTGAATATCAGTAATTGATATGACATTTCCCAGTTTCAAATGTGCTGCACTATAAGTTAAACTTAAAATTAAGATAAACTTAAAATTAAATTAAATTAGTACTGCTTCGGTAGAGTTGCAGGTATTTAAAATACCGAAAGCCAGAATTACTTGAAATAGGGGGATTAGTTTTAAGAAGTCTTAATATTCATAACGGATTGATAAATTGCCTAGGTCTAGCCTAACTGAACCCAGAGCTTGTTTTTGGCGGTCAGTTAGACTGTTAAAAAAAAAGGTTTCAATTTCATTCGAATAGTTATTCATAAAATTCGTATAAGATCATCTCCTCTGACTGAGAAATAGAAGGAAAATGTTAGCTAGAGAAGAGGAGATCTAGGATTGAGTAAGAAATTATGACATTTGAGCCTTTCAAAATATTTTTTGAAGACACAAAGCAATTGAGGAGAAACTATTTAAAAAGGAAAAAAGCGTTATAGTGTAATTGCAGCCCTAAAAAATTTTAATTGAAAACAAAAGGACTGACCCTTCTTCATCAGATCTAGTTTGAGCTCATCCTAACCATAGAAGTGTAGTGGGTTAGAAACAACATGCCTTCTCCATCAAGAAAGCCAACACTCCTTCCCATCCTTCCACTAGTCACGTGACTAATGGTCCTCTTCTTTATACTAGGTTACAATTCAGTAGAGAGTTCCTCACCGTGGATAAAAAATGCATGAAAACGCGCCAAAAATAGAAAATTTTCTCTTTTCCTTCGCCAAATATGGAATACTTTCTCTTCCTCTTCGCCAAAAATGAAAACTTTTCTCCCCTCCACTCATGTTATGCTTACTCCTTCCTGAATGTATTTCAGTACTCTGTCTACTCAGTATTTCACTGTATTTCTAGCATGTAGTTTTGTTCAAGAAAATACCATTCCAGTTATTTGATTTGGATGTGATAGATCTTTTGACAAAAATCCATGTATTGTGAAAAAAGGTAGTGCGGTACATGCAACAGCATTATGTACGATTACTGTAAAAGTATATTTATAACCACATTCATTATACATTCACCTTAACGTTATTCAACGAGTACTTAGTTATACTTTTTAATTGTATTTTTCATATCTAAAGTGATAGTAAGTCAACGAAGAATGTTTTGCGATATTTAGGATTATGTAACGTTTATCTTTTCCGAAGAAAAAATATTTGACCCGCTCTCCTATCGAGTTCCCACAACTAAATGCATAACAAGGTTTGATTCATTTTATCAAAACATGTTTTTATCGCATTATACACGGTGAGCACTTTTAGACTATGATAAAAATTGCAGCACTATATTTTAACCACTATACTTGAATATTTCAATACGATATCAAGAAATTTACTTTTTAGAAAATTAATAGATCAAAAATTACTCACTTTGAGGACATTCGTCTTCTGGTACACAGTCTCCAAAAAAGTCTCGCTTGTACCCTTCTTTGCAGTAACACTGATGATTGCACTGGATGAGTCTGCAGCCGAAAAGACCGCAACGCTCGCAGAGTGGGCCACATTCTCGAAATACTTCGTTCTCCGGACATTCCTCTATATTTAATATAAGTATATGTCAACAGACATTGTGTTTATATCTAAGTAAGAGCAATATTTAAGCAATATCAGCACTAAAACGTTCAAAAACATGATGTTACACACTAAAACAGTTTTGCGAAGCATAATATTATCTTAGGTTGCGTTCGCCGACCTCGACTGGTTGACCGATGACAAATCGGTTACTAACCGCATCATTCTATGAGAGCTATCGTTTAACTGGTTGTTACCGATGTCGTTCTTTGTGCCTCATCGGTTGATCTACCGGTAGACCGCAATTTAAGCTGGTTGATTGAACCACGTGACATTTTTGACCACCTGAGTTTTTTTCACCTGCATATTATTCGTCTGAGCCATGTCTGCGCAAGTAACCAGTAATCAACCGAAAGCGGTCGATGAAGCATTGGTTGGTGAACAACCGGTTAGTAACCGCTGACGTCATCAGCTGTCATGTGATCAACCAATCGGTAGCTACCGGTTGATGTCATCGAACGTAAGCTTAGTAAATTATAATATTGTAAAAGGTTGTAAAAAATTAGTTATTAACAACAAGAATGAAATTGTTCTAGAAGCAAAAAAGAGAACAATTCTTATCGCTTGAAACATTCTCTGTAACTAGAGAGTCACTTCAAAACTAACATAAAAAATGAAGCGTATTGAGAAAGAAACAAATAATGTCATTAAAAAATTAAGATACCTGGGGAAAGGAGAGTGAAACTGCTCTGTCAAAAATGAAACAAAATATACTATTATCAAAACTACATAAGAATGCCAAGAGTTTGCACTACCAATAACAAAACTTTTTAGAAGAACAAAAAATATTGCCTAAAAGAGATTGGAAATTTTTCCATGCTCAAGTAAATCTAATGGCAACAGTGTCCAAAGCAAAGTCAATTCATGAGAAAGAAACGAAGAGGTAAGCGAAGAAACCGTCGTCATTAATGGTGAATGGGCGACGTTAAATATGCTCGTGGTCACAATGTCCTCCAAGTGAAACGATACCTCTGGGGGTGCCAGACTAGGAAGTTATTCGGCTCCTGGCCTGGTTCTAAATTGTCCCTCGAACTATCCATAGATGGCACCACCATCTATTGTGTTGTCTTTGTGCTGTCCTGGAAAAACAAAATCCTGGAAACATTGTGGATTAATAGAGGTATAAGCTTCCCTAGTGGAATAGTAGAAACCTCAATCTCTGTGTGTGAAAGAAAGAAAGAAAGAAGCGAAGAAAGAACGAAAAACTCTTTGTAAAATGCTGGGAATTAAGGTAATATTTTCATTGTTAATGAATTAGCAGAGCTTTTGATATTCTTTAAATATTGCGATTAATAAACATAGCTAAACTGGTTTAAACGAGCTTTGATTAACGAGAATTGGATTCGACGAGGAAATAAGAGTTATGTATTTAGTTCAAAGTTACGTCTATGGGAGCAGTACATGCTTTAACCTCGCTTAAAGCGAGCAGTACTCTGTGATTCGTAAAATTTCTATTGACTTCCATCTCAGTTTATCCATTCTTGGAAAATTTTCTTCAAAATTCCGAAGTCAACCGAAAATTAGTGATGAGTCACAAATCCTAGGAACACGTAACGACGGCCCTTTAATTTTTGGAGTAGAGAAGTATTTAAAAATTATATTTTAGAGGGGACCGAAAATATTTTTTTAAGCTTTTGTTTTTAATTAACAATGCACTGTTGACACAACAACTTTTTGACGCGTGTAGTGCACAAATTTTCAATCCCGGATAGACAGAAATTAATCGGTTTTTGAGGGGGGAATCTTGAGATGGTATTTTGGATATCGGACAGAATTTGAAGGGTTCTTTTTTTTTTTAAATTTTTTTTTTCTGGTCTCATATCAGATCTGAATGGAAAGAAATCAGATGGGACAATGTTATGTGAGTATGGTGAGTGAAGCCGCTCACAAAGTAATTTTTCTAAGAGCTCGCCTTGAGCAGTGTGATCTTGCATTGTCATGTTTCAGCAATTTTTTGCAATTTTTCCTCTGTCATGTATTATTTCATATTTCTTCTCCATAAATGTTAACTTTGTACTTCTGATCAAGTTAACGATCAAGTATCTCAGACGGACAATAATTTTCTTGTTTTGTTTTGTCTGTGGTAGTTGAGAGTGTTCCGCTTACTTCTAAGGGGCAAAAATCAGTTATTCTACACATTTTCTAGGAAATATGCGGATTGACTGGTGAGCCGTTAAAGTGTCCAAAATTGCTTTATTTCTCAATTCGCCCAATGGTTTTCAAATACCCTGATAATCTGCACTATAACTACTAGACACTCGCTGTAGCATGATAACATTTATTTAGTTTTCCATATCTAAATTATTAAATTCATACAATCAGCAGCCGTCCGCCTTGTCTAGTAGTCAGAGAAGTTTAACTCCGATGGTATGGTCCTGAGTTCTAATCCCACTTCAGGCATGGATGAACTTTCTCTCTCCTGTCCTTGTCCTTTCTTTGCGTGAATGTGTTGTTATGCTGCGAACAGTTGCTTACTCTATAAACATGTCCTTATAGCATATATGTACTGTGGAAGTCGGACTTCATACCTAGTTACTGTACAGATGGAAAAGTGAAGCAACGCGCCCCAAATTTGTTGACCTAGCTGGCACAAGTCAGCACAACAACAACAATGCAATCTGCAAATTGTAAATAAATTTAAATGCTATAGTGCAAAAAAAAAAAGGTTTAAACTATCATTACAATTAAAGATTATAAGAGGAAATCTTAATTTCAGAACTACATTACACCTCCAACTAGTTAAGACTCGTACTTTTTGGGCATTTTCCAACCGGTTCGCAAGGTCCTCCCGGCGTCAGACGAAAGAATCGTGGCCAGCAGTCGCAGCCACTTTGAGAGCATGTAGTATAGGAACAGAACCCTCTCTCTTCACAATTCGAGCAATTGCCCAAGCAATTCCTGAACATCTCGTTTGGGGGACAGCTAGGTGGAGGTTGTTCCTCCGCATCAGGTAAAAATATCACTGAAAGTAAAAGAGAAGAATTACTTTCGCAAGTAGTACATCAAATGCATGGCTCTGAGGAGGTAAGTTAATACCACTTAGGGATCAGGGCCGTTCCAAGAGAGGACGGTGCTTGGGGTGAATATTTTCTGACACAATTCTAATTTATATACTGATTCTAATATTTTCCGAATGATTTCCCACACACAGAATGGTGGGTGTTTTTTGAAAAAGTATCGAATATTTTTACATAAGTTATTACATAATTAAACATGCAATCTGAAATGTGATGTGTTAGATTTTAAAAAACTATTTTTAAAAAAAGAATAGTATTAAAAAGAATTTGAAATATAGTAAAAGCTTGGTTTACGGCGCCCTGTCATATTATGGTGCCCGGGCCGATTGCCCCCCCCCCCTCTTCGGACGGCCCTGTTAGGGATAAGGAGCTTTCATCGTCTTTCTTTTACCCTATACTGATGAAGTCATTGCATGGCTGTTACAAAAGTAATCAGAAATACAGGTTGTCTGAAGAGTCCTTGACACATTTTAAGAATTGATAGAAGAGCAACGAATTGCCGTATGAATATGCAGTTCATGTCGTAATACTTCAGAAGTTTTTTATTAATTGTTTAAAATAATTGAATTTTCTTCAAAAGAAAGGAAAAGAAAAAATTACAATTATAGGTAAACGCTGTATCCTCAATGTAAGAAAATTAAACTGCATGTGAGGTGTTTAACTATCTCGTTAAACAGGAAGAAATATCTTTCATTACCAGAGTTCAATGTGTGCACCGTATGTTGTTCGAACGACACCTTAACGATATCCAAGTTCATCCCAAGTCCACAAACGGTACACACATTGGAGTCTGGTAATGAAAGGGATTATTTTCTGTTTAATAAGATATTAAACACCTCACATGACGGTTTTTTTCCTTACTGTGACGAGCACTTTTTCTTTTTTTTAAGATGTCATAAAAAATTCTTGAACCTATGAACAATATGGTACAAACCAAGGGGCGTGCATAGAAATTTTGCGGCCCATCACAAATGACGTTTCTGGGCCCCCCTCCATATTGCTGACCCCTATATTTCAAGCCTAGTTTTAAAAATATTGGGCCCCTTTGAGGTTCGGGCCCTGGCCACCAGGTGTCCCTCTCCCCCCCCCCCCCCCTCCGTGCACGCCCCTGCACAAACCTCATATTCATACGACAATTTGTTACTTTTCCATGAATTTTTAACATGCGTAAAGGGCTTTTCTGACACGGTATAAACATAAAAGAAAACTGGAAGATTATTATAAAAAGTTCTTGACCGTCCGACATGCTAATAAAATCCCCAACAAATATGATAATTTTATAATAGCTTTAACCATGTGACGTACAGTGACCACTGGAAGTGTCATTAGTTTTGTATGCCATACTTTTTGACATCTCTAACGCGTTATTTGTTTTAAATGCAATTGTGGACTAATGTTTCAGAGACACCATTCATTTCAAATGCCATTATAGGGTAAAGTTCTCTAGGCGTCATTCATTTCAAGTACCATTCAAGTGCCATTAAGGACTACTGTCCCGTACAAAACGATGGTTAATTAGGTCAAATAATGGAAAGCCATGAAATTGAATAACTTTCTGCCTTTTATTTTTAAACGTATATCTATGAAAAAATAAACAGAGCCAACAGGCTATTTAGGGTATTTCTAGTATTAAACAGTTTGAGAGTTAAACTTCAAAATTAAACATTAGATCATACCAGAAAATTAAATGACTTGGAAGGAAATCGTTACCAGCATTAAAACTCTCACATCATAAACTAATGTTGAAAAGAAACCGAGAGTATAAAATGTTTTCTAAATGCATATTTAATAGTTCCTTGAATAAAAAGGAAAGAGAGTTCTAAGGAGTAAAAATAAAGGGGGGGGAGGGGTTCAGACTTTTTGTTTTTCTTTTCTTTGAAATTACTGCTGTAATCGCCGAGAAGAGTAACAGAGATAATTACTTGTGAAAACTGTTTTAAAACATCGATGTTAGTGTGCCGAAATATAACCTCGATTAATTATTTACAATTTTCTTGTTCAGATATGGAGCAAAAGTTAAACTGACGCTTAAGTCCAGTTTTTTAATTGAGGCTTGATAATTTATATTTTACTCTTTGACCTCTTAAGTTGCAATTTAACCTCCAAGGTCATCCAACATAAATATTTGCTATCTAGTATCCAGAGGTGCCCCCCACCCCAAGCGCAAAGGCGCATCCCCTTCCTAATTCTACGAAGACACCCCCAAATGGGTCGCCCCCCTACCCAAGAAAAGAAAAAATACCCCTTAAAGCAACCCCCCTAAAAATTTCAATGGCACAGCCTGTGCCGTGCCCTTCTCCAGACCTCCAGGTGGGCACTCCTGTAGTATCACTCAAAATATTTTGAATTCATGATTTTTTAATTTTTTTAATTAATATTCTCTTCCGGAATACATATTCAATGCTTTATGCATTTGAAATATAAGAGAAAAATAAAGATGTCTATAATTATATAATGTAATGAGTAAAAATGCCAGCCATTTTTACTCAAGTAAATATTCTAGTAATTTTTGCAAGAAAAATATATACTACAATTATTCGCATTGATTAAAAGTACTTAAACTTGATAAAAGGAACTCATGTGCTTATATGCGAAAGAAAACTTTACGAAGGCTTTTAACTAATTATAGTTGATGGAGAAAATTCATAAACTAACAGCCATAAAGTTAAACAAATACCATTTTTGATGCGGGTTTGTATTTTCATGAAGATATTAATTGCGCAGCGATTTTCTAAAATAAATCATTTTAAATTAACGGAACTAGGAACAGTATAGAAAATGCATAATGAAGGGTTCTAAAAATATCTGCAGTCTTGGGGTTTTACCAGGTCGAAGAGAATCTCGAATAATAATCGATTACAAAGAAGCTTTAATCGATTACAAAGAAAGAAATATCATCAGAATAAGCGTTGAATATTATTTCTGCATATTTTCCTGTCGTATTGTTGGTCATTAAATTGAGAAATATTAGTCATAACAAAACTTTCGATTTTAAAAACGTTTGGAGTAGAAAATTATTATTACTATCACAAAATAAATTTGATTAATAATAATTCTGTGGAGTGCGCATGTTTTGAACAGTTATTGCATAGTATAACACGTAACTAAAACTAAACATTTTAAAAAACTCGAGTGAGTCGCAAATGTAGAATCAAGAGGGAAAATTGAAAATCTTTTTAAAAGCCTTATTACAACAATTCAATTACAAGTATTTTATTTCTTAACAAATATAAACTAGCAACAGATAAAAATTATAAATCATTGCTTTTAATTTCCTTGTCGGCAAACAATGCATTCGTTTACTAATCGCTGAATAAAAGCTTAGCCGTATTTAGAATCTGCTTTAAAAAGCGTTATAATTCGAATTCTATAGAACATGGGAGTTCCAAACACATTCTATCAGACGCAGAAAAAAGTACTCTTTATTTTGGTACTAAATTTTAAAACTTTTAAATATATTTTCACTTTAAAATCGCGAAAAACTTTTTAGGGGTTTTGACTAATATCTTCCTTAATTAATGTCATCCGAAGACGCAACCTAGCTAAGAACACTCTCGATCAACTCTCCTTTCGAACATTTTGTTTTTCAAAGTCGGTCCATCCGTTTAGGCGCTAGAGGGTCACAGACACACAGATACACAGACACACCAAACTTATAACCTCCTTCCTTTGTGCGTCGATGTTTAAAAAGTAACCTTTTACTAATTAAGATCATTTGATGCAGTTGTTTTAAAACTGCTTGATTTTAGTACTAGGACTTTTGCTTTGATCAATCAATCAATATTCTTTAAAAAATTGCAACTCTAGAGCAAGATCCAGAGCAACATAGGCGTAGATTGCGTAAGTTCGGCATAAACATACCATACATTCAACATTTTCCTCTTCAAACATAACACATCAGCATTAGGTATTAAAATGACCATTTATACTTTTTCGTAAAACAGGACATCACATTTTTTGAAACTTTTATTATTGTTGTTATCCTTACCATTTTATTTCATTCTGTCTCAATTTAGTGGTAGTAGTATGTGCATTTAAAAAATCAATTTTAAAAATTAGATGCATGTTACTTGATGGCTTGTAGTTTTTACAGAAAATGCTGCAATTATTATGTGAAAATAAAGAATTCCTATGTTTCTCTGTCTTTCGGAAGAACAAATTTTTTGAAATATGCATGTTGTTGATTTCAATAAATAAAGGAAAAGGCTTATTAAAAACTTGAATGAATAGCAAAATAAATAAACCATTGAAAAAAAAATAAAATAAAAAATGAAGAATAAGAGTGAAGTAAAGTAAAAAATAAAAATATATAGGGTCTGGTGGGGGAAAGTGGTCAATGGGGTAAAGTGGTCATACGTCAAATAAATGGCTATAGCTTGGAAATAAATGTTCGAATGAATGTGAAAATTTTATTTTACGATAGGGCAGTTAAAAACTACATTTTGAATACAAAATTTCACAACTGGCAAAATTTTATCTGGTAAAATAAAATATTTTGTGTGAATATGAAAAATTTCAAAATCTAAACACCTCTTTTAACTTTCTTGGAAAATTTTGTTTTTTAGAATTATGAACAGATTGACTGCACAGGAAGCTTCCTACATGTCTCAAGAACTCTTACTCATTAGCAGTTAGCTGAATCTATTTTGGTTAATTTTTTAGAACAATTTAAGTAAGATGGGGTAAAGTGGTCATAATATTAGGCTTAACGAATATTGTCCTTTTAACGTCACTTAAACTTTAAGTATGAGACAGACATAAACGAAATATTAATTTCACTTAATATGTATTGTTTTTACAGTAAACAGGGTTAAATATACGAGTATATGCGTATGCATACTCATATACTCGTGTAGGCACGTATATATACGTATTAACATAAATGCACCGCGTAGTATATGGGTAACTGCAAGTATTTTTTGTCTATAAAGATATACATTCGACTATCGATACACGTATATACCCGCTTATACTCGTACATATACGAACACTTATATACTCAGGTAGACACGTATATACTCGTACGTACTCGAAACTCGAGCAGACACTTACACACAAGCACATGATATACATGTATATAGGGTGAGTTTAAACTCTTGTGCAAATTCTTAAAAGATGTAAGAGGGGAGTAGAAGAAGCAAGAATCATAAGAAACATATATTCACAAACACAACGCTGACGCGCTACATGCACGCAAAATCAGAACCTAAAGGATACAAAACAGGTCACAAATTTATTACACAAAGACAATTTTACGCAACATTTTAGGTCTTAAGAAAGTTTTAAAGTGATTGATGAAATATGTGGCTGGCTGCTGTAATACATGCGTCGCAATCACAAAGTATTCTCTGTTGCAATAATGAGATTTTTGAAAAACTTTCAACAGTCGCTGTGCCTTTGTTGCGATGCGTGTATTAGAGCTACTACAGGCTGTAACTTTAACATCTGCTCTAAATAATTCTTAAAAACTAAAAAGTTGGTTAAAATCATCTTTTTTCCCCAATGGGGCTGTATTAGAGTCCTACCTAAAGAGGCGTCTGGGCCATAACCAGACCTAGTGCACAGTTTTTTTGACGTCCAGTTTCCACCAGGGGGAGGCACCTGGGCTCTCTTTGATGCGAAATTGCAGTAGGAATTTGATTTTGCCTAAGAAATTCTAATCAAAACGAATACCATAGAGATATTTTACATGCCGCATAATCATACGACATGGGCGCTGATGAGTTTCTGCATCTCGAAAATCCACCGACCGGCATCCCCAGGTCAGAACCCGATTCCACAGACGTTAGGCCAGCGCCTAACCATCACGCCACCAGCTGGTCAGGTAAAATCATCTTTGTGAAACAAATTTGTGACCTGTTCTGCATTCATCAGTTTCTGGCTTAGTGTGCATGTAGCTCGTCAGCGACCATAAGTTCATTATGATTCTTTGCTTCGTATCCTCATTTCTCACACCCCTTTGATCTTTGCCCCAGATCTTGGATTCACTCTGTAAGCATACATGTGTATTAGGAGATGTACTCGTGTATACATACATGTACTGATATACACGTAAATGTATGTATATACGTCTATACTGGTACATAATCGTGTTTGCACGTAAACATACGTATATACTCGTTGCTTCCATATATATGTACGTGAGTAGACATGTACAAACACGCACTGGATGTATCCTCGAAATAACTCGTGTATACCCGTATATGTATGTATGTATACCTATATATATGCGTATATATGTCTACTATACACACATATACTCAGATATGCATGTATATACTCGAGATACAAGTGCATACACGCATATGATGTTCGTTTATACGCGTATATACTCTTGTAGACACGTATACTGTAGGTAATCAAGTATACATTCTTATATATACCCGCATATACTCTTGCATATACTTGTAACTATAAAAATAACCGAAATATACAAATATTACGGTTATTTGTAAAGTTTTTGCATCTATTTTTAACTATGACCACTTTACCCCATGCTATGACCACTTTCCCCCACCCCATGGGGTAAAGTGGTCATAAATACATAGGAAAATGAAACTTATAAAACTACTTAAATCAATATTTTTTTCCCTAAAATTCTATGTATTGTGTTCTTTAATAATGCAATGTAAAATAACAACAAAAAAAGTTTAAGTGCTTAAAGAATTTATTTTATTTAATATCCACTTTTTTTGAGCAATCACGATTGCTTATTGTTCTCATTTGACTGTTTTGATGTCCTATCTTTTTATTTTCCCACCGCCACCCTCCACACCCTGTCACCGTCCACCGGCTCCTCACGATGCTGCTCCTATAGCGAAAGCCGTCTCCAGGTTGCATCCATGTCCAACACACACGCGCATACATACGCAGCTACACACACACACGCACGCACACACACATACACACAACTACCCACACATTCATGCCTGCACACTGACACAAACACATATGCCTACACACACATACACATACCCCTACACACAAACACACATACCCCCACACACAAACACACACGCCTACATACACACACTTGTGATTTCGAAAAACATAATCTGAATTCAAGATGTCAAAACTCAAATTAATTTTTTTTTTTTTAAGTTGAAAACCTACGATTTTATGACCACTTTACCCCACCAGACCCTAGCGAAAGTAAAATAAAGCAAAATAAAAATGTAGTAAAAGTAAAACAAAGTTAAATAAAAATATTTAATAAAATTGAAATGAAGTAAAAAATAAAAATATATAATTAAAACGAAAATCTTGGGGGAAATATTTAAAAAATTATTTTGATGATAACATTAACAATGCTTTTTTTACTCTGTTTACTTTTGTTGATCCATACTTAATTCATAGGGGGAACGACCTTTCATACAGGCGAATTAGTGCCAAACAAAATAGTGAGCACACTTAATAATAATGAAAAAGTTTGTGTTATTCAAAATATTTCTAATGGTCGGATCCCAAATAAGGGTCGGATAAAAGAATAATAATTACAATAATATCGCTTGTGAGAAAAATCATTTGTGAAAACACTTGAAAATATTGCAAAATAAAGAATGTCTGCCTTTGCTTAGATTTTACGTGGGAGAAATAATATTGCTATAAAGTTCTTCAAAACCATTTGTTGCTAATAAAATTGTTTTTAATATCAATTTACTCCTTACACTCGGCAAGCACGGTTCCTTATCGACCCACTGCTTCATTATTTTAAATTAAAATTTAATTATTTTCTTAATTTTTAAACTTGTAATTGATGTATTTTTCCTGAGAAATTCTTTACAACTTTTAATTATAAACGCCTATTACTTTCTTTACCAATTAATAACTTTATAACTAATATACTTGTAACGAATATAAAAAAATGAAATCTAATTACCTAATTTTAACTGTTAATGTCTTTAATGTTTTGGTCCCTAATAACTTTTTAAAATTTTAATTTTATTTCCGCACAGGGATGTAAAATTTGAAAATGAAAAGATTATTTCTGTTATCATGAAGAGAATTCAATTTCAGTTAATTATAAAATCAAGGAAGGCTAAATATCTTCTGTTGTCATATGTGTACAATTTGATTGGTATCAAGGATATTGCTGGGATTGTTTCCAAAGCGTGAAACTAAATCTTAACCTTTTTTTAGAGTCGTGAAATTCATTTTAAAGGAGCTAAATACACGAACACATTATTGACCGTAATAGATATCAATTTCATATTTCTAAGGATGAAATAGAACGTGGCAGGGAAAGAAGACATGGACACTATATTGATTTTTAACGTTTAGAACAGAGTTTCTTAAATTATGTTCCGCGAAACCCCGCGGCTCCATAGAGATCATTCAAGGATGCCACTAAACTTGCATTTTTTTTTACTCAAATTATTCACTTAAAAGATCAAGAAAATAAAAGCTTTGAGGGAAGCTTTTTATTAATATTTTTGGAGTGAACAACAGAGATAGATCGATTAAAAACCCAAACTGTCAATATGCAACTTTCGATTAGGTCAATATCGGAATACTTCTATTAAAACGACATCCGATTCATACTTGCAACAATTAATGCAGTTTAAAAGGTGGGCGTTCTCTATTATCAGAAAATGCGGTGATGGCGCTTTTACCATTTGTAATAAATATATATGCGTGTGAAACGAAGTTCTCAAGTTATGTGTCAACAATACGTAATCTTATCATACTTAATGCTGAATCTGAAATGAGAATTCAACTTTCAAACTTAAAGCCAATTATTAACTATGTGTGAAAGATATGTACCACACATCTCATTTACATTGAAACTTCGAAATTTAGTTTGAACGAGTTTGTTTAAGAAAATTTGTGTCATTTTTGTGTTACTTATTAAAGACAATAAAGTATTATTTAATATAGTTTTCGTTTTCGTTGCAAACAACAAAAATGAAAATTATTAGAATTTCAAAAATAGTTAAAACAAACCATTTTCAGCTATACTATTGAAGAAAAATCACGAGTTTCCATGGAAAAAAGTGGACACTGAAAAGGGCTCTACTTACGAAAGAAATTAAGTTAAGTTGATTTAAAGTTGTTGGCATTTTGTATATAAAAACAACAATAAACTATTCAAATAAAATATTTTACAATATCCAATTGCATTTTTTTTTCTTTGCATCTTCCAATATGTTAAAATTTGATGTAAAATACCAAACGTGAAAATATTCTTGACAATATTTTCGAGGAGTATTTTCGATTTTCAATGCGCTAAATACGATTGAAAATGTTTGAAAATACCTTTAATAGGCACAGACAGTAAAGTTCTTAACAGCTATCTAAGAACAATACAAATCTTCATAAAGTTATTTAAGTGTCCGTTATAGATACTATGTTAATTATGCTGACAAGTTTTGAAGTAAGAACAATATATTCGTGCTTAATTTTGTCATATCTGCAAGTGTCAAGTCATAACCCATTAAAACCATAAATGTGTAAGAAAAACGTGATCACTTTAATTTCGCAAAAGTTTTATTTTTGTTATTGACTCCGTACACACGTCACTTTATAAACTAAAGATACTAATTTGTCCTTTCAGCGCTAAACATATCTGCAATTTAATTGGCATAGATAATAAAGTTCTTTACACATACTAAACTGTTATGAGTGTAAATACAATACGGCATTTTTGCATGGAACCAAATAAATCTTTAAAACGCTAACTAAATCGCCACAATCAATGTTAATGTTTACAAGCTTTGAAAGAAGCACAATGGATTGGCACTTACTTTTAGTCATATCTGCAAGTGTCAAGTCATATCCCATTAAAACCACAAATATGTAGAAAAAAATTCTCACTTCCATTTTCCTTCGCTAATGATTTATTTTTGTCATTGACTCCGTGGATGTCACCTTATAAACTCTGACAGGCACTTTTGTTGCAAGGAACTCTTCACCTAACTCTGCGAACAGATGCAGCCTGAGCACACAAAACATATCCAGAAATACGCGTCGTTCGTGTACTAAGTGCATCACAGCTAAAAAATGTTGTTTTATTGCCATGCAAGAAGCGGATGCATCTTGAAAATTTGCACTTGCCAATTAACCAGAGCAGGCCTCTGTTTCACCCATGTTTGGCCACATGAACTGTTACTCTGAAACATGAGTTATACCACAAACTTAGAGCAGGGGTTCCCAAAGTGTGGGCCGCAGAAAGAGTCAAGGGGTGCTACGAATTGTCTACGGAATTAAAATAAAAATGATGAACTAGGGTACCCATCAGAAATTTCTAATTCTTCAAAGGGCGCCGCGAAACGGAAAAGTTTTGGAACCCCTGCCTGTGAGCAACAGTAGGATATTTTACTATTATTCTGAGGCAGTGGCGGATTTACCATATCGCAATTGCGAGTGGCCTCCTCGGCAATAGGGGCCTTGAAAGGAACTCAAAAATGCATGTGATACATTTTTTACATTGTTCTGTGGTAGATAAAGGGGCCCCCAAAAAAGCGATGGGTCAACACACCTGAAAATATGCCATTGTTCTGAGGATTAGCATATAAAAATTATTTGCCGTAGCGAAACACATACCATTTGAAAAAAAAATAGGTATGGTCATTGCTTACCTTAGAATAATGCTTTAAGAGAGTACACGGCCTTTTAATGAGGGTGTATCGTTGAACGTCTAATTAATTTCAACTTGCTGCATCTTTTGTATAGTTCAGTGGTACACATGGAATCCCAGGGGTTCATGTAAGTTTGCAGGGGATTCATGACAAAAAAAAAAAGAGAAAGCAAAAAATAGGGGAGCATGGTATGCGAATAAGGGTCCATAAGCCTGGATTCCACAGAAGCAAGTTACCATTGAAACTTGACATTATATAAGTGCCATAGAGCACCGTCCGTGTTATATAAAGAACGAGCTGATGTGAGCATCACATGACTTCCTTTTACTCCTATTTAATGTCATTTCCCCATTATTGGCATTTTTAATTTGATTCACTAGTTTACTCTCTGAATATCACCAACAGTGGCCAAATTAAAAACAGATTTTTTAAAAAAATCGCCAAATTTGTCGTCAAGTTGGCGACAAAACTTGGCGACCGAAATACTGGCGATATATCGCCAAGTGTCCACCAAATTATAACCCCACTTAAGTTTACATCGAAATTAACAATGATTTCCCCCAAAAAAGGGGCAAAAAATACCTTTAGAAACACCCGAATGCAACCAAAAAAGGATGTGCACAGCTAGATCCCACTAGGAGTCTACGTACCAAATTTCAACTTTCTAGGACATACCGTTCTTGAGTTATGCGACATACATACGCACATACAGACGTCACAAGAAAACTCGTTGTAATTAACTCGGAAATCGTCAAAATGGATATTTCGCGTATCTATACGTTCTTAGGCACTTATCCACGTGTGGTCGAGTCGAAAAAAAAACTCAACATTCATTCAGGGGTGAGTAAAATGGAAATTAAGGTCGATTTTTGAGAGAAAATTTTTTCGTGAATACAATACTTCCTTTTTTAAATTGAAGTAAAAAAGTAAATGTATGTTAATGTTACATGTTTCTGACCCCCGCGAGATTCATTTTAATATAAGGGCAGTCCTCAAGATCACTACTTTGTTTTTAAACTTAGTATTAGTTCTTGTTACGTCAGGGATTAAAAAAATGAAGAAAGAAATCTTTGATCGTTAAAAAGTTAACTGATAGTTTCTATTCAAACTTCAAATATTGTTGCAGCCCTTCCTCAATGTATTGTTAAAGTATTTTTCACATTTTTGATTCGAGGTCGTCCACAAATGGTGCCATGTTTTAAGGCGAGCGGAGTTCGTGAAATTATGACTTTGTGACAGGGGGGAGAGAAATGTGACATCACACGTTTTGGTTGAAATTTAAAAAAAATTATGACAATATGTACATGCAATATAGCGTAACATGAGACAAGGGTTTGGGAAAGGGTAAGATGATGTGCCACACTTAGTGACAAAGGGGAAAGGGGTCAGATATGTTTTTAAAAAAAACCCTTAATATCATTCATGGACAGTCCCTTTATCTACATTTATGAATGCAATGCTGTACTTAAAAATAATCTCGATCCCGATTGCTTATTAATAAGCAGTATTTTCCGACTAGTGATTATCAATTTGACAGTATATCATTGACACTCAGAGGAACAGACACATTTTTGATTTGCTTTGTATAATCATCTTCCTTACTATATTTACACACCTTCACTGAACAAACCAAAGACAAAGTGAAAAAATATAAGTAAATTTTTTAACTTTTTATTGTATTTACATTTTGCACACCTGATTTTTTTCTGTCAGATTCTACTTATGTGTATACTACTGTGGAAGTCTAAAATGTGTTAAATATCGATATTAGCTGATGATCATCAGTGTTCCAATGGCAAAAACATCGGTGAAAAACCGAACACACACACATTTCCGGTTAATTACCGGTGAATATTGACATTCTCCAATTTCGGTCTTTCGCGGTGACACACACATGCATGCATAGCACATTCGTGAAATACCTGTACAACACATATTCCTCGATCATTTCCTCACATAAATTGTAAAAGAAGTTTTTCAATGTTCGTAGTATAGCCACTTAATTTTTCATCATCAAGAAATTAATTAAGGATTATATGAGTAAACAAAAAATAATGCTAATGGGCAATTCTAAGGTAACAGATGAAATAATTGTTGCTCTAAACACCGAACAAATGCTCCGAATATGTTAGATACTCGTTTGATTGCCTGAACTTTATGAAGAACAGGAACCCTACTTCTATATAATACAATTAAGTTACGAAAATTTCCAGAAACAATATTTAAAAAGTACTTCTTTCTTCAGTAAGGGGCACATATCAAGAAATACATCCGTTATTATACTATACAGAAATAGTCTGTGTTCATCATAAAATTAATGGGATGAAATAAGGATCTAACATATTTGGAATCTTTGTAGGGTAGTTTATGCAGTAACTTATACGTATATTAAAATGGAACTCCCCTGATGATAATGATATTAGCACATTCAAGTTGTGACCAAAAATGGATGCTCGTCATTACTGACATCTTACTTACAAATGCACTTCATTTATTGCTCTGAAAGTTGCAAAATAAACGTGAAAAATAGCGCGCGAAAAAAAGGAAATAACGCAAGCTAGATTGGAGAACCATATTTATTTCCAGGTGTACGCCGTTACTGGTTCGAAACTTCCGAGAATTATTCGCCCGAATCGTTGATTTGACTCCTAGTCACACTTTAGGCGTGAAAACAATTTTAAGATTTTTCTGACATTTGTCACTGAATTGCTTAAACTTCCTATTTCACATGATTTGATACAACAGTGCGTATTGCACATGGTTTCTTTTTCTTGTACCAATAACTAAAACTGGAATATTTTTTTGGTTTATGTACAGCGAAACGCATTAGTGTTCCAATAATTTTAGTTCAGTTCATATATTTGCTCTACTTCGTGGGGGAAATGATTAACTGGTCATAAAAATTGGGGGAGGGGAGGGGTATCTTTAGGTAAATTTGTCTTTTTTTCATGATGTTCAATAGATTTTTATCTTTTCAATACGAATTACATGGGAACTCACGGGAGCTCAACTTCTGTCTTTTTCAAATTTGTATTGATTTTTACAAATAAGATGGAATTCAAGTTGTATTAACAAGTAAAAGTAAATGCTGAGTTGCAAACCCTACTTGTTTTAAAATAAATTTAGCTTTGGATACTACTAGATTTTATCAGCACGGATTTCTATCTAAAAGGAAAATTTTCGTTTTTTGAGTTTTTCGTGTTGTAAAAAAATAAAAAAAATAATAATTTTTTTTAAAAAAAAGTGACACTTAGTAAGAGAAAATATGTTTTTATTTTGAAAGAAGCTAAACAGATATAATAATTTAATCATTTTAATTAATTTCTACTGAAAACGAAAAACCAACAACATTAAATGTGCACAAAATTGCCAAAAACAAAAAATGCAGACATGCCTTTATGAATTTCGAGGAGCCCCTTTTTCATTGCAAAGAAATGTGATTTTGTATATATTCGACAAAAGAATGCAGAGGAATGCAAACGCGAGACTCTCTTAAACCAAAAATAATAGATAAATAATACATATGCGCTAAAAAGCAAAATAAATATGCAATACATTGAAAAAGTAATGTGCAGTGAATCCCCGCCTCTCAAATTCCCTGGTAAAAAAAGTGAAATTACGGGTCTATGTGCAGTCATGTGCTTTAGTGTTATGCCATTTTTCAATGAAAAAAGATGTGAGCTTATGGAAATTGAGCGAAAATATTTCTGCAAAAAGAAATATTTTCACTGATGTCTTTACGTCACATGAGACAGTGAGAAGCAAAGGTAAGTAGGTACCAAAATTTAAAAATTGGAGTTAACGGTACAAATGGTAGGAGAGTTGCTCCTCTGTCTTGAAGAATGAGATAGTTCTAGTAGCCGTAGTAAGTATGGGTGCCCATAAGAGGGGGGGGGGTTAAGAGGGACTCCAGCCAGCTCCGTAGACTTTAGTACTTCTTCGCTTTTAGTATTATTCTCTCGGCAAAAATATTTAAAAAAATTCCGTTTTAATTCATTAATGAGCAAATTAAAAATGTGTTGCACTGAAATTGCTTTCAGAATTTTAAAAAGTATCTTACCTGGAACCAACTGTGAATAAATTACAATCTGTCAACTTTGAGTTACTTTTCGTGAATCAACACATAAAGAATGAACTACTGAAAGTGTTTTGCAAGTACAGGAAGGAATCAAATGAAAAATTTGATGAAATTTTCATAGAAATAAAAGATTTTTGTACTTTCCTGGATATAGATATAAAAATGACTAGAATGTGTAGATGGCAAAGTTATAGATTCGAAAACATTCCTGCTGCCTCCCATTTTGGTTATTACAAAACTGTTCTATTTTTTCTTACTTGGACCCCTTGATTATGTCACTTTAATGCTGATTTTCAGATCGTAATGTGACAACTTTTAAAGCAATTTTTTTTCATCCCTATGAAGAAGTTGTTTCAATTTTATGAAGTTGAAAATCTTGAAGCAGTAGCAAGAATCTGGTACATGTGTGGAAAAACAAGGACTTAAATTAAAGGATAAAACTCATCGATCTTCTCTCAGAAACTACATTTAACCCTTCGATTCAGAGAACTCTATATGACGATTCCTCCAACAACATGCGCTGTTGAGCGATTGTTTAGTACCCTCAGGTGGGTTAAAACGTGGTTGGGGAGTACCAAGAATCAAGAGCGTCTTTCGTGTTTGTGCTTGTTAAATATTCATAGAGATAGAATCAAGAACATGAGTTTGGAGGGATTGGCAATTGATATGTTTTCCAAGTGCAAACGAAACTTACAATTTTATTTCTCTGATAAGTATTAAATGCCACAAGTTTTACCTTCCCCATTCTGTGAAGTAAACGTCAATTGAGGCAACGAAGCAAAAGGATGTAAGTGGACATTTTCAAGTTGTAAAACGCGTTTAAAGATAACGTCCTAGGTAGACTTTCATAGTTTTTTTTTTCTAAATTATGTTGTACAGCAGCACCTACCAGGACTACTAGTACTATCTCTGGTCCCGAGACAGAGGAGAGGTTCCCCTATCATTTGTACTAGTTATCTCCAAACTTTTAATTTTGCCACGCACACCCCTTTGCTTCTCACTGCCTCAATTGCAACTAAATTTCAAATTCTGCGATGACATTAGGGGTAAAATTTATGTTCGAAATCTTTCATTTTTATTTAATTAATAGTATTATAAATTTACGTAATCATTTTTATTATTGAAGATTATTTCAAAGAAAACTAGCGAAAAAATTTCTGAAAACAAAGTGTTAAATTGCTAGACTAATTTCATATAACTTTTTAGGGCATCCAAAATATCAAGAGCTGACTTCTATTAAGAAACTTAAACCAAAATTATTTACGTCACATTTTGTTCGAACTCCTGCACAACTTTTTTGATAAAACAGTCGGGTTTAAGGATCTTCGATACCATCCATCTTGGCTTTCGACGCTAAAATCTGATACCAATGTCAAACATAACACGAGAAATTATCTGAATAGTTGCATGTGTTTTGTTTCAAACGTGATATTGACATAGAACTAGCGAGACCTGTTTTTGTTTTTCCTGCGGTGAGTTTAAAGTATTTTTTGTAACAATTGTCAACAAAAGCTACTCCCTCTCACTCTCAGTGGGATATTTGTGTTTAAAAAGAGCTTCAAAAAGTGTTTTCACACCCACACGATTATTTTTCGTAAGTGGTCAAAAATGTTTAGTGACCTCAATAACAGTAAAGTCAGTATCAATTTAAAAAATTGCAATCTTAATGAATCTAGTTCTTCCTTTCATGTACTTAGACTTTTTTTCTTTGTTTATGCTATTTGCTATCTTGAACTGTAAACCATGGGGGAAAATTCAAGCGCCCCCCCTTTAAAATTTTACATATGGGCACCCATGCTGGTGAGTGCTGCTATACAGAATGATTTAGAAAGTTTTCAATGAAAGCCTACCTAAGATCAGCTGAGCTTGAAACGTGTTTTACTCAAAGCTTGAAAATGTCCACTTACATCCCTTTGTTTATCGTTGCCTCATGTGCTCACATCTTGAGAAAGAGGAAAAAGTATTTTTCACTGTTAATTAGTTTCCTAAACGTAAAGCCGCCTTTCAAGCAGAAAAAATACTTCAAAATATTGAATTTTATTTTGTCTTGTATGAACACTAAAATAATTCTGTAATTTCTACAGCAACTTTGGCTAAACTTCTCCAAGTAATGCAGTTGTAAAGCATTTCGTGTTTTTAAATCAGTTACGTGAAATCGTACTTTTTTATCACATGAGTTATGCAACCAATAGGAAACATTTCAATTTTCGCTCTCACTTGGTATGAACAACTTGGTGTGTACTTTGCTGAAAATTCTATCATATTAATCAGTATCAATATAATTAGTATTATACCTAACGGAAGCGAAACACAAGCGCATTTATTCATTCATTTTTTTTTTTTGTCATATTCATGCATACAGTGTGCTGCAATATTCATATCACTATCAAAAGCAGCCCCTTGGGAAGTTTACAGAAAAAGTTGCTGGCAACCACGGTGCCTGCAACTTTTGCTGTAAAATACTTTTTTTCGAATTTTATATTATGTACCGTAAAATGGTCCAACTATGGGTCACTTTTCGATGTTTTCAATAAAAATTCCTTTTACATCTTTGATTTAGAAATTTGAGGACTTGAGCAATGTTAGCTATACTTCTCGTCTTTTGAATGAAATGTTTAAAAAACTCTAAGTTGGAAAGAAGAGGAAGGGAACTTTTTTCCCCGTGGCCCATAGTTGTACCCCTGGCATGGGACAACTATGGGCCACCTCATTTTAACCTAGAAAACACGTTGAAAACTTGATCTGGCCTATTTTTGTCTGAGACAACACGTTGTCCTCTGCTTAAACTGTATAAAGAATGTTTTTAGTCTATCATTTACCTTTTTTTTTTTCATTTTTTAAGACTTAATCATCACTGTCGTTTCAAGTGATTAATAAAATTCAACATAGTAAACGTAGGTAACGTTCTTTATTATCTGCCTAGGTTTTAACATAAAAACATTTGAAAACTAGAAAAACCTCACCAACTAAAGGCTAGGTACCAACACTTATGTCTCAGAAAATACATAAGTCTGACAAATTTTAAACAAGACCAAAAAAAAAATTTTTTTTTTGAGCAATCACGATTGCTTATTGTTCTCATTTGACTGTTTTGATGTGCTATCATTTTATTTTCCCACCAGCACCCTCTGCCAGCACCACCGTCGCGTCGACCGGCCTCACGATGCTGCTCCTCTTGCGAAAACCGTCTCCAGGTTGCGTCCATATCCTACACACACACGCCTAAACACACATACACACACTAATGCCTGCGCACAGACACAAACACACACTCCTACACACACACATACACGCACTCATGCCTGCACACAGACACAAACACATATGCCTACATACACACACGCACACGAATGCCTACACACACAGCACTGCATACACAATACGCACACACACATGCATATATACACACATATGCACGAAACCCACACATATGCGCCTACACAAACACACACACATGCGCAGACACAAACACACACGCGCATTCATACCCACGCACGCTCGTGATTGCGAAAAACATAATGCCAAAAATTCAAATTAATATATTTTTTTTTCTTTTTTTTATAACTGAAATGCGAAATCACATTTCTTATTCCGAATCTCATCAAAATAAATAATTTTTAAAAATTTTCTCACTTTGTATTTGGTCCGGATTTCAGTCCGCACCTTCTTCAAAAATTCCTAGGAGTACGAGCGATGTGGCGATCCTTAAGTTTTCTGCTGTTTTTTCTGCCATTATTTGCAATAAATGACACAAAATATGACGAAAACATCCCTACAGAGACTGAAATGAAGCTCCAAGCCACTAAAAACCGTGAAAAATAAGTGGCTCATTGTTGTACCCCAACATTCCCATTTTCGATGAAGGTTGAGAGCTTGTGAAAACTATGAAACATTTTAAGTCAACAAGCATCTTAATTCATAACTGAAAAATTAGTTTAGCAAATCTGAACTTGCCAGATCTTGGAAAACAGTATAAGTTGCCTGCCTAAAGGAGACTTTTTGCTCTTTCACGAGTAAGTCGAATGACGCACTAAGAACGATTAAGTTATCTATAAAGTATACAAAAACAATGGCAATCTCTGATAATGCATCTTTAGCTACCTAAATGGTAACACTACCTGGTGTTTTTTTTTTCTTTTTGGAGCTCGTAAGTTCGAAAAAGAGGCCACCAGAGAGCAAAATCATCGCCACGGCAACAGTGACCCATTGTTGCCCCCTTGGCACAAAGTTGTACCGTTTTACGCTATAGAAAGCGTTATAACAAAAAGAGAGGAACTAAAACATGTTGCTCAGGCTTTTTTAAAACATTACTACCATGATTATGACTTTAATAGAAAAAGAATATTTGAAACAACGAAATTAAATCTTGCATTTCTTTGCTTTTGTATTGGAATTTATGAGATATTTTTCTTTTAAGAAACTGTCAACATATAGAAAGATGAAAATTTAAATAATTCGTTTAGATTTTTTTGAAATACTACTTCCATTAGTAATATTTTACTAGTACAAAAACGTTTTAAAAACATGAAATAAATTGAAGATAGCTTTACTAGATTTTCGTCTTAATTAGAAGCCGCCCCTGAACTTATCTTTTTCTTTTTTTTTTATAAATACTGCCTACACATTAAAATATACATACTAATGCCGTTCATTAGTGATTTGCTTTTTTATTAATTCCATCATTATGTTTTAACTAGTGTAAAAAGTTTTGAAAACTTGAATAAATTCAAGCTACTTGAAAGACATAGTAAAACCTGAATTTTTATTGTTGAATGCATTTATTCGGCTACATATGAAAGGGAACTTTTAAGCTTTAAAGTAATAATTACGGAAAATTTAACTTCTAATGTTGTAGAAAACATTACATTTTATTGCACAAAAGTAATTGCTCATAGAAATTAACATTTAAAATCAAAACCTCAATATTTCCTCTTGATAGAATACTTTTAAAAATGCAATAAGCAGTTCTTTTAGTTAACGTATAAAAGTTATATTTGTGATTCACAAGTCCTTGCACAAAAACTGTTTTGGAAGATCTTATCAACTAAAGGATGAAAAAAAAAATTTTTTTTAATGTGAGCAACAGAAAGAACTATAACTTTTACTTTTTCTTTAGGCTCTTTTTACTAAGCTGTTGATTTTTTAAATACAAACTTTAACATTTCATTAAATGAAAGGTTCTTTTTACTTAAAAGCAAATGGCGCCATACTCATTTTTAATCTTTATTTTTAACGGAAGCTTTTAAAGCCCTTTACAGAATTTGGCATGATTTCAATTTTCAACTATCCCCGTAATGGACATAAAAAGCAAAGAGAAATGGAAGCACTGAAATATTAAGAATTAAATGAATTGGTTTTCCGTATCACTTAAAGAGATATTTTATGAAAACTATCATCATGCGTGCAAAGATTTTAAGTCGCTATTCTAACGTGCAGTGACAATTTCAAAGCAAAAAATCTCATAGCTGTTTTACATGCTCTGATAATATGTGTCGTTTGCTAATAACAGAATTTAATAACGTCTAGTACTATACTTTGCCTGTCCCCAGATTCTTAATTTTGTATCGTAAGATCATGCAAAATGAATTTTCTTTTTGACGTCAGCATTTTAACTACTTATTAACTAAATCTACTCTTGTATCTTAAATTTTCGTTTGCTTTTATGATTTGATGAAACTCTTATCATTAAGCATTAAAGCAGTTCTGAGTGATAAAATGCTTTTTAATGTCTTGCACGCAAAGAAATGGTAGAAACAAATTAATGCTTAGGTTCTCGTTTGAGTTAAAATGGCTACCATGTCCTTTCTGAGAAGGAGTTTGGTTTGTAAATATATTTTAAAACCAGGGTTTAATGTAAGATTACTTTTAAAAGATACCGTTTTAAGTCATTGTTGCCAGAGCTTGTGCCGGATATTTTAGGGACGCAAGAGTTGCAAAAGCTAAGATTCATTCTTCAGTCAGTCTGCGTTAGTGGTCACTATCGTGGACAATTTTAAAAATCTTTGCATACTTATCTAACTCCAAAATATAAGCTCGCGTGCATCATTTTAAAGATAATTTAATGCTGAACTCAATATTTAAAAAAAAATAGTAATCATATAACATGAGAGATCTTGCTTGGAAGATTAGTTAACCATCAAAAAAGTAGTAGTATTGATCCATAATCTTTACTAATAATAAAGCTCAAAGTCTATCTGTCAGGATGTCTGGATGTCTGGATCACTGTGACGCGCATAGCGCCTAGACCGTTCTGCCGATTTTCATGAAATTTGGCACAAAGTTAGTTTGTAGCATGGGAGTGTGCACCTCGAAGCGATTTTTCGAAAATACGGTTTTGTTCTTTTTTTATTTCAATTTTAAGAACATTTTCCGGAGCAAAATTATCATAAGATGGACGAGTAAATTACGAAATTATCATGACGTGGAATGGGAGAGCGAATGAATATAGCCAATTGGCGAGAAATTCATCATCCATTATTTGTAAATAAATAGACGAACCAAATGACCTTTCAATTTTCTACTACGGGCAAAGCCATGCGGGTACCACTAGTTCTAAATAAAAGTTTAACCATCTTTCAATGTGAAGTACGTTGACCATGTACAGTTAAGTCTCCAACAATAATCATCAGTATTGAGGCTCTAGAACATAATGGCTTGAGTTATGTAATAGGGGAATGTGGGAATGACTAAGCTTTTTCAAAATGAGAAATTTTAAAATTTGTTTTGAAACTTATGGTACATAAAGAAAGAACACTGCATTTTACAGTAAATTTGCATTGAAACAGTATTTTTTTGAGCAATCACGATTGCTTATTGTTCTCACTTGACTGTTTTTGGCGTTCCTATGATTTTATTTTCCCACCAGCACCAGCACCCTCCGCAGCATCACCGTCGACCGGCTCCTCACGATGCTGCACATCTAGCGAAAACCGTCTCCAGGTTTCGTCAATATCCTACACTTACACGCATACATACACGCACCTACACACATATACATATATACACCTACACACACATACATGCACACACATACATACACCTACACACATACATACACCTACACACACAAACACACACACCTACACACTCACATACACACAACTACCCACACACTCATGCCTGCACACAAACACAAACACATATGCGTACACACGCATACACATACCCCCGCCACACACACACACCTACACACATACACACAACTACCCACACACTCATGCCTGCACACAAACACAAACACATATGCCTACACACACATACATACACATACATACACCTACACACATACATACACCTACACACATACACAAACACATACACACACAAACACACATACACCTACACACTCACATACACACAACTACCCACACACTCATACCTGCACACAGACACAAACACATATGCCTACACACGCATACACATACCCCCCCACACACACACCTACACACATACACACAACTACCCACACACTCATGCCTGCACACAGACACAAACACACATACCTACACACATACACATACCCCCTACACACAAACACACATACCCCTCACACACAAACACACACGCCTACATATTTACACACACTCGTGATTGCGAAAAACATAATTTGAATTCAAGATGACAAAATTCAAATTTTTTTTTTCGTAGTGGATTTGAGAATTCAAAAAAATTAAAACGTTTAAAAAACTCCCTTTTTTTATGGATCAAATATTTTTCTAATGAAATGTTTTCTATTCAATTCGAAAAAATATTTTTGATCAAAAAAATAAGTGAATAAAAGGTTGAATGAATATGTGAAAGAATTATGCAACAATAAGCAAATAATTAAATAAACTAATCAATGTAGGAAGAAAAATAAATAAATGGACAAAAGTAAATGAATAAGAAAAGAAGAGAAGAAATAAGTGAATTACTAAATGAAGGAATGTAAATGAATTAATTAATAAATAAATGCGTAAGTGATTTAGCAACTGGTTGAATATGTAGACAAAATGATCTATTTCACTTTGGCCCATCCACTTTACCCCACCTGCACTTCACTAATTGTACAAAATATTTAAAATACAAGTAAACTTAATATTAACTAAATAAATACTGCATCGAATATTAGTAAGCCTCGATTAACATTTAAAATGTTAATAACAAGAACTTTATCATTTTATAATAACAAAAATAATTGTTGACTTTCATCAAAATATTACACTAGGAGTAGTATCAGTTTTTGAAAATTGCCTATAATATCATATGTCTTAATTTTTGGCGGTATTTTCTTCCTCAATGAAATAGACTACATGTGCTACTACATTGTTACAATATAACCAGATAGGTGGCGCTAAAAGCAGAGTAAATATTTCACCATTTCACTTTGTCCCACGATTTCCTGCTTGTTTCACCTCGAATTAAATAATCTAAACCAGGGGTTCTCAACCTTTTCATTGCTGAGGACATTTTGATACCCTTCCAAGCCCTAAGCGAACCACATAAAATAAAAATAATATTTTCATAAGAATTATATTGTGTGAACTGAGAGGAATCCAAAAGTTTTCTTCAATAAATTTAAATACAACTCTAAAAATGATGTAGATTAATTTTCATTAGCTGTTCGCGGACCACATGAAAATCGCTCACGGACCACAGGTTTAGGACCACTGAACAAAACCAATAATTTAGTTATGATGAAGATACCTACCTGGCTCATAATTTTTTTACGTTTATAATGTTTTGTTAAAAATACTTACTGTATGAAATTTTAACTATTATTCGAAATTATATTTTAAAAGCTTTAAAAATCTTCAGAAGATATTCATTTACAACTTTTAAAGAACTTAAACACATTATCCTAGCCTCCTTCAAAATTTTGAATAAACTTGACAACTATTATATTTTGGCGAAACATTGCTGCTGTTAAAAGAAATTTTCGTTCTACTTACAAACAATTATGCTTCATTAAAAAAAAAAGAAGCAAGCATGACGAAATTCACCACAACGCTGCATTAAGTAGCTTAAGATGCAAAAGCATAAAATTTAGATTTTAAGACGGGATTGTTTTATTTCATAAAATGCTAGTCTAACTTTTGCGTAACTACCACGATTCCAATCCATCAACGTCAAATTCACTCAACATGTTTCAACTAACTCGTTTCTTTTACATATTATCAGTTTTGAAAGTTTTGACAGCTTGAACGTTAGAAATAAATTCTAATTACCGATGAAGCATTTTTCGGCCAGCGAATGCGAATGATCTCACCAAGCGATGTATGGAACATTTTTGAGGAGCTGAAGAAATTTAATAGCAGACCTGGCTTCTTGTACGTGCGATGCAAATATGCGCTCAGAACTTCTAAAAACGTTTGGAGAAATAGTAGTAACACAAAGCAATTAAGGCGTTTTGTACCAAAATCACCACTATCCATTTTCACAATTAAAGGAGAGTGAAAAAGCTTTTTACGTTCTATCCACTTAAGTTTCCCTCTTTTTTTTTAAATCAATGTACGATTTTAGTATTGTTTTCTTTTTTAAATTAGCATCATTGTTTAATTGATTTACAGATATAAATAGATATAATAATACGATTGAGCTGGTTTTGAAATAAACCATTTTGTTTTCATTTGTTTTTAATTTGACATTCAAATTCCAGTTAAAATATTGCAGTTTCTCACTTTTAGATCATCTACTCGACTGTACAATCGAAAATATGAGTTGATTAAGAAATTTATGTTGGTGTAACCCGTACGTTTTTAGTAGCTATATGGTAAAAGCATGGGTTGAGTTGTTTGAGAGGGATTCGTTCTAATGTGTTTTGTGACGTGGTTGTAGATGGAAAAGTGCAGAATTAGGTACATACAAGGATAAAAACACTTCCAAAAAATTTATTTATTGAATGGGTTTTTATACAAAACACCTCAATTTAGATACTAAATAAACAACTATAGGGTAGTCTGACCAGTAAATAAACCCTTACAAGTTCGTAATAGCGTTAAAAACTCATTTGGTACATGGCAAAAAAAAAAAAAAAAATCATTTTATCGATGCGCGGATTTTTCTTTTCTTTTCCTTCCCTTTTTTTTTTTTTTTTAAGGAGAACTTTTATGAACGTGTTTCATTTTTGGGAGTGGGGGGACATAGGAGGGGAGAAAGGAAAAGCGATGCATTGACCCAGTCAATAAACGAACCTATCCAGTGGATAAACGCAGCATTTATTAGTTGTTTCCTTTTGGAAATTGCATAGAAGAAAGTTGCTGTGTTGCCAGTTCATCTAAGAAACATTTTGTATTTTTTTTAACTATTTTAATGACCTTTCAAAACTCTTCATTCTGGTTAGATAAGTTATAATTTACAAACTTGATATATGCTTTTTGTGAAATGTTCAGTTTTTTTAAATACTTATATACATGTGTGTTTGATAATTTTTTTCTGCTCATGCGATAAATTCTGTGAATGCATACGAGAAAAAAAGTTAGGAATGTCCGTCTACTAAGCATTAATATCGCTGTAGTTAACGTGATGTAGTTAAAATCTTAGTATTTACATCAAACAAATTTGAACAATGTTTGCAAAAAAAAAAATTAATAATAATAATGTTTATAACAACACTTAATGTTTAGTAACAACACTTAACAATGCAACCGACACATAATCAAAATTTTAAACTGAAAAAATATTAAAAGTTACTTTTCAATGTTTATGGAGTTGCGTTGTTTCTGAATTGTTAAAAGTATTTTTTTCTGAAAGAGCATGTTTAAAAACATAGGATTTAACTGTTTATTAAACAATATGACTAAAGGATTTTTTATTTTAATATTTTAATTGGTGCGCAGATTCAGTTTCATTTTTTACGCTTCTGCGCATGACATCACAAGTGATAAAATGCCATTCACTGATGCCAATAGCGCAGAGAGTAATGCCGTATTTTGGCATTAGATAAAAATATTACAGCGCAATGATAGTAATGAATTTCATGCTTGCTTCTGAAAAACCTTCAATCAAAATTCTCATTATGATTGCTATTAATATTACTGTTTAACGGCAACCTTTTTTTAACAATGGGTGAACATTCAGCGTGCCAAAGTACATCACTTGCGACGTCATAAAGACCACGTCTTATTTCCAATATCGGAGTAAAAAATAAACTTTAAAAAAAACTGTTGGAAAAATGTAAGGTTTTTCTGAATACATGTTTTTCTTTTTTTTTTTTTTTTTTTTGCTTATTTTAACTATTTCAGTGACTAAAAGTAGTACGTTTGACTGAAAATATCCCCATTGCATTTATGGCGAATTTTAAGAATGAAAGATAACTAATTACAAGTATTTCAAAAACAAATAACTTAAAGCAGAAAAAGGGAACTGAAAAACCTATTAGCAAAATTTTTTTCGCCAGCATGCAATGTGGATAAAAATTCAAAGATAGTCTGCACGATAAACCGACCTTAAATTGATCGTAAAATTAAAATCTCAAAATCATAAAATTAAAATCTGCCCCGAGCAATGCTTGAAAAAATGTTACTAAACTTAAGAAATACAAATATACACAGTATTTTTGAAATTTATTTCAAAAAATGCGCTACAAATCTTCGTTCGTTGAAAAATTAAAGACTTTTTTTCTTCTTTACTAATAATAAAGCTCTAAGTCTCTCTGTCTGGATGTCTGGATCCCTGTGACGTGAACAGCGCCTTAACCGTTCGGCCGATTTTCATGAAATTTGGTAAAAAAAATTAGTTTGTAACATGGGGGTGTGCACCTCGAAGCAATTTTTTGAAAATTCGATTTTGTTCTTTTTATATTCTAATTTTAAGAACATTTTACCAAGAAAATTGTCACAACGTGGAAAAGTAAATTACGAAATCATCATAACGTGGAACCGTAACATAGGCGAGCAAATGAACATAGCCAATTGGCGAGAAACTCATCATCCATTATTTGTAAATATACAAGCGAACGAAGTGACCTTTTAATTTTCTACTACGGGCAAAACCGTGCGGGTACAGTTAGTTAAAAATATTAGTAATTTTTCATCCATAACTAAAAAATAGTCTGCAGACTTTCTTGAGAATCGTAGTATCGCGTTGTTTCCGCTACCGAGTTGAAAAATAATTATATGTTTCATCATTTTTGTGAAATTTACACAATATTAAAACTTAAGAATTTTAGTACAAAGAAGCATTATTCTGATTTGCAATCATTGAAAGAAAAAAAAAACATTTGCTTGTTTCTTTTTTAACAACTAGGGGGCTCTTCCCCCTGCTCGCTAACGCTCACCAACCCACGAAGATTGCTTCGCAATCTTATTTGATTCGCAAAGATTTAAATCGTCAGTTAAACAGAAACAGATTAAAAACGCATTATGAGTTCCCTTTAGATCAAAAAGCACCCCTTCCCCGGGTTTCAAAATAACTTGTTCCAATTTGAAGAGCCGTAAGTGCCAAATTCACCATACATTATTTGTAAATATACAGGCGAACCAAAAGACCTTTTAATTTTTCTATTACGGGCAAAGCCGTGCGGGTACCACTAGTTTACTTTAAAGAAAAAGAAAGGGTATTTTTTATTTTAAAGTTTAGGATTCTTAACATTCCAGAAAATCACTTTGACACCCAAAAATCGTTTGCGTATCCTATCAGAACGCCTTGAGCAATAACGAAGATTGAACAAAAATGTATTTTTTTTCCTTTGAAAGGATATTGTTCGTTTTTTTACGCTCAGCGTAGAAACTTAGAAGTTAAAACTTATCTCATCTAGTTTAAAGTTTCATCAAGTTGAAAAAATCATCACCAGGATATTGCTTAAGTTTTCTTACTTTCTGATTTTTTTTTTTTTTTTTAATTTTAAACTATTTTCACAATGAATATGTAGTTGACAATAATAGGAATTTTATCAATGTAAGGATTGTCACTAACAGCATTTTCGAAAAACCCATGAGAAAGAATTCAAGACAGATTATTGATAAAAAGATCTTTCTTCTGGTTTTTTTTTTTTTTTTTTTTTGGTTGACTATAAAGTTAATTGTAAAAGTATTTGCCTCTTTTAAAAAACGTTTTATGCGTTAATAATTTGTATCAGTTTTGTTAATTTAGAGTTACTTTTTGCAAACTTACAATGGAAGAAATGTATAGTTATCTATTTTAAAATCGTTATTTATTTCTATCAAAGTTCAGTAGTGTAATTAAGAGAAATGTTTTTGAAATAGCTAAATAGTCCTTATCAAGAAGAAACAACATCGAAAACCAGAAATCAGACTGCTTTTAATCTTTCTAACACGAGTGAAAGTTGAAAAATTGTAGGTTTGGTTGGGGTAAATGGGTCACGCCTCTAAAATTGAAATACGGATAAAGTTTTCAAACATTTTTGCACACGTTATTTACAATAGTTTGCCTTTATTTTCGTTCAAGAAAAAAATTGATTGCAAACAGTCAGTTTAGTGGCAGCCTTCTTGAAAGTTACATTGTAAACATCAAAACTGATATCTTCGAAACTTTGTTTTCAGGATTTTGTTTGAATTTAGACAGCATTCTATGACTGTTATTTTCATTCAAGGAAGTCTCCTTTGTCAACTAAAAAAATAAGAAAAGAAAAATTCCAAACATTTTAAGAAATATGTTCATTTTTTTTTTATAAGTGGGGTGGAATGGGCATAATATTAGTCTTAATGACATAGACTGTGGAATTAACATTTTTCTCATTAAAAGTTTTTCTCTGCAGTAGTTCATTTTATCGAAAGTTTCATATTCTGAAATCCTTATGTTACGGAGTTACTTATGACTGCGCGAAATCTGGTTGGATGAAAGACACAATCTTTGAAAAATGGTTCAATGTTTTCGTAAGGCATTTGAAAAGAAATGCAAGCCATCTGACACATGAAACTGTAAAGCATGTTATTGATGACGAATTTATCATTTGCCTACCGCCTAATACAAGTCACGCCCTGCAACCACCAGACAAAGCCAGAGCTGACTAAAAAAATTGAAAACCAGTCTGATCAAACTTCCATTCCACTAAGCTTATGTACAAGTACAAATCTACAGGAGATTGGGTGTTAGTTGAATACATTGCTAAGAAATGTAAAACGTATTTTATTGCTCAGGTTCTAGAATCTTTAGATACTTGTGCATATGTTGTAAAAAATTTTAAGAAGTTTTTGAGGGGAAATTTTTTCACCTTCCCCAATAATACGAAATTGGAGATTGAAGAACAATTCATCAAAAAACTAAGTCAACCAATCCTCAAGAATCGTGGACATTATACCTTTAATTGCTGTGCAATTACAGACTATATTGTTCAATAGATTTTTACTTTTATATTAGTATCTTTTTGTGAAAAAATAATAAATGAATTCATGTTTTCAACTCTGAAATTTCATTAAAAATAATACAAAATACTTCACTCCACCCCATGAGGTGGGATGGGTATAAAAACAGACTTTGAAATAATAGCTTTTTCACTAAATAATAAAATTATTTCAGTAATAATAACTATAGATATGTGAAATGTATTGTTGAAATGTAAAAACTCAGTCATGATTTTTTAATTGTTGGATATCAGATTTGAATAGGTTGATAATCATTTCAAAAATACTTGTTTTTGTACTCATTCCACCCCACCTGACCCTATGTGATTTCGTTCACAAAAATTAATATTTCTTCACTTAACTTGATATTGAACCTATATTAGAAGACATCATATCGAAAAAATAAGCAAATTAGTTTGAAGTATCTTTGTAAGAATGGCAAGTTGTTTACATATAAACTTTCACAACATCAGTGGGACGGATGCCATTATTAGTCCTTTCCAAGTTTTTTAATATTGGGTCGTAACAGTGACAAAGCACACCTCAGGTCACTTTCAGTGTTCAGCTCGATATTTTAACTTATATGTATGCTGAAACTGAAGTGTCAGATTCACGTGGATGAAACTGCACTAAAAACTTCAAAAAAAAAAAAGGCAATCATGTCGAAAAAATTTACACATGACTTAAAAAATTGAGTAAAGTAAATCATCGTTAATTATGCTTTACTTTGTTATTTTATACATTCACGCTTCCTTTGATATTCTTCTGCCACTCCCCGTGGGAAGTCCCCCCCCCCCTCCCCACACCCACACAGGTTTAGAACTGCTGGTTTAAATTAACAATTTTGGTTGTTTCTGAGAAGTCGCACTCGAAATTGTTTAGCCCATTCCTCTGAACACCCATCTTTCAGGTGGTAACGTTTAGGTTTAAAAATTATAAAGCACTATGCGATATAATTTTAATAGGCCTGTACATTTCTAGCTTGCTGTTAAAATATTTTTAAAAAATATTTTGTTTCATTTGTTTTTCACTAACTCAAACAAAACTTTTCAGAAATCAATGAACGAACATGCTAAAATACAAAGAAAAGTGTTACCCATTAGAGACAGACGTTCCACAAAACAGAATATAAAAACATGTTCCGTACGATGAATTAAGAAGAATTTTGAACGTTCAAACAAAGAATATAAATTTTTAACTTTAATCGATTCAATTTTCACTGACATAAAAGTCTTTATTTACTTACATGTTTTATAATTATAATATGTTTGTACTATAAAATACAACACTCACTAAATATATTTTTCCATTTTTAAGTGACTCATTCACTTTTTAAATGTATAATGCTGCGATAGTAATGAAATTAACTTTTAAGAAAGTATTCTTGTTTATGAGAAGATTTTACAACAAAGCATTATTAAATAGAATTTCCTATTTCTACATAGTAGCATTTCTAACAGATTGAAAAGACATTTCCGTTATTGTCCTTTTTCCAAGAGAAGGCACTTCGCCCCGCCTTCTCGAACGCAGAATCAATTTTACGCGGGGGTGACATATCCCCGTGCTTGTCAATGAGACACCTTAACTTAGGCGTGCATTTTAATGTGCAAAAAATGTCTTAGTCTGTTGCTCTACCTCCATTATTCTTAAATTTTAAAAATTGCTGCTTTTACGATAAAATGCTATGATTCGAATATACATTCTGCCAAAAACAGCGAAATAAATTCATTGGATACCACGTGACGAAGGTCGGAGTCAAGGGCCTTCTCGTGGAAAACAGACAATACCTTGCAGTATTCATTTTAATCGCGGCTTTCGTAGTGAATTCGTAACTGATTTTCGTAGTGAATTCGTAACCAGTTAGTAACTGGTGTTCCAAAGCTGCGTGTCAAGAAATCACGCGTTGAGGTTTCCGTAAGATCTACGCAGGAGACTAATCAGACAAGTTTCTATGTGAGTAATCAATATTAGAATTTCAATGTATGTTAATGAGTATATAGAGGTTGCCTACTATCAGATCATAACAAAGTGTTGAAAATTTAGCAAAACTGTTCAGGTAGCACGCTTTCTTTCATGAACGTTTTAAAAAGATTCTCAACCATTTGACAGCCATTTGAACGTTTATGAAACGTTTAAAAGTTACGTACTCTACCTGGACTATTTCTATCGCAAGGGGTAAACTGTTAGTGAAATATTTCGTTTTAATTTTTCTTATGCATCAGAAAATGCAAACCATGTATCGTACAAGTAAAGTTTTTGTAAAACCTAAACGACTGCCATTGCTTTTACAATGTACAACTGTACACTTTTTTTTTTACTTTTATCAATATCTTTTTTTCAAGGTTTTTTTTTTCTTTTTGAAGGTACTAAAATATTTTTTTTTTTTAGTTTTACTGGTAGAAAATTAAATGTCTGTAAAAAATGCAATTTTGAAATAGAAGATTGAAATTTTCCTTTCAAAAACAAAATCATTTTGAGTTGGAACTGAAAATAGCTTTTTCCCCCCCTTTATCACTTTCTTCTTCATTTTTTTAAAGCATTAAAACTACTGAAATGAATTTTATTAAATCTGCATAAAATGTTATGCGTCCATTTACGCCAAGTGTACAATTTTGTTAAGTATGAATAAGTGAAAATTGAACTGAGAAATTTCCTTTATTCACTTTGAAAACGTTTTCTTTTTAAATTGTCGAAAGAGTGCCACCCTGGAAACATTGAAAAGCTTTAAAATTTAGTTTCAGTTTTAGATGCTCAGAAACGTGTTTTACTCTATCATCGGTTTGGTTTTTAAATTGCGACTTGAAATTCGATTTCCTGGTGCGTAAAACTGCCTAAGGGTTAAATAAGAATATATATATATATATATAGTAACTTTTTTAGAAAAATATGTAACCAGATTCCTTTTGAGTTTCCTTTCAGTAAAAGTTGTCTTTTGTTCCATTCTCTCGGGAATTAGTTGTTAAATTCGTAATTTTAAAACATGTTAACACATCACATTAAAATAAAAAATATGAACGTAATGAACAGTCACAAAAATATGAAACTTGACAAGTTTCGAGGTCGAAGCATCTGAATTCATTGTGTCTATATAGATTAGTATAGAAGAACAGTGGTTCCCAACATTTTTGGGTCCATCGTCCTCTTTTAGAGAACATTGACTGAGACCCTCCGCCCCCCCCCCCCTTACTTAGAAAAATCCACAAGTTGGCGCTAGTAAACATAGATATTATTGAAAATATAAAAGACTATATTAATTTAAAGTAAAATGTGTATAAAAAAATCAATTTTATGTAATCACTCTTAAGCTTTTTAATAAATATATAAATTTACGGTTTTTTTTCGTTTTTTTTCTTTTCTTTCTTTTCTAGAAAAATATGATAGGCATTTGAAGGGAGATACTTAAACAAAATCATTGACGTATTTTCGAAAACAGAAATACATTTTTTATTATTTTTTTTTAATTGGAAAGCGAAATTAGAAACATTGATTTTTTAAAATTAAAAAAAAAAAGTGAAAATTTAAAAATTCATAAACTTGCGGATGAATGATGAAATACTTCTTCGAGGGTCAATCGTGGTATGAGGAGGAAGCTATACTTTAATTTGTTTATTTTCTAACTTCTGGTTCCTTAAAATAACAAATAACAACGTCAAAAAGCAAGAATTGCAGATTACCGCAGACACGTGTTTCGGCGTTACAAGGAACGCCTTTTTCAATGCAAAGAAATGAGCTTATGGGTTAGAGGTGCGACATCGATGGCAAAAATCGATGGTTCAAAACATCGATGTAAGAAATTAAAACATCGATGGTATTGACACATCGACCAAAGAACATCGATGTTTTAAAACATCGATCTTTTTATCAATATACAACAAACATTTTTGAATATACTACACTACAGACTTACATACATGGTGATCTCTTACATGTTTATCAGTGGATCTTTTGGCATTGCGTCAATATATTGAATTATAGCTATTATTTCAGAAATTTCTAAGTAAAACCAATAATAAATTATATATATACGAGTAATTAATTTAAGCAATTCAAAACATACGTACCCGACGAATATATTGAAAATACTGAACCTCAAATCATGAATGCAATTTTAATGGGAATAATTTCGCAACCAACGTGTGAAAATGAGATCTGCACTTGAGAACTATATAGGGCTTCAGTGATTCTTCTGTCAGACATTAGTTCCTTTTGTATATGTTACGGCCAAAGCCCGAAGTTCGGCCAGTTCGCGAATTGGCCAGCCAATTTGCGTATTGACCAAGAAGTTTGGTCAAAGCCCGAAATACTTGCAGTTAATATTGTATTTTCTACTTTGGCTGGCCATTTCGCGAAGTGGCCGGTAATCCTTGGCCAAAGCCCGAAATGATAATGTTAGACGGCACTATTGTTGCTCTCTGTATGACAGTGTGCAAGTGAGAGAGACGGAGACTCCTCCACTTCTCCCCAGAATGGGTGCAAGACCTTCTCGGTACAGATGGGAGATGTGGAGTGACTAACGGTGATTTTAAATTTTGGAAACATCATCATAAAAAGACAATTGAACATAATTGATTACATACTTCTGAAGTATACTTTTGAAAGCATTGATATAAGTTTCACAAAACAACAATTTAAAATAGATGATGATGTCTACCATAACTAAAAAAATTTGAGAACTTGGAAAGAGTGAATAATTACAAAATCAAATTAATGTTCCATAATAAGATTTATAGAATTTAAAACATATTATAAACAGACTTGATTATAAAGAACATTTACATAAATAATTAAATAATTATTATCGGTAATCAGTCAAAATCAGTTAAATTTTCAATCATAATGCACTCATCAATTACATTTATAATCATTACAAAATAAACATCTTGAAACACAACAGTAAATAACTGCTCAAGATCTCAAGTAATAAGGCCGCAAAAAGTAAGTTTTTTTTTTCCTTTTTTAGGGAGGGAGAAAAAAACTATTAAAAATTTTGAAATAAAGTGAATTAAGTTATTACCATTTTTGAAAGCAATCTTATCAAAAAAAAAAAAAAAATCCAGTTTGAAGCAGTAACAGTAGAAGAAAACTTAAAAAGAAAAGTCTAAGTGAATCTACAATAAGAAATAATGTTTCCTATCTCCGCAGATGCAAAAGTTGGGAAAATTTAAGAGTTGTCTCAAAAAAAAAGAATGAATTAAACCATGGTTGGTTAAAAATTGATTGAAATCAGTTAAGTAAAGCTTATTGAAGGAAACAGTAGGAAGGGAATCAAATGTCTATCTTGCCTTGGCCTTGTCTGAATTATTCCATAAATTTTGCCAATCAGCCAGTTTGGTATTTTTTATAGTAGACTTTAAAATTCGAATAGGAACAGGAACAATGATACTAGGAGGAAGAAGAGTAGCCTAGTTGGCCACATAATCCGCATAGTTTCGAATAGTTATTCCTAGTATTTGTACTTCTATATGTAAATACTTTCAGTTGAAATTATATGTGATAGCTAATAAGGTGCTATTCAGGAATTACATAAGCATATTTTTGGTCGTTTTGCAAGGCCAAGCTACGAAGATGCTTAAAAATTCAGATGCGAAATTCCCACCAGTAAAAGTTGGAGATAATGAACGCGTCTGTTCTAGATGTTGACAGAAGTCGGGGTGATCCAATAAGCATTCTTGCTTGAAAATCGAGGAAGGTTTCCACAAATTAGAAACAGGACTTGGGGTACTCGAAACATAGTTTTTCAGAAGTGAATTTTCCATTGTACCCGAGAAACTGCATCGACTGGAATCCGCAGGCACGGAAGAAGCACTATGTTTTGTGAAGGACTTTGTGACCTATCTGTGAGATTACTTACCGTTAAAATTAAGCACCCGTTCAAGAAAGTCAGACGAAAGCTAAATTTTCGCTAATATAAGTAATATTAGCAAGAGGTTGCTAGTATAATTAACCTTTCAAGCAATTTCTCTGTAAGCATGCAAAAAATTCTGGTTGAACCTTACGCAGAAATTATGAGACGTGACGCTATACGACGGGGGACCCAAAAGTAACCGGATTTTTGTTCTAAAATATTTATTTATTAATTTATTCACAAAATTTCTTTAGTCTCCTTCAAAGTGTTCCCCCTTAGATGTAATACACTTGTTAATTCTTTTTTTCCACTGTTAGAAGCTCCTCTGGAACTCTTTAACTTTAACCGTTTCCAGTGCCCGTCGCGAAGAAGTTTTTATAGGGCGCTTATACGCTTCACTTTCAGATTTTTTTTCATCCTCGAGGACAGAAAAATATCACAGGGGGCTAGGTCTGTCGAATACGGGGTCGTTGAACGACTGACCACCCCTGAGAGGCCAAGTTAGCGGTTAATAGTGAAGGCTATGTGTACGGGAGCATTATCGTGGTGAAGGAACCATTCTTCTCATCGCCCGCACGAGGTCCAACTCACTCTTGTTTCTTGTAAAGTTTTGTCAGTTGTAAAAGGACGACTCTCGTTGATTTTTTGTCGGATGTTTTCAACGTTTTCATAATTTCGAGACATTGAAGGGCGCTCAGAGCGAGCATGATCTTCAACATTCATGCTACCACGTTTAAAGCGCCCAAACCACTCGAAAACTTGTGTACGGCTCATAGCAACGTTGTTGAAAGCTTGTTGAAGCATTTGGTAAGCTATTCCGTAGCCGAATTTTCGAGCAGGAAGCAAAATTTCAAGCTTACAGTTTGTTCTTTGAAATCTGTCATTAATGAGTTCGCAGGCGGAAAGCAACAACACCTGAAAAAAACCAACACTACGATCCAACGTTATCAACTAAACTGACGCCACTTGCACAGCTGGTTTGTGAAGGTCTCTACTTGAGCCATCTAGCCAGAGAACACTCTACTACATCTAGGATTGGCATCGCACCATTAGTCCGGTTACTTTTGGGTCCCTCCTCGTATTGTTACATTAACCTTCCGCAAGCCATGTGTAACTTTACGCCAGTTATCAGTTAAGTTACTCCAGAGCAGTAGAGGCAGATTTGCTTCCACCGATTTTATGGAGTATATATCAGGTCTCGGTTACACAATTTTTTTTACAGAACGGAAGTTCAACTTGTAGTAATTAATGATGGGCTTTACACTATCGTAATTGTTTTCATTATTTGATATTAGTAAAATTCACTATTAAAGCAGAATACTTAAAATACAGTGGAATTCTTGAGTACTTTCTGCTTGTATGTGTTTCCCCAAACCTTTAGGAAAAATATGCAAGCCTATAAATTTGCCAAACAAAACATCTACTGACATAATTGAACAGAGAGAGATTCGAGCACAGAACGTTCAATCTGCAGTCCAATGAACTGCCAACTAGGTTAACTCGCAAGAACGATGGAGAAATGTTTTAAGGATGATCGTCAGTCCTTTTCTGCCCCATAAACCAAATGCTAAAATTTCCAGATTACATTCTCTTCCGAAATGTCGATTCATAAAATACGAGTTTTTTTTTTTTTTTTTTTTATAAAGAAAAAATATTAAGAGTAAATTAAAACGAATATAATGACATGTATGTATAAAATATAAATAAGGACATGTTGTAGGTAAAATTCGATATATTGTGCCAACGAAGAAATGTATTTTAATTATATTAACAACAAAACTCTTTTTCCTTCATATTTGTTTTAATGAACCCTTATATTTTCCTCTGTAAATACTTCATTTTTTGAAGTGATATTTCGTGAGACGATGTGATCTGGGATCTTTCACGTTAGGTTTATGGAGCAGAAAAAGACTAAGGATCACCTTTAAAGGTAGTTGGAAAATTGAGTACTTCATTTGCCTTTGTATTTATAAACTTGACGTAACGCATTTACTTTGAAGAGCGCAAATCTCATCTTCTTTCTCATCTTCAGCTATATCACGCATGCTACATCATATACGCTCCCTGAGTAATATATGGCTTAAATATGCAAATAGAATAAAACGAGATCATATTTTTATGCATTACAAGCTTATTTTAACACAGAGGTATCACTTATATTTAAACTTGTTTCTGAAACAAGTGTACATAAGAAAAAAAAATAATACACCGAAGTACTCATTTCAAAATACTTCATTTTTATAAGTGTGTAAAACAAGCTGCTCTTGATTTCTTTCTTCGTACTTTGGCCGATCGTCCCTAGCCATTTCGCGAATTGGCCGGCCAAAGCCCGAAATCAAGAATATTTCGGGCTTTGGCCGGTAAGTTTTCAGCAATGTTGGCCAGTTCGCGAATTGGCTGCCCAATTCGCGAACTGGTCGATTTCGGGCTTTGGCCGTAACATATATAGTAAACGGGGTATGATGTTGATGTTTCCGAGAGTTCAATGTTTTTGGGTCAATTTATAGATACTATCATTTATTTATTTGATTATTTTTCATTTTGAAGATTGATGTTTTGAAACATTGATGTGTTTCAATCGATGTCGCTTCTCTGTAAGAAATTTTATTGTAATTTTCAATTAAAATACAAAACATCAACGTCAAAAACACATCGAATTCAAAACATCTATGTTAAAAAAATATCGATAGTTTACCATCGATGTTAAAAACATCGATATTTTAACAAAAACACCGATGTTTCCAAAACATCGAAATCGATGTCGCATCCGTATTATGGATGAAAAGACACCCGACAAAAGCTTATGAATATGGGTGAAAGACTTTTGTCGGATGTCTTTTCATCCATAAGCTCCTTTCTTTTGCATTGAAAAAGGTGTTCCTTTTGTAACGCCGAAACACGTGTCTGCAGTAATCAGTAATTTGTGCTTTTTGACGTTGTAATTTCTTATTTTGCTTTTTAGCACAAAAGTATTTATTTATCTTCTGATTCCTTGTCTTAAATCTTAAATATCGGTTTCGTATTCGTTTTTACTTCCAATATTCGCTGGCCGATTTATGATTTTGTCTTAAATATTCATCGCCTCCTATCTCCCCTCGCGAATTTATCAACCACTTGAGGAGCCAAATCACTTCTTTGTGTGCGATCGCCCCCAGGTCACTGGTATTGACTATGATAATGAGGTATAAAATGGGTATTTGGCTTTCTTTTAATGAATCTGCTTTATATCGAATATTTTTGCTGGGTTTTAAACGTTGCTTTATTTACTAACAAGCGCAAGAAAATTTTGAAATGACGTTGAAATGACGGGCCTGCTTTTGAGACACGTCTTACACCCTTAGGAAGGCAGTGCAGGATGGATACTGTATTTACTGGATGGATATTATCTGAATTATGAAATTCAAACAAGCAAAATGTCTTCATAACAAAAGCTACGTCATAACTGAGACAAAACAACTGTCAGCATTTACTTATGTTTTATCGCCTGGTGGCATTAACAAAATATTTACCGAGAAAAGTTATGACGAACGATGATGAAATGCACTGATTCATTTTTATAGTTTCTCTACTACGCGTAATGTGTTAAAATATTTCACATTTTCCCTACTACGAGCACCACAGATAGGACTCAATAAGGTTTTATTCTGCGCCACAAGCATCACTTGTAGGTCACACAAGGATGCCACGCACCTCAAAGGCGATGGTGCATCCCTTCAAATGCTGCAAACACCCTCCAAAACGAGAGCCCCTCAAAATCAGATCAAAACCCTCTGAAGTTACCCTCCCCCCAGGGTCTGATCACTGAATAAGTCAACTGGGTTGTGGCCTAGGGCCTTCACTTTTTATAAGCCCCAAAATGGTAAAAATTGTTTTAGCCAATAGCTAAAATTGCAAGCTTCCCTACAGAAAGGCTTCACTTTTTATAAGCCCCAAAATGGTAAAAATTGTTTTAGCCAATAGCTAAAATTGCAAGCTTCCCTACAGAGGGGCTAAAAAAAAGTGTTTGGCCAAGGGCCTCTTGATATCTTAATCGGGCCCTGCCTCACCCCTAAAAATTTCAACGTCTCGTTTGAACATCAGGGTCAGGGGCACATTTCCGCCCAATGTTAAATAAAGACCATGGGCGCTTCACTGGAATGACATTACGGGGCACTCTGGGGTAACTGTTCTTCAAAAACAACGAAGATGGATATTTTGCGTCATTTTTAGTCCGCCATGCAAGGATTTTTTCTTTAATTTCTTATTTAAATCTTTTCTTTGCTATGTCTTTCACAGACACTTGAGATGTGCCCAAAAGTTTACATGTTTTTCTAGAATTGTTTTTTTGAACGAAATTGAAAAGTTTTTGACAATTTCAACAAATTAATTTTCACTTCTTTCTAAAATTTATTCTTCCAAAGTGAAATCTCTGATTCACTTAGAAATCAGGTAGTTTACGTTTGATAGCCTGGTGATCATCTTAACTTCTTTTAGGCAAGACCGGATAACCCAAAGGGCTCAGGAAACTTGAGTATCCTCTCACACATTTAGGGGCCCATGAAATGACTGAAAAACTGCTTACAATTTTCAGTCTTTATTTTATATGTATTTTAAAAGGGCTTGCAAAACATTAGAACTAGTTCAACAAAACATTTTGGAGGAGTTTTAAAAAGTGAGGACACATATTTTATAAAATGTGGTAACTACATGTTTTTTCAAATGCGAGATTGGCCTAACTGTGAATTTTCATAACTTTTGATTAATTTTGTGAAGCGATAAATCTGATTTAATCACTAACCATCCAAATTCGCTGAGAATTACAGTGCAAACATAAATAATGTACAAAATTTTGATAAGTCGAGGGGGAGGGGGAGGAATTAACTTTAATCTGAATTCTTATAGGCTATTTTTGGGAATAAAACTTGAAGCTTGCATCATTAGTGAGCTTTGTTTCAAAGCACGCTAATTTTTAGAAAAATTGAAATGAAGCTTAGCTTCCTCTAAATTCAGAGGTTGATCAAGCCCTGCCTTTAGGACTGGAACATAGTGTCAAACATTCCTTGCCAAATATGTTACTATTTTCTGTTCAATATAAATTCAAACAAAAACTTCAAAATGTGTCAACTTCTTAGTTTTTTTCTTTTTTTTTTTCAAAACAAGCGCAATCAATCAACTTTTCACCTAATTTTCCCCCTTAAACGATCATTCAATCCAGAATTTATCTATTTAAGAGTGAATTTCGAAAGCCGAAGAGCAGCTGCGACAAAAGCACGCTTCATGTATTCTATGTTGAACAGAAAGCGGTAAAAACAAGGTGGAACATAAAATCCCTTTTTATGGTTGAGTCTAATCGTTGCTGAGGTCAAACCAATTCCATGAAGCTTAACATTTATCCGAACTTTCTGCTCTTTCTAAGGAATTGGATGTTGTAGGTCATTAGAGTTTGTAATCGTTGAAAGGTTTTTAATTGTTGATCAATCAAGCAGATTGCTTAATGATCTCACATTGACCTTACCTGACTAAGATTGCTATTGTCTTTGTGATTGGTCAGATAAGTCGCATGACCCTTTTTAATTTCGATCAATAACTAATACGCAATTAATCACAAAACCTTAATTTTCATGTAAAAATTCATCGAAAATGTAGCTCTATTTTTGTTGATGGGCAATTCCACGGGAAACTCACTGACATTTTTGAAGCAAAACAATACGTATTTTGTAACATTCAACGCAAAATATATGCTATGCGAACGATCTCTTGCCTTGAAATATTTTATTTTTTAAGCTGAATTTGATGGAATAATTGAATCCCAGAAATACATTTTAGATAATTTTTAAATACAGTTGACTCTCTATTTAGCGACTTTCAAGGGACCACAAAAAATCGTCCTTAAGTAGAAATCGTCCTTAAATAGAATGCTTTTAACACTATAGTGGGCCATCTGAGACCGTGAACAGCCGTCGTTAAATAGAGCTTCGTTAAACAGAGAGCCAACTGTATTTATTAAAAACAGGGTAACTGACGGACATTTCAAAAACAAGTATGTCAGTCAGTTACCATACTTTTAACTATTTTTTTTTATTTAAATCGTCTAAAATGAATTTTGAGAATTTAATTATACCATTGAATTTAGCTTAAAAAATACAATATTCCACAAGAAAAGGTTGTTTCTACATATAATGCGTTGAATAGTACAAAATACGTATTGTTTTGCTTCAAAATGTCAGTCAGTTACCCGTGGAATTGCCCTGTCAGCAATTTAAAGTTTTGCCGATAATTTCCAAGTTAAAAAAAAAATTAACTGTCTTTCAAACTTTAACCCAAAAAATAACGCTATTCCCACCACGCTATTATAGCGGTGATAAACTTTCATCTGTAATATCTTGTTACCATAAAACCATCGTAAAACAGTGATAACTCAAAAAATTAGTAAAGTCTCGATCTATCAACACATTTAGGGTAAAGTCACCAGTAACCAACATGCTTAAGACATCGCTTTCAGTTTAACTCAGCCTTGTAATGTATTTAGACTTAACCTATTTTTCTCTCATGCATCTCATCTAACGTTTGGCTGCTTCTGGATCCTCCGAATTTATTAATTATGTTTTCATTATTTGCTCGATTTCGAAAAAAGGTCCGACCCCCCAATAACAGACACCGAAAATTCTGATGATACCCAATAACAGATAGGATGAGGAAAGTATGAGTTATAGACAAAATTCCCTTTTTCTGTTCAAAATATTCATAAGTTCTTTTTTTTAGAACTAAAGTTTTATTAAATTTAAATAAACATGAAACACACACCAGCTGACCTCGTCGCGGCTGTTCATAACCTTCTACCGCTGCCTTTTAAATACCAACTGGCTCACAAAATTCACTCTAATAACACGAGATGGTTCCTCTGTATTCATGGGCCGCAGCAACATCAGTTTTATCCGCCTAAAATTCTTATTATTTAAATCCAAACTTATGATTGTCTGTTACTGGACACTTGTTTGTTGCTGGTGCCGTTACCCTAAGTCTCAAAAAAAATAATAATAATTTGTTCTGCCGTTACTTTTAAATGAAATCACACATCTGTACCAACATCACCTATTCATATTCAAAACTGATTTCTTATCGTCTGTTTCCTTACTCAAACTAGTATGTTGTGGCCATCACGAAACTTTCTTCTATATTTTTTTTTTCTGATCCCTCAACATGCTTGATGAGGAAGCAATATTCCCAACAAAAACAAAATTTCACATGAAAAAACTTGACTACCATTCTAATGTCTGAATTATTGCAAAAGCAAAGCAAAAAGCGAAAAAATGAAAGTTATTTTAAAAGCCTTGCTTAAATCAATTACAAATATTTTATTTATTAACAAACATAAGATGGCAACAGTTAAAAATTTTAAATCATTGAGATAATATTTCCGATCATTTCCATTCAATTAAAATCACGAGAAATACGCAGACGACAATCTATTACGATTTATCTTTCTTATTGTTACATTAATAAAGCTATTTTTATTCAAAAAAAAAAAAAAATCAACATCTCTTGGAGCGATTGGCGTCAAAATTGAACCAAAGCCTGTTTACATATGGATTCACATATATTTCAAATTTCAACCAGAACGTAGCATTACTTCTTGAGATAGGGCACTCACAATGGAAAAAAAGAACGGGCGATTGCGCTACCCCCTTTTTAGCTGTTAACACCAAAATAAAATCAGCTCTTATACCCACTAAGGACTACTTGCCGATAAATTTTTCTTTCATTCTGTTCATTATTTCTTGAGATACAGCAGTCACAATTGACGACAAAAAACGTTCTATAGCTCAACCCCCGTTTGGGTTATTGACACCAAAATTGAATCAGCACCTGTTCCTGTTAATGGCAACATATGGACCAAATTTTGTCTGATTCCGCCAGTTACTTCCTGAGGAATAGCAAGCACGCGTAACTCAAAAAACGTCCCATTGCTCCACCCCCCTTGGAGGAATTCGCGCCAAAAACCAATGGGCACAAGTTCACATAGGGGCACATATGTGTACCAAATTTCGTTCGATTTCATGCGGTAGTTTTTGCTGTAGAGCGGCCACAAAAAACTGGTCACACACAGACGTAACACACACACATACACACACACATACATACACACACACATACATACACACACACATACATACACACACACATACACACACACAGACAGACAGACATTTTCCAAAAATAGTCGAAATGGACTCAGCACACCTCAAAACGTTCGAATCCGTCAAAATTCGAAATTCGAAAATTTGCACGAATCCAATACTTTCTTCTATATATTAGATATAGAAGAAAGTAAAAATACAGCTCACAGGAGCAAAAGAGCTCACATTGATTATACTAACGCAATAAACTGCCGCGAAATACATGCAAAGGCATTTGTCAATCGATGAGCTGGTAACAATGTTAAACCTGAGAATGAATAAAAAATCTGGAAAGGTAAACTAAGATATATGCAAAGTTGAAACTTTTAGAAAGACGGAGCAATCAGCTAGCTGCAATTCTTGATTGCGCAAACTTTAATTTGTTAGAAACGAATTCAAATTTATTTATATTTGTTTATTTTTGAATACTATTATTATTATTATTATGTTTTATTCTGAACGGTCTTCAATTTTCAACACAATAGCACTAAAATACGTCTGCTGTCATTGACGGCTACTATGAGTAGGCCACTTACTGCGAGAATTTCTCAATTTTATATGATGTCATGGAGGCAGGAGGCAACCAACAAATCAGTGCATTGTGGTGACGTAGTTGTTTTTTAACTTTCACCAAACACAATGATAAGTAATAATAATTATCAAATTGAAATACTTCTGCTTTCGAATTGTTGTCAAAAGCAGTGAAAAATAAAAGTAATTCTAAAGTTGGTTTTGATAATAAATTTAATAAATTAATTTCAAATCTGAGCTTAAATATGCATAAATTTGTGGGTTTTTGGCATTTTAAACTTTTTATATAGTGCAGGATTTCGAAGAAAACGTGCCGGTAAAATCACCATTCAGAATGTAAAAAAAAAGAAAAGATAAAAGTTTCATTTCTATCGTACGGCTTTACGACACACATTATTACTATTATTATTATTATTATGCAATAATTTTTTGAATGCATGAATATTCGGGAAATTCTTATTATTCCAGACTCTAAAACTTGCCCTATGTTTTACTGCCTTATCGCTCTTTGAAATTGAGTTTCCGTTATAATTTTTGAAGATGTATTTGACAGTTTTTAATTATTCTAGACTCTAAAAATTGCTTTAGACCTAATTATTTTATGTCTTATTATTCTTTGAAAGTATTTTAGCACAGTAAGTTTTCAAATAATAGGGTAGCCCGGGGCACATTTACGAGAATTTTTTTCAATGAATTTTCTAAATTTTATGTTTTAACTTAGGAAATTTTAGACAATACGGTTTTATAAAGCAGTTAATGGAGTCAAAATTGGTATATTCAGTTGTTGCTCAGTTTGTGTTTTTAACCGTTAAAAAAAAAAAAAAAAAAAAAAAAAAAAAAAATCAGTCCAAGTCGGTTGCGTAAACTTGCCTCGAACACGAGGCACGTTTACGTATATTTATTTTGACACTTAACGTGGTTCTGTTAGTGTTTTGAACATAATGTCTAACCATCGTTAAAATAAAGCAAATTTATTACAGACTGAATAATGTATAAAGTTAAAGCTGAAGGGGCATGAAGGCAACACTACATGAGCGTAAGCTATAAGATACGAATTTGTAACTCAATTAAAAGTTAAATGGTGATTTTCAAATTTAAATGACCTGAAAATACTAAAAAATGTTGAGACAGTTCGGAGTGAAAAGTCAGGGCACGTTTAGAAGTAAGACACGGCAAGAACGAGCGTTAAGGTGCTCAGACGTCAACGCGTAAACTTACCCCGTCGCCAAGTTTGGATTTATTTTTAACGTGAAAAAAAAAATAATATTATTTCAGTTCATACAAGTACAACTCCCGAAAATCATAAAATTCTGCTAAATTTTATATATTTGTTCTTTCGCAACTAAGTATTATTCATTCACAATAAGCTTCAAAACGTTTAACACAAAACTTACTCAACTTGGTAGAAAACAGACTATTATTTCTGCATGCTAGAACGAAGCTCGACTGATGTTAAAAAACTTGTGAGAATATGTGCTAGAGAGCAGCATCAATCTGTTATGACTGTTGGCTCTCCAGTTATAATTCGTTTTGAAAAAAGGGCACTGCGTAAACGTGCCCCGGTTTACCCCATAATAATCTGAGAATTTTTATCATTCTGGAAATATGATTTGGAAATTTGCTTTAAACTGTATTAATATTATTTGCATTACTGCCTTCCTTACTATTTATTATTCGAGAGTATTTTTACTTCCTTTTACAAAAAAGGAAGCATTGTATTCACGAAAAAATTTTCACTCAAAAATCGGCCTTAATTTCCATTTTTCTCTACTTCGAATGAATGTTGAGTTTTTTTTTCGACCCGACCACACGTGGATTTATGCCTAGAAACGTACAGACACCTGAAATATCCATTTTGACAACCCCCGAGTTAATTACAACGAATTTTCTCGTGACGTCCGTATGTACGTATGTATGTGTGTATGTGTATATGTATCTCGCATAACTCAAAAACGGTATCCCTAGAAAGTTGAAATTTGGTACGTAGATTCCTAGTGGGGTCTAGCTGTGCAGTGTGCACCTTCTCTTTTGGTTGTATTCGAATGTTCCTAAGGGGGTCTTTTGTTACTTTTTGGTGGGGAAATCATTGTTAATTTCGATGTAAACTCAAGTGGTGTTATAATTTGTCGGACACTTGGCGATATATTGCCAGTCTTTTAGTCGCCAAGTTTTGTCGCCAACTTGGCGATAAATCTGGCGATTTTTTTTAAAATTTGGTTTCAATTTGGCCATTGTTGGTGATATTTAGAGAGTAAACAATTGAATCACATTAAAATTGCCAATAATGTGGAAATGACATTAAATTGCAGTAAAAGGAAGTCATGTGATTCCCACATCAGCTCGTTTCATCATAATTTTACATTAAGTTAAGTACCTGAGAATTTTTATTTTTTCCGAACTGTGACTTTAAAATACCAGCTTGCTTGGGTGAAAATCGTTCAATTGGAAATACTGTGCTCAGAATTAAAAATTTCTTTCATAATTCACTGCTGGGATTTGTTTTCTTATTTGAGGTAAACAAGTTATTTCAGAGGGGATTCCCGTAACATTTAATCTTCTGCTGACGAAGTTGACGTAGCTGGTAAGAATTATGTAATTATTTGAAAATTAAGAACCTGTATTAGCGCATTCTTTGTGCTGCAAAAAACACATTTCCCTTCCCATTTTCCTCACACATTACAAGACTTATTTCTGTTCGTAGCCTTTTTATTAAACGCTGAGCAAACACTTTATTGCCTGAGCGTTTTCTTATGGTTAATAACTGACTTCCATTTTCTTCTTTTTAACGTCATCAAGGTAAGTATAGAGTGGGTTGCTCATGGTTACATGTGGTAAAAGTTCTTATGAAGTGAAACAAAAATAGTCATGTGACATAGTTTCCTGATCATAATTCATAAAACATGAAAAATAATAATGGTATTTTTTGAGAAATAAAACTTTAATTTAGTTTATTTTAAAAGTGTATAAGTTACGTTACCGACCGATATTGGAGATTGTCAACTTTCACCGTTGATTCATATTTGATCTTCCGCCGATGTCAGTATGTGAATGTTGATATTCACTGGCTAATGTCGACATTGTTCAGATTTCGGACTAGCACACAAACACACAAGACTTCTAAAACAGTTTATTAAAAATGTAAATCCTATAAAATTCTTACTATAGAACAGTTAAGCGTTAAACAGAAATCATTTTGATGCGTCATCTTTGAAGAACTGTACTTTTCTGATTAAAATTACCTGAATTATTGTATGGTAAATAATTCAGGCAGAAGTAGTGTTGCAAAAGTTCGTAGAGTTGCTTTTTACTTCCTTTTACAACGAGCTGATGCGTGCATCACATGACTTCCTTTTACTCCAATTTAATGTCATTTCCCCATTACTGGCAATTTTAATATGATTCAAAGAAAACTCTCTAAATATCACCAACAGTAGCCAAATTGAAATCAGATTTTTAAAAAAAAATGGCCAAATTTTTCGCCAAGTTGATAACAAAACTTGGAGAGATAAACACTGGCGATATATCGCCAAGTGTTTGCCAAATTATAACACCACTTGAGTTTACATCGAAATTAACAATGATTTCCCCCCAAAAAGGTGCAAAAGACCTGTTTAGAAACACACGAATGCAACCAAAAGGGGAGGTGCACAACTTCAACTAGATCCCACTAGGAGTCTAAGTACCAAATTTCAACTTTCTAGGACATAACGTTCTTGAGTTATGCGACATACATTCGCACATACATACATACGTACATACGGACATCACGAGAAAACTCGTTTTGATTAACTCGGGGATTGTCAAAATGGATATTTCGGGGGGTCTATACGTTCTTATGAACTTATCCACGTGTGGTCGGGTTGAAAAACAAAAACTCAACATTCATTCAGGGGTGAGCAAAATGGAAATTAGGCCGATTTTCGAGTGAAATTTTTTTTGCGAATACAATACTTCCTTTTTTGTAAAAGGAAGTAGAAAACTGCAGACTATTTTTACTTCTTAAAGAGTAATACAGTAAAACCTGTAAAGTTGACCGCCTTTTTCAGGTACAGAATTAGTCCTATATTATATGAATCAACTTCTATAAGTTGACCACCTTTTTAACCGACTTCAAAAAGGAGGCGGTTATCAATTCATACCGTATGTATGTTTTTTTTTTGTTTGTCCACTCATAGAGTCTCACCTAGTGAACCGATTTTGATTATTCTTTTTTTAATGGATAGGGGATGGCTCAACTTAGGTCCCATTACCTTGTTTGACCATATTTGTTCTTTAGAAAAAAAGTTATGGGCAAAAAACAGTAAATTTTATGCAATTTCCCTATTAAATGATTTTGTAGCGAAGTTCGCACTTTTCATCCGTGGATAACGGTGGCTCAGTGGTAGAATTCTCGCCTTCCACACGAGCGACCCGGGTTCAAATCTCGACAAGGACAAAGTGAATTTTAATAAAATTTCGTTTCTACTGTTTCCCGTATTTTCTCGAATCTTCAATTAATTTCTGTATCTTTCCAAGTTTGGAAAATTCCAGCACTTTCTCAAGTTGTATATAAGGAGATGTAACGTTCATTCGTGGTTCTGAATAAAGATCTCGAGTTGAGACTAACCAGTATTCGCTTCATTTGGCTTTCACATTGTCTTCGCTATCTTCATCTACGCGACAATAGGAAACTCATTGTTATAAAAGTTTGGTGCCATATAACAGTAATATTAATAGTAATTGTAATGATAATTTTGAATGAAGGCTTCTCTGAAGCAAGCATCAAATTTCTTCAAGGGATATTTCGATAATGGGGAATCTGGCGCTGTCGTCTCATTTTTGGCGTAAATAATTTTATTTTAGTAACCCTGCTGATTTATAGTAACTTTATGTGAATTATCAAAATCTTCCTTTCTTCAGTGCTATTGCTCCATAGTAGGGGTAAACCTAACCTGGAAGCGAGGTGATGCAGTGATTAGGATCTGCTTAGCCTTCACAATGCTACCATTAGGTTTGACTCAACTACTCTGTAGTATTTTTATCGTTATCGTCTACGCCGATAACAGATGATCGGGACTAAGTAAGAAAATACAGGATTGCATCATGAGCAACTTAGATGCTGTGGAATGTGAATTAGTTAGGAAAAACGTAATACTTAAATGGTTATAATTAAATTAACTACGCATGATTTCCAGAGAGGAACAAAGATAAGTTTTTAGTGCCAATCGCTTCAAGTTTAATGCGTGTCAATAGTTTTTTTTTAGTATGGAGCATTAAAAAAAAAAAAAATGTGAAGTTTCGTGATGGTAACTTATTATTATTTCTGAAATACCTACATTTACACTAAAAAGAATGAAATAAAAAAATTTTGAAAAAAAAAAAAAATAGAACCGACTTCAAAATTGCTCTAAAAAGTGAAAAATAATTTTATTCTTTAAACACCATCGATAATGCTTTTAAACATAATTTTTGAAGTTGGCGCAAAAACGATAGATAAAATCATTCACAGCCATAAATCAAATAAAACTATAAATTTAACCAGGACCAGTTTCTTCACTATCACATACATTATGCATTGATGACAGCATATTTGAATAGCGATATAAATGTTTTGTTCGTAACTTTGGATGCTTTTCTGAAAAAAAAATATGAACGAAGCATGGTTACACTGAATTTTACGTTTTGTTTTTGCGCCAACTTCAAAAATTATGTTTAAAAGCATTGTCGATGGTGTTTAAAGAATAAAATTATTTTTCACTTTTTAGAGCAATTTTGAAGTCGGTTCTATTTTTTTTTTTTTTTTTTTTTTCAAAATTTTTTTTAAATTGACCACTAAAGTAGTGCACCGCAAGTGGTCAACTTACACAGGTTTCACTGTACAATGTTCAATTAGAATTTTAAAAAAAATAATTACAAGGAAACTACAATTAAAGAAAAATACAAAAACCATATTTTCGATCCTGCGCTGTCATGATTTTCTTTGATTCAGAATTTAAATTAAGGGGTCACAGTACCTTTTGAACGTTTTTTTTTTTTTTTTTTTTTAATTTATGAATATTGTGTTTTTCTTTGAAACCATAACATACACACTCATTCCGCAACCAATAATTTATTTTCAAAATCTTAAAATATTGCCAACATTTTTTTTTAATTCAAAAAATTTAGGGAAATTTCAATTTTTTAATATCCCTAAGGCTTTTTTGTTTTTGCACTTATTTAAAAACAGATTTTTGCTAAGCAATCACAATATTCAACTTTAAAAATCTGGGCATTCATTTGTTTATATATGTATTTGAACATTTTCTATGATTAATTATGTAAAAAATCTTAACTTTTTACAAAACAATTTTTGTTTTTAAAGGTATAACATGCTCTAAACATTTAAATAGTTTATAAAATGATTATCTAATGCACAGTTTTGTTAAATATATTATCCTGACTGCAAAAATTATTACTTTAAAGCTGTATCTTTAATAGAAAAAAATCCTTAGGGATTCTAATGACATGAAAACACAAAAAAAAACGATCACCGAGAAAAACCAATTTAAAATTTTTCTTTTGCATAAGAACACATAACGAGAATGACCTAAAACTACTCATAACTTTTAAAATATTTGAACTAAAGCGATGAAACTTTTTTCCTATGTTTGGCATAATTTGTAGTTTTGAAATAAGCAATAAAATATTTTTTGATCGTTTGATCATTTTTGAGGTACTGTGATCTCTTAAAAAAAATTACAGCAGAACAATGCATAGTGTTCAAAAATAATACAGCCATGGAAAAAATTATAAGGACACGTTGAAATATGTATGAAAGAAATCATCAACTGCAAACAAAAATCAAACATAATTTGATACTTGTAAATAGGGAACATAAGAAGCCAGTTAGTATGAAATTAGATCACAATATACAGGTAAAACCCCTCTAATACGGACACTAACGGGACCAATTTTATCGTACACAATAGAGGGGTGTCCGCAGGACAGGAGTTTAATAATGTTTATTTGCCTTGGAATCGGGGAATTAAAAATTGTCCGCATAAAAGGGGTGTCCGTTAGGAGGGGTTTTACTGTAGTTGTTAAATCGCAAATTAACACAAATGTATTAGGTGAAACATGGAAAAAATTATAAGGATATTAACAAATATGTCCCGAAAAAAATTAATATTCTGCAAAATCATTTTTTTTAATTACCATAATTACTCGTTCTGTCGTTGACTCAGAAAGTTCAGTTAAAGTTTATTTAAAAATGTTTTTACGCGCCAATTCAATGGATGACGTCCGCTCGATTTCATTTGCATATTGTGTTCCATCCTTAGCCATTTTTCTAGGCAAAATGCCCATTGATTCTCTATGGGGTTTAAATGAAAACTTCTTGCGGAGCGGCAGTCCAGAATTTTTACTGAATTTTGGACTCAAACCATGAATGTGATCCACAAGACGCATGGCAACTTGCCTTGTCTTGGTGAAACAAATAATCATCACCTGTGATCAGGCCCAGATTTACGTACAAGCTAAGCAAGCTATAGCTTAGGGCCCCTGCTTTGTTAAGAGCCCCCAACTTCCGGAAATTAGTATGATTAGTTCAAAAGAAAAAAAAGAAAAGAAAAGAAAAGTGCATACTTATAAAGGAAATTTTATTTTCTAGTTTTATTTTCTAGTGCTTGAAAACCTTGAAATTTTGGAAAAATGTGGTTACAAACTGCCAATGAGAGGGGCAAGGGGTAGGGAAAAGGAATGCTAACATTTGTTACATTCAGCTCCTTGCTACATCTAGCACCAGAAACGTAAAAGCCATGGTTCTTACGTTTCTGAAACACAATTCAAATTTTTGGGACTCACATGTTTTATATCTTGCTATTTATATATGTCCGAATGTAGTATTTTGGAGATTCTTTTGGTGTTGCTTGCTTTTACCTTACTTCTTCTGCATATTGTCAATCTGTTTAGCATGGGAAAAAAATTACACTACCTCTATTCCTTTTCATTTTTTGTCCCACTTGCAACTGAAGAGAAGTTGTCATGAGAAATCTATAGTTTTTTACTTTCTTTTACAAAAAAAGAAGTATTTACGAAACAAATTTCACTCAAAAATCAGCCTTAATTTCCATTTTGCTCAACCCTGAATGAATGTTTTTTTTTTCTAACCCGACCACACGTGGATAAGTGCCTAAGAACGTATAGACCCCCGAAATATCCATTTTGACAATCCCCGAATTAATTACAACGAGTTTTCTCGTGACGTCAGTATGTACGTGCGTATGTGCGGATGTATGTCGCGTAACTCAAAAACGGTATGTCCTAGAAAGTTGAAATTCGGTACGTAGACGCCTAGTGGGGTCTAGTTGTGCACCTCCCCTTCTGGTTGCAATCGGGTGTTTCTAAAGGGATCTTTTGCCCCTTTTGGGGGGGAAATCATTGTTAATTTCGATGCAAACTTAAGTGGTGTTATAATTTGATAGACACTTGGCGATATATATATCGCCAGTCTTTTGGTCGCCAACTTAGCGAAAAATTTGGCGATGTTTGAAAAAAAAATTTATTTATTTAATTTTTTAATCTTGTTTTAATTTGGTCACTATTGTTGATATTTAGAGAGTTAACTATTGAATCACATTAAAATTGCCAATAATGGAGAAATAACATTAAGTTGGTGTAAAAGGAAGTCATGTGATGCACATATCAGCTCATTTTTCTTTTAAATTTAAAATATCCGTTTCTTACAAAGTTAAAACAGGAGTGTAAAAATTTACAAGCAAGTACTAAAATATCAGAGACTGGAAAGTACAAATGTGAGTTAAATAATTTTAATTGTTCTAGAGTCCTGTTCTAGACTTATCTAATTAAAAATAATTAGATAAGTCTTTGAAAATCCGAAGCAAAATTGAGCTCCAATTTTATTTCTTATCAAGTGTATGAATTACGAATTGTTCAAATGGGCAGTATGTTACTCTCTTGTTACCTATTTCCTAAATATGTATACCATTTCTTTTAAAGCATTTTTTACAATTGATTATTTTATATTTAATTCATTGTTGTATTTGTTGGTGGGCTGGAGGAGTGATTAAAAATTAATTATACCGAAAGCCAATGTGAGCAAATAACAATCTGTCAACTGTTGTCAATGATTTGTCAAATCAAAAACAACTTTTACTGTGCATTATCCTTATTTGCAAAAGAGTGTATAACTTCAAAAAAGTTTTGTTTGCCTGTTTCTGTCCTGATATTTTTGTCGTTCCAACTACATCTTATACGTTTTCAAAACATCTATTTTTCAAACTCTTCTCCGGGGGAGAAACCCCCGGACCCCCTATAATTGGGGATATTCCATACTCCACTTAAAGGGGAGTTCTAGGTCACTCTCTTGATACCATTCCCCTCTTAAGGTCAATTGAAAAGGGACATGAGGGAAATACAATCAAAAAGTAAAAGTATTGCTGTATGTATCAGAGGAAAGAAACAAACATGGTAAAATGGAAAAAAAAATTAAAAAAAAAATAGCCCCTACACCACCGAGAGAAATGTTGTTCAAACTAAAAAAGGTGGCCCATACGTGAGACAGCTTAGGGCCCCGTTAAGTCTAAATCCGGTCCTGCCTGTGATTAGGGGTGCTTCAGGTAATAAATTTTCAGCTAGTATATCAACATATGATTCTGAATTCCAGGGATCTCAAATGGACACAATTGGTGGAGTCCATTAGCTGCAAAACCTGTCCATACCCATCACAAAGCGGCCTTCAAATTGTCGTTTGGGAAAAAAAAGTTTTCGTTTTGCAAATCATGGTGGAAATCAATAATGAAAAATGAAATCAATAATGGTGAAAATCATCTGGTTTTTGTCATCAGAACAGCTTATTTTCATCGAGACTCAAAACAAACGTGCTTCGTAGCGAATTCCAAGCGAAGCTTCTTTTGAACCTATGTAACTGGTGAATGTAGCCGTAATTTAGCATAAATGTAGCATTGGAATTCTTTTTGAAAAACATTACGCACTGTTCGGTTACTGCAAGGAACGTTAATTTATATTTTAATTCGGGTAGAACTGTGTTTTTTAAAGCAAGCACTATGAACAATTGCTAGTTTCTAGCGCTTAGTAAGAGTGGGAAGCTTGCCTGTACGCTTTTTCTTGCCATACTCTTTGAAATTATAAATAACTGTTTTAGATCTGTTTACTATTTTTGCAATTCCACGTGAACTCATTCTACATTATTTGTAAGCAACAATTTGTCACTTTTCCTATTCAGAGAGTTGTGTGCTATTCCGCCTGATAAAGAACGAGATACAGTGAACTATCTTACAGCGGAACAGTTTTGGATTATTGTAAATAATCATACGGTACGACAAAAAGAGCAAATTTTTGTTCCCGGTCTCAAAATAAATGTGTGTCCTTATAATTTTTTCCAAGTGGCGAACTAGTAAAATCTTAAAAATTCATGCATTTTAATAATTTTCAAAAATTTTTAAGCAAAGTTTGTTTGAAAATGTTTTGTTTCATGTATCTTTATCTTGAAATATTTGCATACTTTTCCAACCAAATGGCGCCTAGAATTGGTGACTTTTTGCTTGTGATAAATTTTTCCATGACTATATAATACAATGGAGCACCGAAAATTACATTACTCCATTGGTTTACATATTTTTTCCTATAGTGGCATCTTGAGAAGATGCGTATGGTCACCATTTGCAAGACGTAAAGACGTAATTAATCTGTTAAATTTATTTGAGTTAAATTGAGTTTAAGCAAATATGGTCAAAAAGCTTTCTAAGAGAGAAAAAAAATAAGCTTTCTGGATACGTATCTTATAACTTCAAGTAACAAGAAAATAAACACGTCAAAATTAAAATGTATTCTTACCTGGAAATTAGAAAAACTCCTTAAACTTGAAATCGCTTCATACAATGATAACCTTTCAAGCTGATCTCTTACAATTTAGCCATTTACACTGCAGATAAACGTTTTACAATGCAATTCCTCCATTTTGTGAAAATAAAGTACCAATTGTTCTACTTTTGGAGAGTGGTTTATCTTAGGAACAATATCCATCCCTGGTTCAACTACCTTACATAAAATGGATTCGTTGTGACAAAACTACCACGCATACCGGACTTCGTCAGAGTCACTCTTTTCGCGTGGCAATCCTATCTGTACAAGTTATAATTGAGTAAAAATTATTTTGGAACAGGATGAATGTTTTCAATCAAAGTCTAAAAAACTAACAAAACTACAATTATTTAAAATTTTTATTCATCCTTCTTACTGATTTCATACAAATGTAAATCAAACTTCTAAGCTCTTTTCTTGGATATCGAGGTCATAAACTGTCCTAATTTTGAAATACATATGCTTGAAAAAGAAAAGCATGTTGTCGTATTCTCCAAGGTATTGCTGTCCTGGAAATTTGAGATGATAAAGTTCAACAAGAAAATAGTAGACAGCTTCGACGGTTGCCAAATAAGTGTCTGGCTTTCCCCGCTGATGACGCCAGAAGAGAGATTTGTGTGAATTCAAAAACACACATGCCAAATCTGGAAAGAATTTATTTAAAACAGAAAGTGTGTAAGTTATAATAATGAGCTAAAATATGAATAGGTTAACAATATTCCGAACTTAAAATTAAAAAAAAGAATTATTGACGTGATTTTTTCCCCCTTTCAATAGTATTTTTTATTATACATAGCGCCAATTTAAAGTGTAAATAAAGTAGTATTGAGTTATCTTTTTATTACCTTTTACCGTATTTATTCCTCTGTCGTTGGCGGGGAGGAAGGGGCAGTTTTTTAATCGTTGGCGGGAAAAAATGAATAATTATTCACTTAATTTTGTTAATAAAGTCGATAAATTTATTTCCAGACTTTGTATTGATTCAAGGCTTTTGGGTTTTGTGAGCTTTTCGAATTCTGCAACTTTTTATGTCCAGGCTTAGCTTGATTCAAGTCATTAGTTTTAAAGACTTTTTAAAAGCTTCTTTTCACCATGTACTTGTTTTACTTTTCTTCCAGCCCCAAATTTTGGCCGCTTCGATTGCCATCGAGAAACGTTTTATGAAAATCCTGCTACTTTTAGTATTCCTCCTCCAACTATAATGCTTTCTGATGCCTCAGCCTATATCCGTCAAAACAAATTACTCAGTTTTAACCAAGTTATAAATTTTACCACCATATTACTTCGGGGCAAATCTTCCCTCAATAAGTCAACAATCGGTAATTAAGCTACATTTATGCCAGCTCAGAAACCCTTCAAGTAAGAATCCCAAGGGAATAATCATCTTTCATCATAATATTTTAAACGTTCGAAACGTGAGGGGACGGGAGGGGGGGGGAGTCACCCAGATTTGAAGAAAATCCGCTTGGGATCTTCCATCTCTTCTATGCCCGGAACTCATCATGCCTTTGCAGTTGAGAATATTGACTTATGCATAAATTTAAAGGATAATTCATTTATTGAAATGAAGGTTAAGACTTAATTGTCTTTTATCTTAAAGTTGATGTTAAGAGTTAGTGTATGTTGGAGATGCATACCGGGATATTTTAGAAAACAAACCATTAAACACATGCGAGATTTTTAAAAAAGAAAAAAATAATAATTCGTTGAAGCTACTTCAATTAAATTGTACTTAAAACTCCAGAATACTTTATTCATTAAAGAAAGGTGTGAGATTGGGACCTCCGTGTCTCGGAGGTAGAAAACTAACCTCGGATGCCGGAGGTCGTGGGCCCGATTCTTAATGGAGCCCTGGGTGTTAATTCCTCTCCTTGTGCTGTATTTTTATTTTTTTTTTTTTTTTGTCTTATCTATAATTTATACATATAAATAGTATGTTGTTGCTATTATGAAACTTCCTTTTATGTCCATCTTTTGAATTCCTAATGTATAATCGCTCATGATGAATTCGCTACCACACAATTCAGCTATCCGCAAAAATAAGAAGATTTCGAAAATTGGGGAAATTCTCGACCTTAATTCATTCCCATTAAATTTTTGACACTAGTGCCTGCAAGAAGTAAAAATTTTCTTAAACACGTAAACAAATAGGAAAATATCGATTGGCCAAATACCGAATATTCAGCCACACCCTAGGCATAATATTCATAGATCTTTAAAAGGGATAGATAGGCCTTTCTCCTACAGCGCAGCGTATTTCGCCCGGAGAAAGTGGGGTCATCATGATTCTTCCGAGAATCACGTGATCAAGGGACATCGTGTCTCCCTCTTCTCGGGCAGCAGTGATATAACAATGCGAAGCGTCGTTAAAAGTCTAGGATTGTCTGAAGATTTTCATTATACTTATGTGAGAAATCTCTATATGTGTGAATCTGAGATTTTCTAGTGAAAGAGGGTTTGATGAATTTTATTAAAAAATAAAGACATAGTGAGTAACAGAAATCTTTCTTTCTGCTAAAGGCAAAAAAAGTCCCCATGCAGAGTCGAAATTAAGAATATTTTAAGCAATTTACTATAGATACCGAGCATTATATTAAATCACTAAACACAAGCGATGGAAAATTAGTTATAGTATGTCCGCGAAAAACTGGATTTTTAGGTTTCCTAATTTCTATGAAAAGTGTGCTGGGAACATATGAAAAGTATGTAGGTGCCCGAATTCCAGTTCTAAACTGCGTAATGACTTATAAGCTTACTCAGGATCACCTTGAAACTTTTTTCAATGCGATCAAGATGTGAAGGGGGATTCAACAATAATCGTCGGATAATTTCGAAGTGCGAAAAAAAGATTATTCATTCATACGGAAATTAAAGAGTCCAGTTCTTCAAATTGCGCTGATTTTGACAACCTTCAAATGCTACGATTAAATTTGAAGCATAACAAAAATGCTTTGAAATAAAGCCTTTTCTTCCTTTGACGACGATTTGGAAAATTCAGAAATCATCTCAATTAACATGACGCAGTATATTAATGGTGTTTCTGACTACGCTGGATTTTTTGTCCGGCAAATGCACTCTGTTGTGAACTGCGACGACTGCAACGCAGTCTCCACTACAACAAATCAAACTAGTATGTTGTGGCCATCACGAAACTTTCTTCTATATTTTTCTTTTTTTTTTTCTGATCCCTCCCCATGCTTGACGAGGAAGCAATATTCCCAAAAAAAAAAAACAAAATTACACATGCAAAAACTTGACTACCATTCCAATGTCTGAATTATTGCAAAAGCAAAGCAAAGAGCGAAAATTTAAAGTTATTTTAAAAGCCTTGCTTGAATTAATTACAAATATTTTAATTGTTAACAAACATAAGATGGCAACAGTTAAAAATTTTAAATCATTGAGATAATATTTCCGATCATTTCCATTCAATTAAAATCACGAGAAATACGCAGACGACAATCTATTACGATTTATCTTTCTTATTGTTGCATTAATAAAACTATTTTTATTCAAAAAAAAAATCAACACCTCTTGGAGCGATTGGCGTCAAAATTGAACCAAAGCCTGTTTACATATGGATTCACATATATTCCAAATTTCAACCAGAACGTAGCATTACTTCTTGAGATAGGGCACTCACAATGGAAAAAAAGAACGGGCGATTGCGCTACCCCCTTTTTAGCTGTTGACACCAAAATAAAATCAGCTCTTATACCCACTAAGGACTACTTGCCGATAAATTTTTCTTTCATTCTGTTCATTATTTCTTGAGGTACAGCAGTCACAATTGACGACAAAAAACGTTCTATAGCTCAACCCCCGTTTGAGTTATTGACACCAAAATTGAATCAGCACCTGTTCCTGTTAATGGCAACATATGGACCAAATTTTGTCTGATTCCGCCAGTTACTTCCTGAGGAATAGCAAGCACGCGTAACTCAAAAAAAGTCCCATTGCTCCACCCCCCTTGGAGGAATTCGCGCCAAAAACCAATGGGCACAAGTTCACATAGGGGCACATATGTGTACCAAATTTCGTTCGATTTCATGCGGTAGTTTTTGCTGTAGAGCGGCCACAAAAAACTGGTCACACACAGACGTGACACACACACACACATACACACACACATACATACACACACACAGACAGACAGACATTTTCCAAAAATAGTCGAAATGGACTCAGCACACCTCAAAACGTTCGAATCCGTCAAAATTCGAAATTCGAAAATTTGCACGAATCCAATACTTTCTTCTATGTATTAGATATAGAAGAAAGTAAAAATAGACCTAATAAAATTTAAGAATTTTGGGACACATTCAAGTATGATAACTTATTGCAAGATTGCAGCCATTGAAATATGTACATTTGTGAAGAACAACTGAGCGAGAATGTGAAAAAGTTTTGGGAGTAAAACACAAAAATATAATGTTACTCATGAGACCACAAGAGTTATGCGAAAAATTTCGAATTCCGTTTTTCTAAGTTTAAATAAGCATATGGCTGAAACAGAAGCAGCAGATTTTCTCGTTAAAAAGTTTATAAAATTAATCGTTACTAAATATTTAAGCGTTAGAATGTATCGCGCAGTCAATTCAAACAATGAAAATAATTCACAAAGACCAATAAGTAGGAAAATAACAAAATTAATATTGTTAAGGGACAATAATCACTAGTTTTCTTCACCCTAGAGTTTAAATTGTCAAAATTATCATAGTCTGTGGGACGAAAAAAAAAAGAAAAAAAGAAAAATTGAGGAGAGGACGGAAGTCAAATGACCATTCATGTAGTTTATAATTGCAAATAATTTATTTTCTGAGTACTTAAAAAAAAAAAAAGTTGCTTAAAAATTAGGAACAAACCAAAGTTATTGGTTTGGCTTATATAGTGTTGGTGCGAAACGCATGCGAATATTAGAATATTATTTAATTGAGTTGATATTCGATACTATTTACATTTGTATTTCTAATTGGTTTATGGTTTTAGATCGGGTTTTATGTTAAATTGTTGCACTGGTTTCAAAAGTTGTGGGAAAAAGCACGCATTGAAACTATTTATCTGTATTTGAAAAATTTGATTGAAATAAAAGAAAATTTATAAGGTCAATTTTTGTTTAAGATTTTTGAAGACGTCTTTTTCTACTCAGTATTTAAAGCACTTGAAGTTTAAATAGCTTGTGCGCCTGCTTCAAAAGTTATGATGGGAAAATATCTAATGGACCATGAAAAAGCTGTCATTTTGTCCCGCATTTCATTAAAAAGTAATAACTTAAAAAGGTAACGAAGAACATTTTTTGCAAAAGTACAACAAATACATTTGCGATTTCTTAATGAAAAAAAAAAGTTACCTTTTTTAATTATTACTTTTAGTGAAAAATATGAGGTGTTACGTGAGGGACAGAGTGTTCCGTTTTTCTTTAATAATGGGTAAAATGCTTTAATTTAACCCATGCTTAAAGGGGGGTTTTAACCCATGCTTAAAGCATTTAACCCATGGGTTAAATGCTTTAATTTCCCTTAATTGTGCAATTGATCGCGGCGCAAAGTGATTCTCTTCGATAAGGGAAACAGTTTCTTATGAGGAGAGTCCCTTGATCACGTGATGTCCAACGGGGGATGTTGACGCGCGGTCTGAGAAGAAAAGTGGGGAGAAGGCACATCTATTCTATTTTAAGATCTATGATAATATTCAGTATTCAACCAAATCACTAGGGCGCATGCCAACTAAAATCATGACAAGAAGTTTGCATGTAAAATTTTTAATTGCCAAACAAATGTAAAGATTTTTTTTTTTTTTTTTTTTTTGTCGGCACTATAGTCAAAGCGCAACGTAGGCTTTTATACGTGAAAAAATTCCCGAACAGTAAAAAGTAGCTGTTATGCTACAAACAAAAAAAAAAAAAATACATTACGTGAATTTCCACTCAACTAAAGGAGGGGGCAACATTCGTGTTCTTGAAACGCGCTTGAAGATTTGAAAGCAGTCAACAATCGCTACACATTATATAAACAAGCATAATCGAGGGAACTTCCAGCAACTATATAATTTGTTTTCGTAGAAAAATGAAATCAAGCTTAAAAACACATAAGAAATTTGCTTTTTGAAGCATTTTTACAGCAACACGAGAAAAGATTTCCACCATTATTTATCCCAAGTGGTTTTCTTATTTCTTTCTCTCACTTTTTTTTTATTACTCTACTAGAAATTCTGCTCCTTCCAGCTTCCCAAAAAGAAGCTAAAATGTTTTTTTGGGGGTTGGGGGGAATTCGTTTAGAGCAGCGGTTCTCAACCTTTTTTTCTTTCCCCAGTGAACCCCTTCCATCATCTAAAAGTTCGGCGAGTTCCTAGTGCAGATGAAGAACATTGCTGTTTTTATTTCACGAAGATTGTTATAGCTTGACCACGAAAAGAAGGCGGATGACCTTGAAGCAAAAACATCATTTGTATCATTTGTGATAGGCTTTTTGGCATTATTTTGGAATAGATAGGATTAGCGAGACCGTGCCTCTTACTATTCGGTGCTTTCTGGCAGAGTCTACCTATTACGAATGATACAAATGATGCTTCTCCTCAAGGTCATCCGCCATCTATCCGTGGTCAAGCTTTAACCAAGTTTTTCCACTTCAGTGACGCTGTGTTTTCCAACATGAAACTAACCAGAAAAACTTTACATTATAATTCCTGTAAAATTAAAAACATTCAAAGTATTATGTTCTCACAAATTTTCTCAATTTAATTCATCAGCCACGGGACATAAAAGGGGCATAGCTCCGCTCCTGATAAGTCAAACGCTAAACTCCTCCACATGAACGTGCTGCTCGGTTCTCCGCCGCCTTTGCTTTCATTTTCTAATCACTTTCTAATATATGAAATATGATATCACGTGTGTAAGATTTCGTTTTATTCTGATTACTCCTTCTTGTTGTTGCATTTTGGGCAGCCAGCAGTGTATTTTTCGTAACACTATTTCTAGTGCGTTTTCTTAAATCTCTGTAAAACGCGTTTGACGGCAAATGCAGTATACTGGCACTGAAGCAAAGATGCAGGCGGAGAGATCCGAAATCCGAAAATAATAAAGTTCTAGTTTAGGGGTTAACAACAGGGTTCATACACTTGTTATCAAAAAAAATTCCCTCACTTTTCCAGGTTGTTTTTTAGAAAATTCCAGGTTACTCGCTTCATTCAAAATTAAGTTTAAATAGCAATATTTTAAAATAATTAAAATTGTTTAAAGTGGCAATGTAAAAGAACTGAAACTTTAAAAAAGAAAAAAAAAATCTTGATTTTTTTTTTCTTTCTATCAAAATTTTAAGTTTTTTTTACATTTTGTTCAAAATTGTTTTAATTCGTTTACTACTAGTTGAAAACAGTACTTTCAATTTATTTCAGCGTTTCTTCGATGTCACGTGTCATGCGTAATATTATAGCGTTTTGCTGCAGTCGCGCAGCAATCTTTTAGCATCCGCTTTTGGTTTGCAATACTTCTTTTTATTTTCTTATTAGTATATAACACAAAATATTTTGAGCAAAATACAAAGCTAAATTTCAGTATAAATATGATTAACTTATTGCATCGATCGGCATACCATATAATGCATAACATCAAAAATTAACATCCGTCGATCGTAGGCCAATGCCAATAATCATTTTAGTTTTTTCCCTTCACATATTAAAGATTGCTTACTTTGAAAATTCAATTTTTCATTTCCAGAAAGTAATAGTTAATTTTAAAAAATTCATAACTTTTTGCAAATTTGGTTACTTTCAACAGTTTACATTGATATAAACATCCAATTCTGTTTTTGGCAGTTTACGTCTACTTCCATCGAGCAAACGACAAAAATGGTGACAAAGTGAAAAATTTAATAAGAAGATTTTTGAATTAGTAGCATAAATGTAGTTATAAATAATTAATAATCTTTAAAAAAACTACATTAAGACAAAATAGTCAGTTTTTAGTATATAGGCGTCTAAATCAATTAGAACAAAAAAAAATGTCCTAAAGATTAAATTTTGCATTTTTCCAGAAAAAAATTATGAAATATCCGGAAAAAAAGGCACATTTTGCATTGTTTTCAATGGTTTGCAATGCAATAAACATCCAATGCCGTTTTCGGGAACTTAGGCACTTAAAAAGTCTTCTGTACTTTCATCTTGGGAATGACCAAATATAGCGGCAACGTCAAAAAATAAGAAATAACTTTTTGAATTTGTCGCATGAAAACAATTAAAAAATAACAAATCTTCATGAAACTACAATTTAGTTGAAAAGTTTTTATCACATTTGCGTTCAAGGCAATGAGGATAAGATTAAGTTTTAAGAACAAAATTTTTCATTTCTCAAGAAAATTATTTAAAATAATAAAACAATGTGCAGCCAATTTTGTGTTATTTTCATTAATTTGCAATAAAAGAAAACATCCAGTTCTGCTTTGTTTTTGGAAACTTAGGTATTTAAGGATTGTGTCTAATTCCATCTCGTGAATGACCAAAAATGGCGACTACATTTCACACGTAAGTGAAAAGAATTTCCGATAAAAAATGTAAAAAAAAAAAAAAAAAAGAAAGAAAACGATTTTCCCCGATCGACCCTCCCATCTTTAGGTTGTGCTTCCGAAGCAGTAAATTGTCTTCTTCCCTGTTGAGTTTGTGCATAATTCCTGTTCACCCGAGGAAGTTTTTCCTTGAGAACTATTGAGGGTCAAAAAAGGCGGCTGCGGAAGTTTTTTTGGGTCGCCACTTTTTTTTATTGCCAGCGTCATTTTGTCTTAAAATATTTGCAATTTTTTTAAGTAACATCGATAAAAATGAAGATTAGATTTCATACAACAAAAATTCCTACGAACAGGGTTCATACTCTATTTGGATGAAAAAATTCCATGACTTTTTCATGACTTCAATGAAAATTTTCATGACCTCGTTACACGAAGAGAATAGTACTATTTAATCTCAAACTTGGTAATATTTGGAAATGAGCATTAGCAAAACCTTTATATGAATGCCACAGCCTCATTGAAGCACTTAATCGTTGTGGAAAAAATATAAGTGCACACTTAAAAAACTAAACTATTCTTATTTTTCTTCATCATAAAAATTTAAGTAAACTAAAAATGCAGTGAAGCAAATATGATGATGCTAAAATGTCTGATTTTTTTTTAAAAACAGGCAGAATGATATTGAATGGGACAAAGGTTGAATGAGTCATCACCAAGTTTCAATAAATTTGCTTCAATAGTTACCTTTTAGAGTCAACAGTGCCTTTAATCATCCATGTTACTTGACAGTATTTTGGTTCTTTAAAGTAAAGCCACAAGTTCTGTATGTTTCCAAACCAGATCTTTTTTGAAAAAACCATTCAGTAATGAATCTATCTTCTGATTCAAAAGTATATTTGTTTTTTTACAAATTTGCATATTTTCAAACGCATATAAATTGATAGGTACAGAAATTCCAGAACACGTTTAATTCCCGACAGTGAATGTAGCAGTGGGTCGCATGGATTAGTTTTGCGTGCCGTATGTTGGGCACTACTGTTTTAGAGCATTAGAATTCCTCTTTTTCTGTATTCCGTCGCCTGACTTAAGATCTTTATTTTCTAAAACATTCAACAAATTAAGATAAACTCTGAAAATTTTAATGATAAAGTTCTTACAAGTGATGGAATCGAACTCGCATGCAACTGAATTGCTTTTTTTGAGTGGGTATAGCAAAACTAAGAACGTGAAATTTTGCTACTACAGAATATGAAACATAAGAAGTGTGGAAAATAACAGAAAATTCAAAATAAGTGATGGCCAGGCAGTAAAATCACATCGCAAAAAATGGCAAGCGGCAGCGACAGAAGTGGATGCAATGAGATTTCAAAATTCAGATTTTAATTTTTGGATCGTTCAATTTGCCACTTTTAATAGCTTTTATGTGCTATACTGTTAAATAACTCAAGATTTCTAATGCTCCTTTAGTTACTGTTCCTTTCTCTTTGTTCAGGACATTTTTCCATGACTTGAAATAAATTTCCATGACTTTCAATGAAAATTTCAATTTTCCATGACTTTTCCAGGTCTGAAATTCTGTTATTTTTTTTCCATGACTTTCCAGGATTTCCATGACCCGTACGAACCCTGTACGAAAAAAAAAAATTTTTAAGGGGGCACATTAGGAAAATTCCCTGACATTTTTGATTGTGTCATTTTCCCCCACAATTCCAGGTTTTCCCGGAGCGTACGAACCCTGAACAATTTTGCTCGAAAAAAGAGAGAGAGAGAAGAAAGAGAAAGTAGCAATAGTTAATATAACGTTAAATAAATAATAAAATATCTGGTAACGAATGACAAATGTGCTACATGCAACAAAAAACAAAATATTTCACAAATTTTGAATTGTGTTCAGAAAATTTATAAAACATAGTTTTTCCATTTTGTCTTAATTTTGCTATACTTCAGTATAAAGACATCGATTTTGCTCAGTGTTTGATTTTCTACTTAACTGGGGGTGGGGGTGGGGGGGGGAGACTAGCGTACCTAGGGTCCTCTTGTACCTAGATTCAACCCACTTTAATTGAAATGTTTTAAGCTCTAAATGATATAATTTAATTCTCAATTTATTTGTTAATATTAGCAATACAGTGAAACAAAGGGCTCGAGGAGTGCCCCTCTCCCCCCACGCCGCTGGTACCGTTACAACTCCGTACCGGTTATTTCATAAAATAGCAGGGCATTTATGAAATAACTAGTTAAATACCTGATCATTTTATGCAAAAACTGAATTATAGACTTTTATGGAATTATTTCCGTGTCAGCCACTCCAGTTTTATAACACCGCTTTTATTTATTTCAGTTATACAAAAACGAAACGCCATTTTAAAACTATGCAAAACATTTTACATTAAATTACAATACAGAAAATCCAGATTTGCAACTCCAGAGCTCGAATACACTACCTTGCGGTGGTTAATAATACTGAAGAAAAAGGTAAAACATTCCATTCCACGTGTTTTCTTTGGGGTAAATTACTGACTTCAGACAGTTTGCGGTGTGATGTAATTTCAGAAGAATAGAAAAGAAAGCTTGCCACAAGCACGATGAAAAATTACTGCCATTCACTAAGCGTAGATGTAAGCTATAAGTTAAGGCATTTGTTTGTTTTACCTTTTTCATCCGCCATTAAACTGTGGCTGCAGCGCCCCCTATAGTATATTGGAATTGCGAATAGTTAAAGCACTTTTGAAAGCTTTTACAGTTATCAGAGAAACATGACAGTGAAGAATAAAACAAGCATCGTCGTTTTTAAAAAAAATCCATTTATTATTGAAAAAAAAAAGAAAGAAAGCATTACAACGATGAAAATGAATATTTGTTCCGCTATGTTCCTCTCCCGGTTGCCATATATCAGGAGGGATTATCTTCCTGTTTGTTGTAAGCCTTCAGTTTCAGAGGGTCGTATAGAGTCCTTATTTTAAAGTACATGAATTTAAAAAAAAAACAGTAAATTGTCATACTTCCCGTCGTAGGAAAGTTCTGGGCATAAAAAATGGTTTAGTTCTACGAGAAAGTAGTAAATTGCTTCAATGGTCGAGAGATGGGTTTCCTGTTTTCCTCTGTAGTAACGCCAAAAGAGAGACTTGTAGGAGGATAACATCACGCATGGAAGCTCTGCAATAAAAAGCTACAAATGTAGTTATTGCAAAGATAGAGTAGCACAAACTGTTATGTCATGTAATAATGCTTTTCCTTAAAGTTCTTAAAGGAAGTGCTTCTTAAAATAATTTATTATCAGGTCAAAAGTGAACATCTTTTTAAAAATTAATCAAAAACTAGAAAGACATGCTAAAACTATAGTTTCATCAAGATATAAGTTAAATCTTTGCATAACTTAGCTACAGCCATCCTAATGGTGATAAGTTTTACCAATAAAATAAATGGTGTGTCTTTCGTGGTCACCAGTCTGTAAAAGCACCATTACGTTGGTGAAACTTAATGTAATGAATGGTGATATTCGTAGTCACCAGTCTGTAAAAGCACCATTACGTTGGCGAAACTTAATGTAATGAATGGTGCCTTCAGTGGTTACCAATCTGTAAAAGCACCATTACGTTGGTGAAACTTAATGTAATGAATGGTGCCTTTCGTGGTCATCAGTCTGCAAAAGCACCATTGCATTGGTGAAACTTAATGTGATGAATGGTGGTCGCCAGCATGCAAAAGTGCCATTGCTTTGGTGAAATTTAATGCATTGAATAGTGCCTTCGTGGTGACCAGTCTGTAAAAGAATCATTACATTGGGGAAACTTATCACTAATAAGATAGCTGCAGCTAACTTTTGCTAGATTTAACTTATTTCTTAATGAAACATTGGAATTTATTTTTAACAGTGCACGTTAAGGCTTAAATGACTTAGAAAACAGCGATTCTTTTTTACATTTTATGGTTCTCTATCTTAACCGCCAAAACGCTGATCTATTTCCGCTAAGTCCGTTTTTTTCGCAGAATTCTTTAAAAGGATCATAAGTCGTAAGACTCTCCGACGAAGTCTCTTATTACTGAAGACAAGCAACAGAAAAAATATAATTTCATCTTTGCTAAAAGGCCATCATATTATGTGAACCTAAAATCAAGAAACAATTTGAAAACAAATAAAGGAATCAGAGAAAGATAGTTGGGAAGATGGATAAAAACCACTTTATCTGTTTCCTGAACGAAATGATCTTTTGATGAAAGTGAATAATGTGATGGACGAATCACACTATAAATCAAATGCACATTTTCAAATACGTATATGCTTTTTACATCAATCAATAAGTGCCATATTATTGCTACATGAGTCAACTTTAACAGATCTAGTCCGCAATAAAATTAAAACACAAATGGAACGACAAGCTAACAGTTAACCATACATTCAATGTTTGCATACAGCGAGCCATAAATACAACAAAGTTTTAGAAATTGAGTTTATTCTGGATCTGATAAGTTGATTCCCGGACCGCTGAAGTTGAAACGATTTCATTTGTTCAAATAGGAGTAAAGAAAGCCAGTTTGCGTTGTTATAACTCTTACTGCCACTGAGCCAATCTAAGAATTTCTCTTTCAACCCAAATATAAATCAGATAATCCACGGTCAAGTATCAAGTTGTCAGAGCCACACAATACAAGTAAAAACTATTCGAATGAGAATGTTTTAAGAAGTATGTTAACTTATCTTATTCAAATTAAAACAAACATAATGCTTTCTTGTTTTGAGCCGCAAGTAAAAAAAAAGGGATCCACTATGAAATTCTCTAATGTTTCTCATTATCATGTTAATATGCAATACTTAAGCTAAAAACCATATACGTAACTTTTTTTTTTTTTAAATAGAAAAACAAGCCAAAATATAGTTGGTAAAACTATTAAAAACATAGAGATGACAAAAGAAAAGAAATCTCGCTCTAAAAGAACTATTTGTCAAGTACCTTTTTTTAGTAACCCGGGCGATCTGCCACCCCGGATTTGTCGGACCCTACATATCTACTTATGAGTAATTCCACAAGCTGTGAAATTTCCCGCATTTAACGCTTAACACGATAATTATACGGTTTCTGTTCTATACGCTAAAAATTGTTTTCAATTTTTCTTTTCACTGTAAAAATACACATTACGCAGTTTTCTATTGTTTTTAATTCTCATTTGTAATAGAAAGGAAAAAAATATATAAATCTTTCGAGATTTAGCGTTATGTGCGGAACATTTCACAAGGAAATGCTGTGGAACCCTTATAGTACATGTGTGTGGGTGGGTACATGTATTCTTTGATTTGGGAAGTTAAAAAACAAAAGTGTTTCTCTCTCTGATAGAAAAGGTTTTTAAAAAAAACATTGTATCTATAACAACATACCTTTTACGTAAACTGACCCCTTTGGTTTCTTAGTCATAGCAATATTCTAAGATGGAAATTTTCCCATTATCATTCGATGTTTGAATAATTTTTAGAGCGATCTGGTATTTTAGCGAAATAAAGTCAAATAAAATAAAAACTTTTAAGATGAATCAAGTCTTGAAACATCTGTGACTCAAAGCATAAACGTTAGACAATATCATATTCCAAAACAAAAAACGCAATTTTTTATTGTCGCAGCTGGTATTAACTACGTAAACGAAAGAAAAAAGAAAAGCAGATTTCCAAATTTTCAACAGACAAAACACGCAGGATGTCTGTCATATGCGGCCATTTTTCACACAGGGCCGAGCATCCATCTTCGAAATCCAATGCATCACTTTGACGCTTAGCATTCCTTCCCGAGAAGAAAGAGAAACGATTGGCCGGGCATTCTAATGAGGATGGAAATGCAAAATAAACCGAAAAAGGCTCTTTCCTTGCGGGAGAAAAGTCAAACACTGGGTGCTTCCTTCAAGGGACGGATTAAAGACGCTGCAAATTTATCGGCATCAATCATTGACACAAATACTTTTCTTCGATTTTCAATGCGTACTTCAAATTATGACCTCTAACAGAAATACATTACACTTCTGGCAAAATAAAAAAAAAAGAGTTAAGGATCAGCTTACAAGACCGAAAATTTAAATCTCATAATCCTCATGTCACATATGTAATAGCCAATGATCGAGTAACGCTACTGACGTCATCAACAATGAAACTCGCGCCACGGCATGATAATTTGATAATATGTTTCGGTGCTGTTTAAAATGCAGGGAAAGGCTTTATAGTGAACTGGATCCAGTAACTTAACTGTTTTACTGGTAAGACTGCCATTTCAGGGGAATGAAGAAACGGAAAAAAGGTCAACAATGAACGCTATCTATTGGAGTTTAGGGTTCTTCCACTTCAGTTAAGGTTAAAATTTCAACTACTAAAATATCACCAAACAGGCAATGTCTTCGTGCAAATGTAGAAGCAGTTTTCACCTATCATATCTTGACGGACAATTTTCTATTCAATCTTTACTAATAATAAAGCTGAAAGTCTCTCTGTCTGGATCTCTCTGTCAGGATATTTCTTTCTCTGGATATTTAGACACGAAACACCAGATATTGAGGCTGGATCTCTCTCTGTCAGGATCTCTGTGATGCGCATAGCGCCTACACCGTTCGGCTGATTTTCATGAAATTTGATACAAAATTAGTTTGTAGCATGAGGGTGTGCACCTCGAAGCGGTTTTTCAAAAATACCATATTGTTCTTTTTCTATTGAAATTTTAAGAAAATTTTACCGAGCAAATTATCACAACGTGGACGAGTAAATTACCAAATTATCATAACGTGGAACCGTAACAGGGGCACGTAAATTGGCGGCATAGCAAATCGGCGAGAAATTCATCATCTATTATTTGTAAATATACAGGCGAACCAAATGACCTTTTAATTTTCTACTACGGGCAAAGCCGTGCGGGTACCACTAGTTAAGAAATACAAAAAGAGAAAAACGTCCAGCATTTTTTCAATTTTGATGTTTTGAACTCAAGTTATGTTTTTCGCAATCACGAATTACGAGAGGGCGCTACTCGTTGATTTTCTTGTTTCTTGGAACGAAATGGAAATGGCCAAGAAATATGCACCCGTCATATTGTGACTGGTGAGTTGCTAATACGAGGCAGAGGCATATATATTTTTTAAAAACGAAATGGTGATTAGGATGCGGTAAAGATAAAGAATATCCACTAGTATAATATACTTATCATGAAGATTATTTACAGCGCATAATGTTTTGTATTTTTATTTATTATTAATCTTAAATGATGGGAATTAGTAATCGGGAAATTTTGTACTTAGATGAAGTTGTGTTTGTATGTTCATCTATCTTGAAGTTTCTCTTGAAGAAACGCAATTTTACAACCCCCCATCCTTTTTAAAAGTAAAATTTGCTTAAGTTAAGCCTTGAATGAACGCAAACGATTTGTAACAGTAACGGCGAAAATTAGGCATCTTAATAAATATTAAAACAACGAGTTATCTTACTCTCGTCGTCATGGTAATTTAAAAAATCAGAGCAACATCTACATTGATCAAATGAGGATAACAAGCAATTCGTGTAAATTTTAGTTATTTATCTCAGTTTCAAAATGATACAAAGGGATTTAAAAGGTCTAAAATTAAACAGATCTCTTAAATTTCACTGACCAAATAAATGAATAAATAAACCTTTTTTTTAGTTATTTAAAAAGAAAAAAAGGGGGAAACAATCATAAATCAGAGAAAAAAAAATTTCTAACTATTATTGAAGAGAAAATTGCTTACTCTTTCAGGGTATATTGTTGAATGTATGTGCCAAATGTTGTTTTAATCCATCAAAGCCTATGAATTTGTATAAGGAGCGAACAAATACGCATTCACAAACGAAGTCTTATAACGATCGATTTTAGCAGTAAACAATTCTCATGACGTCATTAATAGCACATACTGATATGACAAAGATTATTATCTGATACAGAATAATAATTTTTGTTAATGAAAATGAAATTACTAATTGCAGCTCAGGAGTATCTTTGATAATGCAATGTATTTGATCGCATCCTCTAAATGCTAAATGCTAGCCAGAGTAGTCAAGGATATCGTTGTAAGAAATAAATAAATAAGTTGATAAATGCCCAAATAGAAAATGCGAAAAGTGGCGAAAAGGAGCACCGCAATTTATTTATTTTCCATTCTGACTCAGTTCTATGAATCTATGAAAGGTTTAAAAGAGGCTCAAGTTTCGCGGATCCGTTCCCCCGAAGTAATACCCTCTAAAACCCAACAGGGACGTGCGGCCCATGAGAAATGGGGAGGATAGCCTGCCGAGAATTCAGTTTTTCCCATTTATTTTACATCGCTATCGATATCTTCAGGCAGAAAGGGTAAAAAGAAGTGTTTCTTTTTCGCTCTATTCATTTCTGGACAAAGACATTGTCCGATGAATCAGATCAATTCGAGTAACAGAATATGACATCATCAACACCAACAAAAAATTTTAATTAAAGCTAAAAACAGAAATTCTGAAAATGATTTATGCATACAGTCGAACCTCGTTAAAACGAACTTTCTCTAGAGATCTTTAAAATCAATTCGTCTTTTGCGTAAAACAATAAACAGTAAACAATAGGACGCGTTCGAGTAAACGAGGTTCGACTGTAATTTAATTATTTCTTACTATGCTACACTTACTATAATATAATAGTCTAATGAGTCGCAGCAGCCAATCAAATTAATGAAACGTCATGACGTTACTTAAAAGTATTGTGCAGTAATAAATCATTTAAGAATGACAGCTGAGTTTCCAATTGAAGGCTCACCTCCATTTCAGCTTGAAATTTGTTTAAAACAATTTTAATTCACCTTCTAATTACCTTGGCAAATTCGAACAAATTTCATGTTATGCAGAAAAATCAGGACTTACTATTGATAGGTACTTTTAATATATATGAGTTTTTTCATCCACATTTTAAGGGGTATTAGGACTTTTAAAATGTTAACACGCCACGATAACAGCGTGCACTTTCTCGTACTGCTGTGCTAAGTGCATGCATAATTCTAATATTGTTTTTAAAGTATTGTCATATGCTTTCCTCAGGACGTAAAGCTCAATTTAAATTTAAAAAAAATATGAAAAGTTTCCTTTTTGAAATTGTAAAAATAAACATCAAAAACTACTAGCATTTTGGTAGAAAATGTGATTTTTTTTTTTTCCATTGAAAAAAGGGTTCCTTGGAACCCCGAAACACGTGTGTGCAATGTCCCACAAATTTCTGCCACTTACATTGTTTTACACATACTTTGTTTCACGGCTTAGTTATTTTTCTCATACACAAAAATTATCTATTTTTTGTCATGTAGTTAAAAAGTTCTGTAAAATGCATTTTCCCCCTGTCGATTGGCGACTTCAGTTCCTGTAGCACGCTACCTCATGTGTCAGCCAAACAAAACTTTTCATTTTTTCCCGATTGCCTATCAAAAGTGTGAATTATTTCTGTAGCACGGTACTGATTCAAGCATTTTCATCATCTTGAAATAGGGTTGCTTTTATGGTTTACATGACACAATATTTTCGTTTGCTGAAATTTGCATCTGTTTTTATAAACTTTTTTTTTAATTGTTATGAAACAATGTATGTGAAAATACATTTGAAATAAAAAAAATCACTTGATGTTCGATCACTTGAATCACTCGATGGGAAAACCATTGTAAAAATGGTTTTGGTATAGCCGTTGAAAGCTGCATACATTTGAACTCGTTTATCAAAAAAAAAAAAAAACGAATAGACTGCAATATTTGCTCATTTCAACCGAGTGCCCGTTTAAGAAAAAAAAATGTTGAAAGTTCCTACCTGATAATTACTACTTGCAAATTTGCTTTGAGCTGCCTTATTGACTTTTCTTGTGCTATTTTGTTCGAGGATTTTTTTTTTTTTAATTCATCTGCATTAACTTGAATTAAAGCTACAATATTCTCATAAGTGTACTCCAAAAGTGATAACATTGGCATCAACAAAAATAAAATTTTCTAATGTTTCTCTACTCCACGAATTTTAAAAAATCTGTCTTCCGTTTGTCTTTACAGCATTGAAGGAAGTTTTCTAAGATACGACACATTGAGCTGGAAGTCAAGAGAGAGATTTTATGAATCACAGAAACATTGCTCGTTTTAAGCGGGTTTGCTCATTAAAAGCGAGTTGTGTCCCATAGACATAATATTGAACTAAACAAAAATCTTTCGGATTTTCTCTATAAATCCGGTTTCTCGTTAAATCAGGGCTCGTTATAAGCAAGTTCTACTGTATTAAAATTACAGAATAGGTAAAAGGTCAGTCGTCAGCATAATTTTCTCATCCGTATCTTATTCCTTAACATTTTCAGGAAGCATTTTCTACTTTTAATTTATGCTGTGCTGTAGATGAAAAAATGTATGGGAAACTTACCTTGGGGTTTGAGGGGGGAGGAAATCACCACAAGAAAATGTGGTCTAAAACATGACATTATTTTTACAATAAAAATTAAAATAAACGTTTCGGGCTCGGCGTCCTCCCGTGTACTCCATCCCCCTTCCCCACCAGCTACAGCACTGCCAATACGTATTTGCACACAATTACATAATTAAGCTTCTGAATACAATATAAGTATGCTTTAAATTTTCAACAGATGCTTTATACATTCCATGAAATTTAAGTTGACACAATGAATATTTAAACTAAAACAGCACATTTGCATTACCAAACAATTTTGTAATCAATAAAATACTAACTTCTATAAGAAAAGAATTGAAACCTTTGCATAAAATTATAGGTTACCAATATTTTTGAAAATTCATTTCTTTTCTACTATACGTTAGAAAATGAAGAGTCATGTGAAGTGCAATAGAGTTTGCGTTTTAAAAAAATTTTCATAGGACATATCGCGAAGAGAACCAATAAGCAATATAGTATAACCAATAAAATACAATGAAATTTCCTTTTTTGTATGAATATGCATTTTAAATACCTACTTAATTCAAAACTAACGCTCAAAATAGCGATCAATTTCTCCCAGCAGGATACTAAATAAACACAAAAAGTGCAATTTATTTCAGAATTCGTTACGCTTTGGGGAAAGATCTGTTTCATAACTATCTTAAACAAAACTTCTACTATGGTTAGAATGTAGGGGAGTAGGGAAGGATGGAACAAATTTAACAAAAATATTTACAAATTATTATCTACCACTACAACACAGTACATTCATGGGGTCGTGCAATAGATTATAGTTGTCTAATAAACAACAGGGCGTACTTGGTGTGTCAGTTCGACACCACTGCAGTTAAACTATAAATTATAAAGTGTTTTCGAGTAACAATCCTATGTAATTTTGTTACAAAGCATTGTTTTTTTGCTGCAATAAAAGATAAGTCTGCTTGTTTACGTATGTGTTTCACATATTACCTAGAATACCTGGATTATCCAGATTTTCCTTTATCTGGATTTATTTTGGTCACTGTCGGTTAGGATAACGGAGGTTGGACTGTATTTTAGTCCTGCGTCAGAATAAAGTGACGAACGGAAATAAATTTGCTATATAAGTCCTAAATTTCGGGAAAATTTTCACTTTAAAAATTTGTTTTTGTTTTAAAGTAACACGAAAACTTAAAATAGCAGATTTTTATCTAGCATAGTAGATTTTTTTAACTAGTAACAAGGAAAAAAAAAGACTTATTGAATGTATTTATTCGAAACTTGCCAATTTTCTTTCTATTGGATGACCGACTTATATGCCAAATTTTACTCAAATCCGTCAAGGAGTGGAATAGTATACTGTGGCTCCTTTAAGCTGAGCAATGAGCTTGACAATATTTACTTCTTTTTAGATAGTTCAATAAAAAAGGGGCATGTTTTTGGCGCGGATTTGAGTTGCAATCCCTACGAGAGGCCATGTCAGCCTAATCAGACACTAGAGGCCCGGTCATTTGAGGGGCCTGATTCGGAGCCGGAGCAGTATAGGTTTTATAAGGGAGGGGTCTCGGCGATCAAACTGATAAGGGACCAGTCTTGGCTTAAAGGGGCCCCTGTTCAGTTGGAAAAAATTTTAAAAACTGCTAAGAAAGTATGATTACATTGAAAAACCAACGTAAATAAAGCTCAAATTAAATCGAAAATACAGCATATAGCTATTTCAAGGCTGCAATGGAGCCTCTTCTTCAGTGCAAAAAATTCAGTACACAACCAAAAAGTCGTAGGAGAACTGAACGTCAAGCACGTGGACACCGGTATTTATACCAAATAGTTCAACTAATAGGAGTTCACGACAAGAGACGACAACCAACCAATCAGCGAACTACAAGTTATACCCCGTGGCGCGCAGCAAGGAGAGGAGACAACCAATCAGAAGCCTAGAAACAAAAAGGGTGGGAGAATACTAACAACCCGAAGAAGCAAATTATAAAAACTGCTTCCAAGTATCAGGTAAAAATAAGAGTGCTGGAAAAATCATTGACTAGAGAATGGAATTTTTTCCAAATATATTTTTGCTAAGAAAGTAGTTCAACTTACTCAGGGCCAATCACCCTTCTCTATTAACCCTCAAAAAAGGTAAACATTGTCAACTTATCAGGGCCACACTGTATTGTTCACACAAACAAACAAGTAAACATATATATGCTTTCTATAAATATTAGAGTTCTTTATAAAAGATAATAGGGACAAGAATCTTTAATTTGATTTGGTTATGAAGCACAAGCCTAATTATCAATGGGGGGGGGGCTCGTTCCTTGAAAAAGTAAGAGGGCCAGATCATGGGTGCACTCCCCTCCACCCCCCCCCTCCCCTTGGTTTAAAAAAAAAGAATTCAAAATATATATATATATTTTTTTTTTTAATATTTAAACTTTCTTTTTTTAATTAATAAAATTAAATTTATTTTCGCAACTAAATTAAAAACGTGAAGAAGTAATAACTTTTAAGGTATGTTCAAAACTAACATGAAAAAAATCTAAAAAATAATGATTGCTTTTTTAAATTGTCGTTATAGTAAGCTAATTACTTGAAGACAAAGAGTCAAGAAAGGAGCAAACGGTCTAATATTGTGCAAATAAAGGTTTCCTCCTTTACTGATGTTTACTTTACATATCCTGAATCGCTTAAGAACATTCAAGCTATGTAAAATAAACAGCATACAAGTAGGGTTATGGTCTCTGCGAATCCTGCTGTAAATATCGAACTTCAATGCATTGGTGTTGAGAGGAAAAAACACACATACACGCACGCACAGATAATCCGCGACAATGTATAATCCGCACCTCATTAATTTTACACTTTTTAACAGATAATCTGCAGGATGCAGGAAATTATATGCAGGATAATACGGTGCAATCTTTTTTTTTTTCTTTAATTTCCAGCACGTACGCACAAAAAAAAGGGAAATAAATAAAAAGGTATAAATTATTGTCTTCTGAAAAAAGTGAGGGGGCCCGGGCCCCCTCTGGCCCCTCCCACGAGTCGCCACTGCTAATTATGCCTTTGAACAGAAATAAACACAATAGTAAATTCAAGAAAAGTATGATGTGCGAATAATATGCAAATAGTGTTAACCCCTTTCTACTAAAGGGCGTGATTAAGCCATCCATTATAAACGCAACTATTTAGGCTTTAATCACCGGAGAGAGAAGGAAACATTACAATCTTCACCATTAGGCACTTTAAAATAGCATTCATGTCAACTTTAGCGCGCAATCAGGCGATGGTATTTGCCCCAAATGGATAATGAAGGCTTTTAGAAACGTTATTATTAGGACATTAGAGCAACTCTTTAGCTCCTTGTTGAAGTATAAGGTTAAATGAAAACTAGTCACGCCGATTAGAGCAGTTCATTTGGAGGGAGTGGAATAGTGTCAATAGTTAATAAGTGTTCCGGATATTAGAATGAAGGTACAGTGAAACCTCAATAAGTAGTCGACCAGTTAAGTGGTCACTCCGCTTAAGTGGTCGTTTTTCTTTAGTCCCGAGAAGGTTTCATTCACAGTAATGAAAAATGATCCTCCTTTACTGGTCACCAAATTTAATTTTACCCGGTTAACTAGTCACTCAAAAATTGTTTTTTAAAATTCCTTTTCCTTATCGGATCTTAGAAAATAGTGTCGGACTTAGTTGAAACGCAATGATAGTCATTTTTCCTTGATATCTTGATCCTCGGTTCTGGTCATTCAAAGCATACTTCTTGCTGTGACTCTGCCGAATGCCGAGAATATGAATCAAACTCTTTCCAGCAAGACAGACAAAATCTAATACCTTTAGAAAGTTAGTCAGTATTTAACACCCGTTCAAGGAACTACAACACAAAATGTGAAGCTTGATGTATGTTAGAAGAGATAGTTCTTTTCCGAAAGCAACAACTTCATCAGTCAACATTGAAAGATTGTAGTAATGTACCATAACTACATTAAAATAAGTTGTAGTTATTAAGTAATGTTTAAGTAAGAGAAAATAAAACAAAGTAACTATCATTAGTATTTTTCCCCCTTTTTAAAATTTCCATTAATTTATAGACATTGATTACATAAGTTATTGTTTTTCTCACAGAATTCTATTGCAATCTATATATATATAAATGGATGGATGTTTGTGGGTGTGTGGGTATATGTGTATGTTCTTTATACAAAGCCAGTTTTCGTTGGATTTATTTCAAATTTGTCGCAAAGGTAAATTGTTGCTCAGGAATTCATACAGGCGGGTTTTTAGAATTTTAAAATGACCCAAAGAGGTCTAATTTCATATTTTGAGTCATAAAAGTACTCTTTTCTGCACGAATGAATTTTTGTATAGTTATAAATTTAGTCTAAATGAAAAGCCAGTAAAAAACTGCCCTGGATGATGTTTTTCCAAAGATTAACTTTAATCGTTAAATTTGTGAACTTTGGTTCAAAGCAAATGAAAACGGTTATCAACATCTAACCACCAGGAGCTATTTTAAATGCAATCAACACAAAATGTATCCTGAACGATTGCCGTCAACGCTATTTAGCGAGAGCGTTAAAGCATGTTTGGCGAGTAAAGCCGTAGATATATAAGAAATGATGCTGTACATCGTTTCTTAAACTGCGACCTACGAAGCCCCAGGGGTCCATTGGTGCTACTTGATTTGAATGCTATCGTTAAATTATAATTTTTAAATATTGTTTAACTATAAAATCCACAGCAGTAAAGGTTTCGTGTATTTTTTGATCAGTGTTTTTCCCGTTAATAGCAGAGAAAATACGAACATGAGTAAGGTAGTAATATTGCATTCAATATTGACGTACAATCTTCGAATGTTTCAGCATTAGACTACTTTTATTAAAACCACATCTATTTCGTCCTTACAACATAAATTTAATTTAATGTTCTATGATCCTTATGAAACCAATTTGCAATATATAAGTTTTCTTTATACTATTCCTTGATTTACGTCGAATCTTTAAGTAATTCAGTTGAACTATAACCGATAACTTAATTCGGTTTAACAGAAGTCGCTCCAGGCGGTCAAAGAACAGGGGTACTAATAAAGCAAATAAATTGCAAAATAATCATAGTAATGCACAATAGCGGATTCGGAATTTATCTTTCAAAGGGGAGGGATCTTGTCAAGGCTTTCCTTACATGTATCTATATATATAAAAATGGATGTATATTTGTGTGTGTGTGTGTGTGTGTGTGTGTGTGTGTGTGTGTGTGTGTGTGTGCGTGTGTGTGTGTGTGTGTGAATGTTCCTCATACAAATCCAGTTTTAGTCAGATTTCTTCCAAATTCGGCACAGAGGTAAATTATTGCTCAGGACTTCATACAGGCTGGTTTTTGGAATTTAAAAAAGATCCAAAGAGGTTAAAGTTTATATTTTTAATCATAAAAAGGCTGTTTTCGACGTAAGGAATTTTCATATTTTTATGAGTTTGGTCTGAATGGAAAGCCTGTAAAAAATGCCTTAAATGAAGTCTCTTCAAAGATTAACTGTAATCGTTAAGTTCGAGAACCTTGGTTCAAAGCAAATGAAAATGTTCAGCATCATATAACCACCAGGAGATATTTTAAATGCAATCAACACAAAAAGTATACTTAACAGTGGCTGTAAAGTCGATCAGCGACAAGCGTAAAGCATGTTTGGCAAGAAAGCCGAACGGAAAAGAAATGCTACTGTTAATTGTTTTTTGAATAGCATCCTGCAAAGCAGAATGCATTGCGGTCTCCGACGGTAATACTTGCTTTGGTATTTCCATAGCAGTAATGGTAGAGCGAAATTATGAATCAGTATTTTCCACATGAACAGCCCAGAAAATACCAAAATTAGTTAGGTATCAATAATTCATTCATTATCTATGTACAAGCTTCAACAATTTAATGCTGGATGATCCTTAAAACCAATATGCATATGTTCTTTATACTATTCCATGACTTACGTCGGATCTTTACATAATTCGGTTCAACTAAGTTTAATCGCTAAACGCTAACAAAGAACAGGGGTAAAAAATACTAATTTCTCAAATAAATTGCAAAATAATCATATTTGTGCGTAGTAGCGTATCTGGAATTTGTTTTTCAAGGGGGAGGAGTTATGGTCATGACGCTTCTTACATGCACATAAACTACCATACTAGGATTGTCAATGTGTGCTAAAACTAAAGGTTGTGCACCTTTTTTATCCGCAAAACTACACGGAAATATAATTCGGCGGAATTCATACAGTTTGGGAGGGTTAGAGTTTTAAGTTTGGAAAAAATGCAAATAAATATTAATTTAAATTTAAACTGTATTAAACTACAAAAAATTGCTACGTTTTTTATATAAACAAATGTCTTCATTTGAAATTTTATATTACCTTAACGCTCGAGTAATAATACACCCGATAAAGCATCTTCGCCAACTAGCAATTATTTTAAATCTGTTAGCTGGTATGATGCAACTTTTGACAGAGATTATTATTGAAAAAGGCATGATGAAATATTGCTCCACAATATGAAGTTTTTTCTTCATCATGAAATAAACTGAACAAAGTTACATTCGCAATTACAAAGCTCAGTTCAATAACTGCTATTGTAAACAATCGAAAAATATTGGAAGTTTGTAGCTACCACTAAGCATTTCAACCGTCCTTAAAGAAGTGCTGTGAGATATGAATGGAAAATTATCACTGGAATAGCTTAAATTCTCTTTAACAGTATAGGGATAAGGTGAAACACTTTGTATCTCACGTGTAACTACCATGGACCTTTTTTAAACTTCAAGATATTGTAATCTTCAGAGAGACTTTCGTTTTCTATCACGAACAACAAGTCATAAGAGCAGTCGATTAAGTACTGTAGATGCATTTGAGATGTAACTATTTTCGATATAGATAGCTTTATGTTACTTCGTCGGTTGGCTTCACTCACAAATGTAATTCTTCTTGATGCTTTGAGCGGGACTAAGAAAAATATTTAGGTGAAAGTTTTGAGTTAAATTTATGGATCAGAAAAATTTGAATCATTTAAGTTTTAAATTTTTAGACTACGTTTCAAAACGGAAAATACATTTCGTTTACTTTTAAGCTGTGGATAAGGGGAACAAAATAAGCAACAAGATTCTGTAAAATATAAACAAAAGATTTGTCTATTAGGCAGTTGTAAGTACAAACACGACATTTCTTTTTAATTTCATGGACTGCAAATAATATTTAAAAAAAAAAATCTAACACGGATAGTGACCAAACTGCGTACGCCTATTTCTTTCTCTATAGCGCAGTTTAATTAACGGTTTTTAGATAGTTCGTTCAATAAGTTCACGTCCACTTACTTCTATTTTTATTGGTTTAAATAACTTAAAATAATAACTGTAATGTAGTCAATGGACCCATTCCCACCTCTCACGACCACTGTCTCTCAATAAATTACAATTTTGATGTTCTCTCTACCTGCATATGAGTGCGAGATATCATGTATAACATTTACGGCAAGTATTAGGTTTTAAAAATTTGAACAAGAACTTAAATCTTGAAAAATTTCAAATCGTTACAAGACATTAATATTACTGTCTAACTATCATTTTTACGTACGAAAATAGAAATTTGACGTCAATATAAGAAAATAAAATGTAGCTGACGTGCGTCTTTTTAGGTAAGTTACACTTATCCAATTCTACTCTATGGCATGGCCCTCACCATGGAAAGAGCGAGCAGACACATTTTGTAAAGTTTTTTTATAGTAAGCAAACTTTTTCTGCGAAATGTGCTTGCCTAAAAACATACAAAATAACTTACCACTTGGTCGCTTCATTCGAAAAACACCGCCAAAAAATCCGTAAAACGGAGTGTTATCGTTTTTTAACGACACAGACTGAATTCTTTATTTTCTGTACGGTGGGTTATCTGTTTAGCTTTTGGACATTAAGGATGATTTTAAATTAATCTGAAAATATTGTAACTGTGTCCAGGAAAACTATTTTGTATATATTTGTGCCTGATAATAGGAATTGATTTTTTTTTTGGCAAGTTCACGACTCTTTCTAAAGAAACATTCAATGATTTATTTCCGAATAAAATGCATGTGAAAACTACTGTTGTATTTTTTGATGTATTGGGGAAAACAAAACCTACAAAGGCAGCACAACGCTTTTCTTCCGAAGCATCACGTAAAAGGTTTTCCCACAAGATATGCAAAAGACAATCATTTGCCTTTGCCATTAAGACAATTTATGTACCGCCCGTCTGATTTAACCTCAGACAACGTACCATTGGACACTACAAAGCCCAAAAAATATTCCTCATACTTTTTTGCTTTAGGTTGATGTTACTTTTTCGGCAAATGCTTAATTTTCTGTGTTATTTAAAGTATTTTGAAGATTTGGAGTGTGAATGTAATTTTTTACGTTCATTTAGATAAAATTCATTCATTTGATTATCCAAAAGATATGTTGCATTGAAAAGCACCCGGGCAACGCCGGGTAATAAGCTAGTTCATTAATATTTGTAAGGCATTTTTTTCTTCCTTAATTTCCCACTCCACATAAGTAGTCACTCCGCATAAGTGGTCAAAATTTTTTGATCCCTTGAGTGACGACTTAACGAGGTTTTACTGTACAAACTTTAATGTCTTTTTGCAAACGGAGAAATAATATGTTCGAGTTATCAGCTCGAAGTGATAAATACCAAAAGCTAAAAAGAAACGGGTGTATATCGCATCCCAGGAAAGCACACCCTCCCCCAACGAAAGTGATATAACTTTAAAAAAAAACATCAACATTGGAGAGAAAACAAGGTTAAACGCAAGGTTTACAGCGGAAAATTTTCGGAATGGCAATTCTTAAAAACTCAATTGTATTCCATCTGTAATGAGGTTAGGGGAATGGATGGGATTCGGAACTCCTATTTGGAATTTTCGAAATAGAAGCTCTAAAAATACAATTTTAGATTATTTTTGGTGACTTTAAGGAGACAGGAGGTTCGGGGGCTTTCACACGGAAATGTCAGGGGTGTCCACCCCCCCCCCAGGGCCGGATCAAGGATTTTGGGGCCCATAAGCATTAGAAGTGTTGGGGCCCCCCTTACACTTGAATTTTATACATAATCTCCTATATTATTTCTGTAGCCAGTATTTCTGTCACCACGCAAAATCTTCCTTATTCCTTTATCAAATTTCATACTAACTTACCCTTCATTTTAAAGCTTATAGTTTTAGGTTCTGAATTGCCAATATAATGTTTATTAACAATTAATAGTGACTAAAATATGATTATGTTTACTTTTCATTTTAGATCTAGAAAAAAAATTTTTATACTCGTAGACATAGACGTAGCGTCGGAAGGGGGGGATGAGCCCCCCTAACTTGCTGGACGCTTAACCTTTTGCCCCAGAACTATAAAGAAATTAGCACAAAATCAAGAAGAGCGTATATTTTTTCTAATTTGTATGACCTTAAAAATGCATTCAGACGATCTTTGCTAACGTTAATGTTAGGGTGTAAAAGCGATCTGGGGGGGGGGGGGCGTTTCCCCGGCCATTTTCCAAGATTGAAACTTGAAAAACACAATTGGTTAATTCCACGAAACATGGGAAATAGGTGTTAAAAAAAATTATGGAAAAATGTCCCAACTTTTTTTGTATGTCCTCTGTATTAACTGAAGATTACAAGTTAGTATCTGGTAACTCCAGGTGAACCATTTTCTTTTCGTAAGAGAGCTTATTTTATGAGCTCACATTCGGATGAATTTTCTGTCTGCTAGAAGCAACTTTAAACATGCATGTTTTTATTGCTTTAGCCTGTTCCTGCTGACTAATTACATTTTTTTTCCGAAGGTTACATTCCACACACACATAAGACGATAATTATTGCAGTATGATTTAATTTTTCTCCTTAAAATATTTGAAAGAAGTAGATTATTAAATCATTAGATTCTATGTAACGTGAGTCACGAAAAATTCAATTTTTTAATATTTATTTATTTTATAGCTTGTAAATTAAAACATTCTTACTGTTTCTTCACACCTAAAATGTGATCACGTTTAAAAATGTTCCTGTTTGACAGTAAAAGATAGATAGAGAGAAAAGAAGGAAGGGAGCCTGTTTTTTTTTTACTTTTCCTTCTCTTTCTTTCGTTTTTTTCTTTTCTTTGCTTTTTTTTCTTAATACAAATACAAATGTGACGACCAGCAACAGGCTCTGGGCTCAGCTAGGCTGGTCCTAGTCAATTAATTAGTCCCCAATGAAGATCAATGGCTCTCTTAAAGCTATCCACCCCCTTTCTCATTACCGCCTCTTCCGGTAAGCTATTCCAAGTGCCCATGACCCTGCTAAAGTAGTAGTTTTTCCTGATTTCCAAGTTAGCCTGAGATTTAAATAGCTTAAAACAATGACCCCTTGTCCTGCTTTCCCCACAAAAAATTAATCCATTTACATCTTTCATTTTGATGAATTTAAATAACTGAATCAAGTCCCCTCTGACTCCTTTGCTCCAGGCTATACATGTTAAGTCTATTAAGTCTGGTATCAATCTAAATCTGAGAGTCTCCTTACCAATTTAGTTACCCTTCTTTGAACCCTTTCCAATACAAAAATATCTTTCTTCAGATAAGGCGACCAAAACTGAACAGCGTACTCCAAATGAGATCTTACTAAACTCCTATATAAAGGCAGAAGAACCTTCTTAGATTTGTTTGAAATAGATCTATTGATAAACCTAAACATTTTGTTGGCTTTGTTACTAGCAATACTGCACTGTTGACTAAACTTGAAGTCCTGATTTATTAAGATACCCAGATCAATAACATTTTCTGCCTGATTTATGACTGAACCCTGTAAACGATATCTCATACGCTTATTTCCATGACCTAAGTGTAGCACTTGACATTTCCCTACATTAACTGCCATACCCCATTTATCTGCCCACTTAGTAATATGATCTAAATCCAGGGCCGGAATTGAAAGTGTGGAGGCCCCGGGCCAACGAAGGAGTGGAGACCACTAATCAAGGTTTGAAAAGATCATCATATTTTCGAAAATATCCGATACTTTGATGTATATCCGAATATTTTGATATATATATATATATATATATATATATATATATATATATATATATATATATATATATATATATATATATATATATATATATATATATATATATATATCCGATATTTTCGACTGGTGAAAGTTAGGATATTTTGCAAAAATTTTATTGTGGGGGCCCCTTTGTTGTGGAGGCCCCGGGGCAATAGCCCCCCCCCCCCTGCCCTTCCCTAAATCCTCTTGAAGCTGTTTTACTTGTTCTTCATTTTCGACAATCCCCATAACTTTTACATCATCAGCAAAACAATTCATGCTTCCAGAAATATTTTCATTGATGTCATTCATAAATATAATAAATAAAAGAGACCCTAAAACTGATCCCTGAGGAACCCCACCTAAAACATCATTCCAATTAGAATGATTTCCTCTCACAACTACTTACCAGTGAGCCAATTTCTCAAAGTAAAGTCCCCCCAGAACCCAAAAGTTTTGTCGAAAAGAGAACTTTTTTCTTTCATATTTTCAGTTTTAAGATTTTTCCGGGGTCCCTAGGCAACCGCCTACTTTGCCTATTTAGTGATCCGGCCCTGCCCCCCCCCCCAAGAGGGAAGGCACAGGGGCGGCAAATAGGGGGAGCGAGAGGGGGCAGTTGCACCCCCAAATTTTTTGCACAGAATGATAAGACATGGGCAAATTTAGTTTACGTAAATTGAAAATCAGAGACCATATCGTCGCCTCAGAGCAACGTTAACTCAGAGCAACATAGAGCCTAAGACATTTAATCCCAGAAATAACACTAAGATATCCTACTGTTGCTCTGAAGCGACGATATGCCAAAGGTTTTTTTTTTTTTTACAAAACACGTCCACTGATTCTCGATAATAGTCAATGAATCTTGAGACATTTCTACTACACAAGCGGATTTTGCTATTTGGATGTAACTTAGAAAATTGTAAATCATTTGCAGCCCTTTTCAGAGCAGAAAAAAGTGATGGAGAATCACAGTTTGTTTCAACTAAAAAAGTAATCTCCTCGTGCGGACTAAATATTTTATACTTGTGTGTTTAGTGTTATGAGAAGACCAGTGGTGTGGCTGCACGATTTTACAAGAAATTCCTTAGTATTTTGCGTACGTTGTTACGCTTATATTTTAAATGTATATTTAGTTAGTGAGAGAACACCGATTCCTTTTGGTAGAAAGACATTTCAGCAACCCAATGCTTTGTATACATTCATAGAAAATTCTTACAAAAGACACACTATTTTTGAAAAAAGTCATTCATCAACAAATGCCTTTTCTGATTACTCTTTAACTTTGTCATTTCTGCACAAGATATTCTTCAAAAGTTCAATTTAAAAAAACCCTCCTTGTTAATTTTGGACTGTTTGAAAGCGACTCTTTCAAGGAAAAGCCAACGCCCTTTTACATGCGTATGACTTAGTTTGAATGTTTATTCGCTTTGTTTGTATTGTGGAAAGTTTAAAAAAAATTCTGTACTTTATCAAAACATCTTCAATCCGCTAACCTTAATTTTCGGTCTGTCCATGGTTCAGCTAAATCTACAGTCGAAACAGTTAATGAATTTTGCTTGGATGTATATTTCAACCAAGAGCAAAACTTAAAAAAAAATCTTAATTCGCGCCAATTTTTAAAAGGCGGAAAAAAATCCAAATGAATTTAGAAGGCGACAAAAATCAACATGATGATATAAAGTCGCAAAATTGAATTAGTATTTTGTATCAGATAATAGATTGTTTCTAATAAAATTAAAATAAGATTTGATGATAAAGATTTATCTGTATTGTTGGCCTTAAGCTCAATGTTATATTGATAGGTTATTGAAAAGGAGAAATAAAATGTTTCAATTATAAGTATAGCACTGAGCAAGAAGAATTGTTTTGCAAATAGCCACTATACTATTCAATGATGAAAAACGAAGAATAGCACAATATTCAAAGTTACATGGGTTATTTTCAAGAGAAAAATCTAAGAGATGTGTTTTCTAACTTTGTAGCTTCAACTGTTTTTCAACCATTCCAATTGGCTCAGCTAGTTGTGAAAAATCATTTTTGTGCATTAGGAGGTTAGAAAATTATCTTCGGAGCACAATGGGATAAAAAAGACTTTCATCTTTAGTTATATTGTCAAAAAAGTACGACATTGCATATTGATGGAATAAAGTAACACGATTTCCAGATTCTAAAAATCGTACATTAAAACTTTCTGAAAGGTAAAAACTAACATCAAAATATTTTCAAGAATAATTTATGATCAAATAAAATTATATTAATTAATATTTAAACTCTCTTAATAGCCTTATTTTTATAAATACTTAATCCATTTTATGATCCTATCTTGTTAACCAATATGTATTTTAATCCAAACTGAGATAACTCACATTTAAAAAACTCGACCCCCCAAATGAAACGTTGAAATGCCGCCCCTGGGAAGGCACACACTCCTTAATATCGCGAAGACCTCCTAAAAGTAATAAATACCACTTAAAACACCCCTCTTGAAAATTTCAATAACGCAGTCTGCGCCAGGACCCCCCCCCCCCCAGGTGGGCACCCTGGAAATGTCTCGAAGCATAAGACTTAAAAACGCATTTGTAGGCCATCTTTGGTAATAGTAGGAGAGGCAAAGGAATTCAGAGACTTTTCTAACGGTAATTTTTTGAAATTGAATTTCTAAAACGCTATATTACAAATTAGACAATATTCAAAGATGTTAAGTGAAGAGGGAATCGGAAGTTCACACCCCGAAAAGTTTTTGAATCACAGTCTTGAGAACGCAATTATAAGCCATCTTTGATGACGTTAGGGAAAGGAATGGGATTCTTAAAATTTCCAAGAATTTTCTCGAAAATGAAGATTTTAATTCACAATTTCAGATCTCCTTTAATGATGTTGGAGAGAGGCGAGGTTCGGTGGCTTTCCGCAGAAAATGTTTCGAAGTTAAAATCCTAAAATCGCTATAGGGAAGCATTAATGTACTAAACGTACCTATTTTGACTATAAGATATTGCTACAAGTTCTGTAAATAGTAATTATTTTTATGATTAATTTGTTGGAATCTGGCTGAATTGGGCGTTTATTCCATTATCTTTCATCTAAAATTATTGTAATAACGTAAACTGTAAATAGTTTCTTATAATGTATATACAACCCCCTAACATTCGACTGAAGTATACGGTCCGCCTATTTTTCATTGATAAGATTCGTGAATGAATAAAAAAAGAAAATCGAGAAGCATTTCGAATTTTGTGGAAACTTCTCTTTCGAGATTTATAAATAGCCACGGCCAACAGCAGGAGTCAGTCTCGAGTTAGTTTTTGCTTGTGAATCGTGTCAGCGGTACGCTGGAGAGCATGTATTAGCTCTGTTTTGTGAAGCCTTTTGAGCTGTATTTTTGCATATTTGGATGTAAATACGTGTGTAACCGTTGAGTTTAAGGTGTTAATTGATATTTGCTTAACTGCTGATGATTGATTTAGCAGTTGTAACTACGCTTCCTGTACATAGCTGTAAATAAATCTCTTGTGTTTTCTCAAGAACTGTGTCGTCCTTTCAAGAAAGTTTGAAGTTGTATCACAAACTCTTAACAATATTATTATAAGGGACTTATAAAACTCAAAAATTCACCATCGTCACATTCAGAAAACCAATGTTCAATTTTTTAATGAATTCTGAAAAATCCTGTAGAGAAAAAGGGGTGCGGCCAAAAACGTCAGCAGCTGGATCTCCCGCATGTGTCAGCAATGATGGTTTTAAATTTTTAACGAGAAAACGAGATTCAAATTTTTAGAAATGCATTACTTGGCGATTTTTCCCAATTGCGGGAACCCAATTAATTCTGTACTTCGGGAAATGTTTGTAAATTTACTGTCAATCGTTATTAACATTAATAAACAAAGGAATAAATATTTAATATTTTTATTTCTTTTTTTTCTTTTTTTTTTTGTTACTAAATATTTTATCCATAATTTGGTATTACATAATACTTACAAGAAATAAAAAGACACAAAATATTTTCATTTAATTAAAAACTGAAGTTCAAAATCATTTCAAAATAAATTATCAAACAATGTACGAAGCTTAAAAGCAAAATCTATATTGAGTAACCCTTACACGATAAAAAATTCTTTGTATTATGTAGTCACATACGTTTTTGTCTAGTCTATTCAGTGATCAGAACAGGCTATGAGACTTTAGAATTTGATAGTGCGCAGTTATATATTCGGGGAAAATATTTTCTTAGTGAAATAATAACTGTACAATGGGGTGGTTTCCTTCAGACAAAAGTACTACTTTTAGTCATTGAAATGGAGAGAATGAGCAAAAAAAAAAAAACATGGACCCAGAAAATACTTTAATTTTCCTAACAGTTTTTTTAATTAATTTTTTTAAATGTCCGATTTGTCAAACAAGGCGTGGTCTTTATGACGTCCCAGATAATGTACTTTGGGCGCATTGTCTGCCGCGATTCCACGTTATGATAATCAGAAGCGAATTATTTTGCGCTCTACGCTTGCTATCAACCATATCGTTGCCAATACACGTGAGTAAAGATGCGAATTAAATATTTTGCACTGTGAATGGCAACACGGAATGGCATTTCATTATTTGTGATGTCATCGGCAGAAGTAAACAATGAAAGCGCTCCGATTTAAGTATTTTTTTTTAAATATTAAACTTAAACAAATTATTTAAAAAAATGGTCAGATCCTATGTTTTTAAGCGTGCTCTTTCAGAAAAAATACTTTTAAAATTTTGGAAACGACCCCATTGAAACTGACGTAGTACAGGTTATAAACCCTTCAACATAGTTGTTACTTAGGTACACGTTTCATATTGAAGAATTTTCCTTTAAAACATGATGCTTCTCCTGCATTTTTTACACGTGTTCATATTGGCCTCAGGCCTGTTTACATGTGCCCTTCTCTAGGGGCACATGTGAACAACTGCAAATGTCTTTTAAAAATACCATAAAGTAAAGAAATATTTTTTTAAAAAATTCCAAAAATATCCATGACAAAATATTTTTGGAAAAATATAGAGATGAAAAAATTGTTTACATGTGCCCCGTTTTCCCCCACAAGGCGGAAAAAAGAGCTTTTACAGACACTTTTAAACAGGAAAGTTGAATCAAGGAAAGCCTAGAAAATCTACATTGTTTGAAAAAGATTCAAAAGCCCAAAATCCACAAATGTATGTTTGCTCAAATTCAACCTTGAAATAGATTTTTTAACTTTATCTACAAATTTAACTTTATAGTTAACATTAGTCATTTTTGTTTCTGGTCAAGATTAAAAAGCTTGTCCCTAGTCCCACCAAACAACGACAAAGCAAGTACAATAAAAGCTAATAAAAAAAAAATAATTAATGTATAATTCAAGGAGGATAGTGGACTGAATTTTCTGAAAAGTGCGAAGATTTCTGAAACTATGAGGAAGCTCTACCCCCCCCCCCCTAGCCCCTTTGGTAAAAACTCCCCAAAAATGTGAACAAAAATCGTCGAAATCATCTATAAATATCCTTTTTACAGTTTCTTTTTTTTTATACTTTTTCAGTTTTGGTATGGCAACCGGATACAGCAACCTTAAATTTTCGGGTCACAGAAAAAGTTCATCAGAAACAGCCACTAGCGCAGACAGAACTTACCTTCTGATGAGGAGAAGTCATAACAGCCCAAAATACAACAATTGAATTGGCAATCTTGCTAAAATTAAAGGTTCTGAGAGAAGGGGGGGGGCAATCAAGGGGGGAGTTGACCCTCCCCTTGCAACCCCTTAACACAGCTCCATCTGAAAACTTTTACACAACACGATTTCATTTCATTCATTGTGGCTCTCAAAAGAAGTTATATTTGTTGCTCCATACTCTCCGCAAAACACTAGTTTGTAAAACTCTCAACTGATAGAAGGTACGCTGCCCCCCTCCCCCCCACACATACGCATTCTTTTCCATCATTAAAAGTTTATTCATATTTTTCACGTAAATGAAGAACGAACGAATTCATAAGTCTTTGATCATAGATTTCTGTTACGTCATTTTGATTAAAATATCGAATGCCCAAGTAAGCTTGTGAATAGGATGAACTGATTCCTCAATTGATAGTGTTGTTGAAAGAGCTATATGGAAAATATTTCATAAATTGCATAAAATTGCCTTTGCAAACATCTGAATTGCATAAAATTATGTTTAACAGAAAGGAAATCAAGAAGAGTCACTAGGAGTAAAAGGATACAGAATTTTAATGTTTCAACTTTCGATCCTTCCCTTTCATTTGAGCGCATTATTGAGACATAAAATTGTGTGCACTGTATTCAAAACTACACTTTCTGGAAAATTTAGACTTCCTGACTGTTTGTTAGCGAATGCAATCATATTTCTTTTTACCCCATAAACTAAGAGGTAAATGGATAAACCCGACTTATTTCATCATGAGGTTGATGTAGGTAAATGTAATTTTTTAATTACATGCTAAGTTTATGTAATTTGCTCCCTCACAACACGAAAATTTCGGCAGAAAACAGATCAACAAATTGCTCTTCCTTCTTCTTCTTCTGACCAGTTGATTGATGTGCATTTGCTGTCAAGACTGATAAAAATCTGATCAAGCAGAATGAATCATCATCTTATTTTTTAAAGGAATTAATATAATTACTGCACAATACTATTATAGTGCTGCATTTTTTTTTACTACAAACTGAACGTACCGAACTGTTTATTGCATATAGGCATAAAAGGAACCTGTATACCAAATTTCATAAAAATCTGTTACCATGCGGCCACCACTTTTTTGCGAATTTTGCTCATTTCGCATGGAATGACCCATACACTTGATATTTTTGAAATTTTCGAGAGGTGGCCATGCTGGCATTGTGCTGGCATGCTGCATTCTTTATAGACTTCACATGAATTACGTTTTTTTTTTTTTTTCAATTTAAGCTAGGAAAGAGGATTTAAAAAACTATGCTTAAAACTTCCTCAGTGTGGTTTTATATCTCCTCGGTGTTGTTTTTATATTCTTTTAGATTTTGAGGAATAATAAAGAATTTTTTATATTTAGCTATAAAAAATGCTTTTAACTATTTTTGAAACTTTGTCAGGGTGGCCATAGCCTCCCTCTCATTGTTTTCCTTATTTTTAGACTTTTTATGTGTTAAGGGAAATTTTTTGCATTTTTGCTCAAAAAAAATGGGATTTTAACTGTTTTTGAAATTTCCTCAGAGGGGGCCATGGTCCCCTCCCTGGATCCGCCCATGATGTGGCGGTATATTCTATGCTCTTCTAAGGTGACAGAAATCCTAAAAAACGGCATCAAAATGAAATTTTCTCTTATTCCAGGGTTCGTATTCAATTTCAGAAAGAAAATGAAGGAGTTTTGGAGGAGTTTTGAAGGCGTAAAATGCGATTTTGAAGGAGTACTTTTGGGTTGTCCTTAATGATGTCACGCTTTTTTTCAACATATTTGACCACCTTCCCTTTTGTCACAAAGTGTCACACTTCACCTTACTACTCTCCATGTCACATTTTTCATAAATATATTGTTGCTTCGTGATTTCCGTTTTTGTAACCCTCTTAGCCTCGTGTCATAATTTCATGAACTCGTCTCCCCCTCAAAGACCTTTTTAAAAAGTAAAAACTGTGATTTACAAAGCAATTTTTTTAAACACAATCATTTGATATAGTACATTTATCCATGTATTTTTAAATATTTAAAAAAAAACTAGAGAAACTGACTTATGCTGCTGAGGTGGAGGGAAAAGCAAAAATCATAAAACTTAAAAAAAAATTAGGTTAGCACAATTAAAGCATGTTTTACTTCACTTATGAAATGTCTAAGTCAATTAATACTGTTTTCACCTTCAACTTTTATGACTTCTATAATCAATTTGTAAATAAAAAAATATATGAAATTACTATATTAAAATTGTCTTTTTACATTCGCCCTTGTGACAAAATTAAGAATTGTCAATCGAAATATTTTAAACTACTGCCATAGAGGAAGCTAAAAAAGAAGGAGTTTTGAAGGAGTTAAAACCAAAATGAAGGAGTTTGAAGGGTCCTTCAAAAAAATTTCCGAAATGAAGGAGTATTGGAGGAGTTTTGAAGGAGTGTACGAACCCTGTATTCATTGTATTCAAAATACAGCAAAACCCCAATTTTATGTATTCCGCTGGAATAGTGATAAAAAACATACCAAGCAGGAAAATGTAAAACTAGGGGCAGGGGTTAAAATGAAAGCATATTGCTTGAAAATTGACATTTTCCTCATAGACTAGTGGTATCCTGTTGAAACGTCCATCTTCTGTTTCCAAAAGACAAAAGTCTTTTGGAAACAAAAGATGCGACCAAGGTAAGACTACAACTTTCAAAATGAGTTAGCGATATGTTTCTTGATTAATCTTTATGCCTTAAGAATTCGAAAATATCATGATATTTTAATATATATCGGATATTTTGATATCTATCCGATGCTTTCAGTCAGCCCAAATTCAAGTCTTCCAAATAGTAAATGCATCTTCAAAACAATCTGTATTTTCTTATATTGTTATTATAATATGTATACTTAAAATTAAGGTTTCTTTTATTATTTATATTTAACATTTCAATTAACATTTTAATCAATTTTAATGAAATTCATTTAGCATTAGCTGTTTTACTCATTTTTCTTCTTTTAGCTAATTTTACACAGTTATAATATGATTGAGAAATAAAAAATATGTATTAGTTGGTGCACAGTCATAGGGCATTTTCTTTTTTCCTCAATGCTTAATATTAAATTAGGCACTTTTAATTGAATTAAAATTGTTGCATTACTAATAATTTCATGAATATAAAAAAGGAATACTATAATACTTTGTTATATTAAATAATGTATTAATACATCTTTAAAATCTAGTACATAATTTTTTGGTTATTTTCAAAAATAAATGAACAATATTACTATGAGTAGTATAATTTTTATGTTGAAAACACCGTGGTTGAAAAAATAAATATCAAAAATATCATGATATTTTCAAAATAAATATTGGATATATATCATGATATATATCGACTGATATATATCGGCGAACCCTGTGCCTTACCAATAAAAACAAGTGGTGTCTTCCCACTAGCACATATCTTACCCCATTCCATTACAGATTAGGGTCATTGACGCCGTTCAACAATGCAAGAAGGTCTTGGAGACAAGGGTAAGTGCTAAACATCATAAAACTTTGGCATCCCTAAAGACATCTTAATGTAAGGTATTAGATAAAATGTCAGTAAGTGAGTTGCAGCCTGAAACATTTGTGACTTGTTGAAAGTCCTGTATTAAGGCTAAAGGCAATCGCTTTGAAAATTTGTAAATATATTGAACAAAATGATGTATTCATATTGATTTTGAAGTTTGGTCAAAAAAATTTTATTAGCGTTAAAATTACAATGTAGTATTTCTTGTCACCCTGTTATTTCTTGTCACCCTGCGTATAAACAATCAAAATAAACGTTCATATATCAACTATAAGGGCTGAAGAACAGAAGAGGATTTATCTGCTTCATGAAAACTTCAATGAAATTTTTGAATTTTTAGAAGAGTTAATTTTAATAAATTACTTCGTTAATTTCAAACAAGAGCTCCAAACTGCACTGAAGCACTCGCCGTGTCAAGAAATTGTGAAAACTAGTGCAAACTAATAGTAGGTATTAGCTACATAAATTTCTTCACGGGAGAAATTACATAACTCAAGCCTGCTAATTAATCTAAATTGCCACAGTTGGGATTAGAATTTTCATTGTCATTTAACAAAAGAAACCTACTTTTTTAACCCCCGGCACACAAAGGAAGGGGGTTATAGGTTTGATGTATCTGTGTATCTGTCTGTGGCACTTTAGCACCTAAACGGGTGGACCAACTTTGAAAAACAAAATTATGTTCAAAAGGCGAGTTGATCGACAGTGTTCTTAGGTTGTGTCTAGCTAAGTCGTTAATAAATGTCTAGGAGGACATTGACAATGATATTAATTTAAAACCTCTAAAAGGTATTGTTGCAATTTTTGAAGTGAAAACATATTTAAAAATTTAGTACCAAAATAAAGAGTTTTTTTTCTGCATCTGATAGAATGTGTTTGGAACTTGCCATGTTATATAGAATTCGAATTATAATGCTTTTTTAAAGCAGATTTCAAATACAGCTAAGCCTTTATTCACGCGTTTGGTAACTGAATTCATTGTTGGTCAACAAGGAAATTATAAGCAATGATTTTAAATTTTTATCTGTTGCCAGTTTCTATTTTTTAACAAATAAAATATTTGTAATTGATTTTTAATAGCATAAGGCTTTTAAAAGGATTTTCAATTTTCCCTCTTGATTCTACATTTGCGACTCAGTCGGGGGTTTTTTTAATTTTTAATTTTATTATTATGTTTTAATGCATAACACAGTTTTATCTAGAAAAGGTTTTGTCAATCCCTCCCTGGTGGTGTTGGAGGAAAAAAGTTGGGATTAGGACAAATCAGCAATTTTTTTGAATTAATGTCAAAATTAGCCATTTCTGGATATTTTTGTTAATGTTGGTCAGATAGGAGGGGTTGGAGTTCCTCCCGAATATTTTTCAAAATTGAAGTTAAGTTTAGGCTATCTTTGGTGCCTATATTAGGAGGTTGAATTCTTCTCCACGAAATTTTCCGAAGATAAAAGTTATACAAATGTAATTTTAGGCCATCTTTGGTGACATTAAGGGAAATTGGCATTGAAAACCTAAAAACGAATTTTAAGTTATCTTTGAAGTGTTAGGAGAATGATCAAGTTTCAAAAGGTTATTGGGGTTTTAGAAATTCTATTTCAGGTTATATGTTGAGATGTTAAATTTGGAGGTTTGTACTCTCGCTTGGAAACTTTTCAGAATTGAAGGCCTAAAAGTGCACTCTATATTTCTGAATAGTAGGAAGAGATTAAGTTTAGGGCTCTCAACTGATATTTCTCAAAATTGAGGCTCTAAAACTTTTAAAGCTATCTTTTGCGATGTTAGGAGAAGCAAGGGATGACTCAGGAACTGTCTCCTCTAAAAACACATTTCAAATCTTTGGCAAAGTTAAATAATTGAAGGTAAAGGGGAGTTTGTCTACTAGAAATTGCTTGAAATTGGAGCCCAAAATTCTATTTTTTGGCTTTGTTTGGCCACGTTACAGGACTAGATCAGGTAAAGCAAAATTTTGATTTTGAAGTTCAAAAAATGAAATTTTAGTAAATCTTTGATAATTTTAAGCAAAGAATGGTTTTAGAGGTTTGCCCCTAGAAATTTTATGGAATTAAAGGCTGAAAAACACTTTTAGGCACTGAATATACACAGGCCCGGGCTGGCCAGGTCGGCTAGTCGGCGATCGCCGAGGGCCCCCAAGCTAGGAAGGGCCCCCAAATGAAGCGAAAAAAAAAATCTGTAGCAAAAAATGATTTTACAATTCTTTGATTTCATTGTAACTATTTCAATCTGTTTCCTTATACGTTTTGCCAGGATCAGGGCCTGAATACTGAATAGACCAACTAGGCTGTGGTATAGGGTCCTTGCCTTTTAGGCCCCCCCCCCCCCAGTGGCTAAAGTTGTCTTAGCTAATGACTAAAAGTAAGATTTGACTGCATAGTGGCCCCAAAAAATCTTTGCTTAGAACCTTCCTATATCTTAATCAGGTCCTGTCCGGGATGCTTTTGATCACTCTTTCTAGTTTTATACAAATAGCACATTGGGCCTAATTAAAGCCAGGTAGGGCCCCGGGGTAAACATTAATTTTAGGTTAAGGACCCCTAGGGCTTTAATTTAGGAATCGCCTTCGGGTTCCAACAGAAATGTTCAACCTCCCTGCAAGAAATCATCAGGGTCCCTAACCGCCCACTGAATTGCCCTCCCTTCCCCCGCCCCCTCTCAAAAAAAGTTAAACGAGTGGTTGTTGTTTGTTTTTGTATGCTTCAATATTTCTACCTAAATTTTGAACTCATTTATTTAAATATTTTTACAAGTTTATTATTATTTTAAGGTTTTGAATAGTTATGTGGGACTTTAAATCCTGATTTTTTGGATGATCATTTTATTTATAAGTTATATAAGCAAGTAAACAAGTTTCTTATGACTTAATAGTATTCTAATAATAACTGTTCTCCTCTGTAAATCTTGGTTTTGAAAAAAGTATTCACGTTGTATGGATTTTATATTGGTTTGGTAAATAATTTCGCTTTTCGTTCTGTATTTCTTAAAAGTTTGAGACATGTTTTTTCGATTTAAGGGTTTTCTTTCAAATATTTTATTTTCTATTGTCTGCCTGAAATTTTCGTTGAATTCATTTTTGTCTCATTAATTAGTTTTATTTCATTTATGTTGATGTCGGCGGTATTTAAAGTTATGTTCTGTAGTGAACCGAAATTCACAGAATTTTTGTTAACCTGAACTGATCAAAACATTTTTTCGTGAAAATACTTCGACCAGTTTTCAAGGCATTTTCAGTTAATTTTTGAATGCTCTGAAGCCGTTAAGCATTTCTTCGTTTTTTCAGAATCACTTATTCACGGTTGTTACGAATAACGGTTAATACGAACAAATTCGTGAATTTTTGACATTTCGTATTAACTGAGTTCAGCTGTATTAACAAAGATCTATTTTAAAGTGTG